>NC_139717.1:35591710-36174210 GCF_964188405.1 Protomyctophum parallelum | reverse complement strand
ATTTGTTATCATTGATTTTCTTCATCAATTTAACACTGGCATCACCTTTTTGGATGAATAATATTATATTACTATGTGGACATTTTCAAAAGTATCAGCTTTGCTATTTTTGAATGTCACTTTACAGTAGTAACAGTAAGTAAAACTACCTATGTTATCATAGATGCGTCTGATGGGTGAGTGTCGTGGCAGTATTGATGCAGTGAAGAGAGTAGAAGGTGAACTCAGTGATGATGAAATGCCTGGACTCACCAACCCCACCAGCACAGACTCACAGAGTGCAGGTCAGTCGCACGCACGCACGCACACGCACACACAAAGACTCATGGTATTGTAACATCATTGCAAGCGGGCTGCTATGATGACCCTTCTTCTTTAACATGTTGTAACAATCGGCCTTTTCCACTGAAAGGATAATCATTGCTAAAGGAATAAAACAGCAGGATCGTCGGGTTAACTCTGTGGTATTTTATATAGAAGCCACGCAATGGTGTTGAGCAAACAGAATGGCAATCAATAGATACACAGTTTACACAACAGAAAAGACAGAAGTCAAACACTACTCAAACCCCCTCCAAACCCAAATGAGTCCCAGCAGCCCCTCAGGATCACAACATCATATATAAACAATAAACAAGTTCAAATAAACAAAATAGCAGTCGCGCGACTCGCGTCGGTCCTCCTCTCCGCGTGCACGCGCACTATAGTCTCTTAAAGTTCCTATAATCCACACAGCATGAAGAGTCCGCTCCCGACGGCGTAGCAAGCGTTTGGGGTACCCCTTATTATAATCCAACAAGGACAATGTTTGGAATGATCTCACCAGAAGAGACGTCTGTCAGTCTCAGGTGTGGTTCCAAACGACCGTGATCCAACGACAGCAACGGGCTTGCGTGTTCCTGTTTCCGTCGGCTCCACTAAGTCAAACGTCCTTTATCTCGGCTGCAGATACTACACATTAACACTTTAGTGCAGTGATTTAAACGGTAGGCCTATCTGGCGCCACGGAGCTCCTCTCTGTCCTGTTCACCCAGGTACCTGGATTTGTTTGTTCCTCCTCCCTCCTGTGTCACTTCCTCTATAAATAAAGTTGGGTGACATTCAATCAGACCTGTTACCTCTCATGTGAGCTAGGAATGTTCATATGGACTTAAAAGCCGGTTCACAGTTTTCTACATGCCCCCATATCACACGTATATAAGGACATGCCTAGATCAAGCAGATAATACAATATCATTATGTGCATAAATACCATTTCATTATGTGCAATTGTCACAATGTTTCTGTCAACACCTTTCTCTCCACTCAGGTGTAATTGAGCGCTGGGAGCTGATCCAGGCTCAGTCTTTGAGCGAGAAGCACAGGCACAAGCAGAACCTGCAGCAGTGGCAGCAGCTGATCTCAGACCTGCAGACAATGAGGGCCTGGCTGGGCCAGTCTGAGGCTGAACTCAGCCAGCTCAGAGGACTGGACCTCAGCACGGATATACACACCATCCAGGACAGAATCAAGAAGCTCAAGGTGGGTGTGTGTCTGTGTCTGTGTCTGTGTCTGTGTCTGTGTCTGTGTCTGTCTGTCTGTGTGTGTGTGTGTGTGTGTGTGTGTGTGTGTGTGTGTGTGTGTGTGTGTGTGTGTGTGTGTGTGTGTCTGTGTGTGTGTGTGTGTGTGTGTGTGTGTGTGTGTGTGTGTGTGTGTGTGTGTGTGTCTGTGTGTGTGTGTGTCTGTGTGTGTGTGTGTGTGTGTGTGTGCACACATGCACATGCACATGCACATGCACATGCACATGCACATGCACATGCACATGCACATGCACATGCACATGCACATGCACATGCACATGCACATGCACATGCACATGCACATGCACATGCACATGCACATGCACATGCACATGCACATGCACAGCTTTGACGTGCTGTCCCTGTCAGCACTCAGCACCCAGTGTATCATCTAGAACTGTTAACGACCAGCAATGTTGTGTTACGGCCGTAAACAGTGCTGTAAAGTCAACAGTAGGTACACAGCTTTGTTACACATGTCTCAGTATCGGATACATGTCAGCTAATATTAGCTCCTTACCACTACAACAAGATAACCAAGAATCTAACGGAACCAGAACCTGTCCTGAACCCATGAAGTTCTGTGACATATGTTTTGTTTCTTTGTTTACCTTTCAATTATAACCAGAACCCCTGAAGAAGATAGATACGCCATCAAAAAATAATTAAAACAAAAGCATCTAAAAAGCCAAATAAAAAGAATAATAAAGAAATAAGCTACAACTTGCTATTTTCACTATTTTAGAAAGATTTGTTGTATCACAATGCAAATGGGTCATCATAATTATCATTATACGTTCGGACACCACTACAAAATGAAGTAATAATACACTATATATAGTGATTATTGACAAACACACACGGATAATCATTATCACACAACTAATGAGACATTACATTACTCATTTTATGTTATTGTTGTTTTCATGTATTCCTGTCTCTTCTGGCCAGGAGCTGCAGAAGAGTCTGGATGGCCACAAGTCAGAGGTGCTGTCAATCAACCTGAGCAGTGCCGACTTCCTCCACTCGGAGCCCGACTCTGAGGAGGCGTGGGCGCTGAGGGACGCACTGAAGGAGATGAACTCTCGCTGGGACAGGCTGGGCGCCTCTCTAGAGGCCTGGAGGGAAGAGTTACAGAGGGCCCTGATGCAGTGTCAGGTACCTTAGTTCATGCACGCACACCAGCGCACACACACTCACGTGTGCATGCACGCACAGACACACACACATGACACACACACGCGTGGGCTCGCGCACACACACACACACACACACACACACACATACACACACACACACACACACACACACACACACACACACACACACACACACACACACACACACACACACACACACACACACACACACACACACACACACACACACACTTTAGTGCCATGACATGTAACATGTTAGGAATTTAGTTTGGTGGGACAGCAGTTACAACAACATTAGGACAAGTGCAAAACAGGACAAGACAGTGCAAAGAATAGTGAATAAAATAAAGTGCAGATAGTTCAAGTGATCAGTTCAGAGCACAAGTCAGTCCATTCCACTCTGAGTGGGGGTGGAGGGAGGATAAAGGGGGGTCAGGGGGACACACCAGCAGCGTTGAGGAGCCGGATAGCCGTGGGGGAAAAAGCTGTTTGAATGTCGGGCCTTAGCCTATGTTGCGTACAGAGGCTCTCAGATGAATATTGTAAACGCTTATAGATGGATAAAATGTACTTTAAAAGCAATGAATGATAGTTGCAGGCTTGCAGCCTATGTGGAACCACATGTACCAAATCCCTCTATTGCCGCCATGTGCATGCGGTCAGATCCATACAATGTCTACTGTCATCTCCCCACCTTAAGGAGTTCCATGAGATGAGCCATGGGTTGCTCTTGTGGCTGGAGAACATCGACCGCAGGAGAAACGAGGTGGTGCCCATCCCTCCCAAACTGGACCGTAAAACATTACTAGCTCATCACAGAACACTGATGGTATGTCCATCCAATACTGTAGAGCGTACTGTCCAAGCTACACTGTTTTAAAGCTTTCATGACCTACATTTTCATTCGTTTTTATTTTTATTTTCGTTTGTATGATCTCAATTACACCGAAACAACCTGAACTTTGAACATTCAGTGGATTTTCTGTAGTCTGGGGTTTTCTCTGTGTGGTGTGATCTGATTCTGAAGCCTTTTGAGCTGCAATGAAAAAAAGAACAATTTGCCAACAGACGTCCATGTTCAAAGTTCAGGTTTTTTGGGTGAAAGAAGAAAAACAAAAATTATAACTTTAAGTTCTTTCCTATTTCTGATGAATGTCAGTGTCTGTGACTAATATTACGGCAAGAACGTTGGATAGAAAAACACATTTTGATCTCCATTTTTATACATCCATATCCCCAGCAAATCAAGAGTGAGCTGCTGGACTCTCAGCAGAAGGTGACCTCCCTCCAGGAACTGTCAGCTCAGCTGCTGGTTCACACTCAGTCCCAGAGTGTCCTACTTCAGTCCCCAGCTTCAGAGCCGCAGGCCCTGGCACACACACAGGCCCAGGGCAGCGAGCGTCTGGAGGCCCAGGAGAAGGTGCACGTGATCTGGAACCGGCTGAGGCTGCTCCTGAGGGAGGTCAGCGCTGACCTGGAGGGTCTAGAGAGGAGGCTGGAGAACACTGACACACAACAGGTCAGAGACGCACTCCACGCTTTTTGAGTATCCTGAAGGTTCTAGCCCCAAACTCATTGTGAAGTTTTGCCGCAATGCTGCTAACAGTTAAACTAGGTTTCTTTAGAGAGGTTTCTCCCAAAGTCTGATCAAATGGATGAGGTGTCTGTTGTAAACTTTCCTGTTAAATAACATTTCCTCCTCGGTTAACACTTTACAGTTCAGTAGTATCATTTTCTACTGGGTTTATGTTGCAGGAGTGCCTACTTTCTCTTCCTGTTAACAAGTCCAACATCTCTCCATCAACTGGTCCAGTGACAGAAGGGGCACACCCAAGTCGCAGACGATCGGTAATGTATTCCATTGTATTGTCATATCTTTGAACTCCCAGTCCCAAGTTAGATGTCCTATCAACCAAATACCAATATATAATTATCCCTCTTTCCCAAATGCATGTGTATACCCTGTAGTGCCTAGATTCCCCCTTTGTTTTTATGATCAACGCAAGTTGATTTCCCCTGGTCTCCCTTGTCAGTTGCTTGCCAACATGCCAGCTGATATTTTGCTCTCCCAACCACGTTTTTGGAAATGTTTTTTGCTGCCCACACCATGTTGATCTGCATAGCCAAAAATGTACAAGAAAAACTGGCTTTTCTGTTTGCTATAGAATGACCAAATGATTTTTGTGACAATTTAATCGATAGATGAATTGATAGATTACATCATATGAACAATAATGCTAGAATATAAATATATAAAATATATTTTTTTATTTTAATTTAAGTGTCCTTTTAATTATGTAAATTTGTTGAGAAGCCAGATTTCTTGGTTCTGACAGTATACCACCGTCATTGATTATGTTGCTGCCCCTTTGGTTGGTAATGTCCTCTCTCTATAGCTGAAGTTACTGCTATTTTTATGTTATTGGTTTGTTTTCCTCTCATCTGAAGCTTTGTCTTTATTTGCCCTGGACTGAAACATTCTTTCTTTCTTTTACCCCTCCCTGCTCATTACGTGGTACAGCCCCGGGGCAAAAGTAGTCAGGCCCACGCAGAGCGACTCCCTGAGAGCGGCCCTCGCCACAGGTACCTCTCTCCTGGACTCTAGAACCACAGGGAGGATTATGGAACCAAAGTCACAACAGAACCCCAACCTTTCCCTCTACTCATGAAACATCAGCACCACCCATAGTGGCTTTTACCCCAATCACAACTATAGGGACTATTGATCGACTAGCTAAACACAAATTAGTGATGTTTCACTTGTAGTAGGAGACTTAATGCTAAGAATAATAGTAGTTCTGATAACAGAGCTGTGTTGATTTTGATCCTCTAGCAATTGGATAACGTCCTGACATCAAGTCATACCCGCTGTTCCATGATCCTTCCTTTCTCTAGAGGCCATGTTACCAGCTATTAAAAGAGTGGGGAATGGCCTGTATCGGGCAGCTCCCCGTCTCCTTTAAGTGGAAATGTTTTATTTCTGTGCTTCCATTGCCCTGCTGCTCTCCCTCGCTGTTCTGAATGGCGTTGTCAATTGCTATCATGTGGTCATCATCATACACTTTTGCTTCCCACTTTTCTCAGATTAATCCTGTAGTTCTCTCCTTCGCCACTAGATGACACTATGTGATTCCTAATGCTCTTTTCTCGGCCCCCTTTATAGTGTGGTACAAGGCATCAAAGAAACAGCTCCTGTAGGATTTTTTTTGCAGATCTTGGTTCTATAGGGTCCAAACTATGAGAAAATGATGGGGTTCAAATTTTCCCGACCCCCACCCCGTTTCTGGGGGGGTCATCTATTTGGGACCTCCCAGAACAGTATGCCAGCCAGTTAATGTCCGATTTTCATAATATTAGAATTGTTTAGTATGTTTTAAAACATTCTGAGTTGATTTCTTAAACTTTTAAAGTGGTCAAAATAATCTTTTTTGACTTTTGGTAGGGGTGTTTCCTCACCTGGGACCTCCCGGACTGACCCCTGGGCCTATCCCAGTTCTCATTACATTCCTTGCTCTGCTCCTGCTCCAGAATATTGTCAAATTAGATCATAAATGAAGCATAAAAGTGTTTGTAGCTGGGCTCTGATATAAAAAAATAGTAGTAGCCAATACCAGGGGTCTTCCACAGGGGGCCCATGACCCCTAGGGGGTCCTCAGAGTTACTATACAGGGGCCCACCAAATCATTGTGGGATAGGAACTTTTTTCTTTTTTTACATTAAACCACTTGAACCATAGCATCCCTTTTCCAAGGAGAACTTTAGCCAACAATAGCTGATCTACAAGGTTGTAGTTTGAGCTTGTAGATCAGCTATTTTCAAAGTAAGGTGCCTCAGACCCAAGTGTAGCAAATATTGCTGCTAAATAAAGATCAGCCAAGATCAGCCAGGCTGCTGGTGTCATCCTTAGAGGAACTCAAGTATTTCTTTGCTCGTGATCTCCTTAAATATGCTCGACTGATGCCAGTCTATCTTGCCCAAATGAACGCTCTTGAACAGGATGACCCAGAAACATGGAACGCACTGAAGTCAGGTGAATTTGTGGTGGCAAAGTCAGAGATACCGTTCACTCATCTCTTCACAGATCAAGCCCTTGAGCCCAGGAAATCAAGAAGCTAAAGGGACATGGTGGGATGGTTGGACTCAGTAGAGATGAAGCAGCTCTGGACCGACTAGTCACTACCACACCTCATCTTTCTGGTCTAGTGAATCAGTACCTCAACAGCTTCCCAAAAGCTTCCAGGTCTTCAAGGAAAGAACATTATCAGCTCTCAGGAGAGATTGCATTGAGGTCAAGAGAAAATGCTCTCAAGCAATGTAAATTGATTGAGTTGCACTGTGGAGGCAATCTGTTCAAAGAGAACACACCATTGAAGAGTCTGGTTTCATCAGCGCTTGTGTCAGATGGGGCAAAAAATGACATTCTTCCTGGGCCTACACAATTTTCCTGGGCCTACACAATTTATCTGGTGCTGACTGGGTAGGAAAATTTGTTGGAATCTCCAAGAAGACATGGGTCAATGCCTACTTGAGGCTTGATGATGATGATCCTGCCATTAACTGCTTCAAGGACCTTGGAATGGGTTCCATTCCTCCTGAGCTTGTTAACGGCAAGCTTTCCTCACCATTGGAGCATTTTGCATGCCGTGTTTACAGTCCAAAAGGTCCAATAACCTTGCCATTACTAGATGGGAACTATTTCGGTCAAAGAACTTGGAGGGTGAGATGCTACCTCCAACTCGTGCTGCACTGCTACCACATATCCTCTGTGCCAACTACGTCACAATGCGGGATAAGTCATTCATACCTGACAAATTGCCCTGAGCTTCCACCAATCGAACAAAATGGATGGAATTCAGATAGTGGAGGGTATGTTCCAGTCAGGTGTCTTGCCCTCCCTGCTCCAAAGGCAGTACTTAAGCTCATCACATGTGGTTGCAAAGCAGGTTGCAAGGGACGGTGCAGCTGCTCAAACAATAACCTGCCTTGCACTCCTCTCTGCAAATGCTATGGTGGAGACTGTGTCAACACTATCAGGGAGGACATTCAAGATGATGATGACAAAGATGAATAGATCCTGCAAATAATGTATTGTAGGCATAATTGACCATGGGCTCTTTAAGAGGATAGGTGTGTGTGTGTGTGTTGTGTTGTTAGTGTGAGTGCAGTGTGTGAAATAAATGGACACATTCTGCATGCCCAAAGTGAGAAGTTGCAATACCTTTATTCCCTCCAGTAACATCTGTCAACAATAATGGTAGAATACTAATAAACTATCAAAGTACTTTCAAAGGTACCGGTACATAAACGCAAGATATTCTAATAATATTCGAAATTCTTGCAAATCACATATATGGGTGCTGTGGAAGACCCCTGGTATTAACTACTACTCATTTTTGTAAACTTTTAATGCTTAAAGTATTATCTAATTTGACATTGTTCTGGAACAGGAGCAGAGCGAGGAATGTAATGAGTACTGAGATGAGTCCGGGGGGCCCCGGGTGAAGAAAGACCCCAACCAAAAGTCAGAAAAGATTATTCTAGTTTTCCTTTCTGGGGTTGGAGTGGGGGGTGTGTGTGGGGGGGTTGTTTTTACTGTTTTTTGTCTTTTCCTTTTTGAGTTTGTCTTGTCTTGTTTAAAAAAAAAGAAAAAAAGAATCATGATTCTGTAATTCATTGTTGTATATATCTGCATTATCAATAAATAAATCTTTAAAAAAAAAGAAGAAAAGATTATTCTGGCTACTTTCAAAGAGTAAGAAATCAACTCAGAATATTTAAAAACTTATAAAACAACCCTAATATTATGAAAATCGGACATTAATTGTCTGGCGTACTATTATGGGGGGTCCCAAAATATATGACCCCCCAAATAAGGGGTGGGGGTCGGGAAAATTTGAACCCCATCATTTTCTGACAGTTTGGTCCCCATGAAAGCCAAAAAAGCAAAAAAATCACTTTTAGCAAAAAAGTCCTACGAAAATACACCTTGTACCACACTATTAGTCCTATGTTTTGTATCTGAGTCTCTGCATTGTTTTATTCTATGTACATAGTTTAAAAGAAAAGCGGGATCTTGGTTGTTACATCCTTCCGTCCATTTATTTTTTGTCTGCACTGTTTTCCTTTCACCACCTCACCTGCCTCTGTCCATTCTTTCTGAAGCCACTGTCTGTGATATATAATAACGCAGTACACCATGTACATACATGAGGCGAGTCGTGACCTTGGTTAATGGCAGTCATGCCAGCAGTGTTAAACAATCAATTACTGTAGGTTGTTTGTTTCCTTTTGTACAGTATGTGACGCAGTGAGCACTGCATTCCCCTTAATAAGCTAGGCTAGTACTAATTGGCTGCGGAAATTGAAATCTACCAAAGACGGCATGGTTGCCATGGAGTTTAAATGTTTTCTTGTGTGGGCCACCTGAAGGAGTGGTATCACGGACATTATGAATGTAGAAGGACTAAGTCAATTTGTCCTGTTACACTGTGTACATTTGGAGGGATCTGAGCAGGCCTGTGGGCCTGTCTCAGCCCAGATAGGTTGAGTCAGAGTAGGAACATGGTGTTCCTTCTCCTGCCTCCTCTTGGCTCCCACATGGGAGTCTCTGGGGAGGCATTTGGCACGCCTCTTTTAGCTTGGAATGAGATGTGACATTGAACTCCTCCACTCTGAAGCCAGAGCATCTTCATCCTCAGTGAGGAAGAGAAAAAACAGCTAACTAGTAGTACACTTTCTGATACTAATATATAGTGTTTATTGGTGTGTGTCTCTGTACATGTATATATGTATGTACGTACAGTGTGTGTGTCCAGCACTGTATGCATGTGTATGTGCGTGCAGTCTTCTTGTGTTTCTGTTACTCTTAACTACTCATGTTTATTATTGTAACTATCTTTTACCTGAATGGATATAGGGGTACATGTTCTGTATTTCCGTATGTCTAGCTCTCCTTCCTGCTGTGTTTGAATTCCAATGTTTCTATCCACCAGACTGAGTCTAAAGGTATTGGCAAATGATTCACGTTCTTTGTTTTATCCTACACGGAGTAACAGATAGCTGGTGTTAAATCAGGAATTCAATCTGGAATTCAGATTGTGGGTTTGGGCCTGTCCGTCAAAGACAAATGACACTAAATTGACTTTCCTGCCATTGTCTAAACATCCTGCCAGTCATTGTAGTGCCTTACATGGTGAACACCACTAATTTGGAACCGAACTTGGGTAAAACAAAGTATTTGCCAATGATATATGACCCAGGTCGGTTTTGTGTGTGTGCGCTTGATTTAACTCCTGTCTCCATCTCCCTGCAGTCTGAGCAGATCGTCAGGGGGCGTTGGCTGCGCTTCCTCCCGTTCTGACCTCCCAGACGGCCTCTCCTCCTCCTCCGCCCCATCCAAGGGCCAGTCCTTCCTGCTGCGTGTCCTCCGGGCCGCGCTTCCCGTCCAGCTGCTGCTTCTGCTCCTGATCGGCCTGGCCTGCCTGGTGCCCATGACGGAAGAGGACTATAGCTGCCACCATGCCAACAACTTTGCCCGCTCCTTCCATCCCATGCTGCGCTACACCAATGGACCTCCGCCTATATGAGGGACAGTTTACTGAGCTATACCCGCTGCTTTGCCAAGGACTCCACTGAGTCGTATGAATGTTTCCACTCTTGCCCCCCACCCACTACCTGGCTCTACAACAAGAGACTCCGTTCCTCTTGTTGTGGAAGGACACTTGTATAAAGTGAATCTAGTGGTGATAGCGAGACCCGTGTCTGATGCTGTCAGATTTCCCTACTAACAAGAAATGCACTGTTCTGAAATCTTTAAAAAAATGTTTCTATCTCCAGGGTCAACGGACCTTTTCCTTGGACAACCCCCAACCCCACCCAGTGATAATCTGATGTGTTTTTATCCTTTCTAACTTAAAAAATGTGTACATTATTATTGAAAGTTTCTGATGAAACTTGTGTCATTGATGAAAAACAAAGCACTATTTATATACTGTATGTTGGGAGCCAAAGTCAGCCGAGCTGTTTGTCCACGCAAATTCAGTGCTGCTACTATTTATTTTGTGTTCAATCAGTTGGTAGATTGTTAGTATAGATGAACATAAGGCACCACCTAGGGAGTGGCGTGTCATACCTAGACTGTAAATTACGCAAATGATACCATCACAGCCGTATTTGAAGAGTTTGCTCCAAAGTGACATATTCACCATTTGAAAAATCATGACATCAGCTGTTATAAAATCAATGAATAGCACAATATTAAAATCCTTGATTGTGTTCTTTGAAGGTTAGTAACCAAAGTCCAATGAGTGATTGACTGAGTTGCCAATGAACTTGTATATCTCTACAATATATTTTAGAGGTATTGGTTGATGAAGCTATGACTTTTTCTTTGTTCCTAAATGGGCTTGTATGTAAGCATTTTGGATCTCTTCATATGTGAATAGAGGTAAAATCTGAAACCTATAGCACTGACTTGAGCACTGTTGAAGGTACTGCACTGAAGCCGTCCGACTGAGATGGCCCACTTGTTTTTCCCAAAAGCCAACGCTAGTATTCCTTTTTTATTTCAATATTTAATCATCTTGGGCATCTCCAAAAGAAAGAAATCATGTATGCTCACTTGTTATCAGATTCAGTTGATTTGTATATTAATGTTTGAAATGCCTTTGAATATAAGCAGTTATTTTTTTACCTCTGTTTGAGCATGCACTTGAAAGTCCCTTGCTTTTGAGAAAACCAAACAATCACTCGTAGTGTTGAGTTAGCTGGACATGACATGAAATAGTGTGCTTTGTAATAATGTTGATTCTGACGTGATGGACAGACATCAGAATCACTGCGTTGTTCAAATGTACTCTGTAAAAAAATAATGAAATATGAAAATGGTTATTTATGTATGTACAGTTTGCTAACGCTAACATTCATGAAGAATACTCTTTGCATATAATAAAACATCAAATATACATGTAATCGTCTCCTTTATGAGAGATTAAAAGAATATGTACGGGGTGACAGGAACAAGGATGACATTTGGTGACATTCATGAGTCTCTTGGTGGATGCAGTAAGTGGTGGTGGCATGAGGCTGTGGGTACACATGCTGGAACCTTTTACTTTGAACTGTTTTGTAGTTTCTGAATTATTTAACTTAAACGCCCAATGCATTCTCAATGGCAATAGCACAAACTTTGGCATGCTGCTAGTCCTACATACTCTACATACTTTTTTTAATCCTTGTTTTTCATAATTTTTGACCATGGCCTATAGCCCATATCGTACGGCATACTATAACACGCCGTTTTTCATCATTTTTGAGGATTTTGTATGTAGGACTAGTAGCATGCCAAAGTTTGTGCTATTGCCATAGAGATTGCATTGGGCGTTTAAGTTAAATAACTCAGAAACTATAAAACATTTCAAAGTAAAAAAGTTCCAGCATGTGTCTCCACAGTAAGCTGAATAATAAAAAGTGTGAATGGAGTTTCTAGGTGAAAGTGATTTTTGACGTGCCAATGTCTGCCATTGAGCCCCAATGTAAATTTGAAAGCACTATATTTCTAAAACTATGAAACATTTCAAATATTCCTTTTCAGGCAAACATGTCCACCGTAAGATGAACCTAAGTAGGCTAGAATGGGGTTGCTAGGTGTAAGAATGTAGGCTTCTATGTTGTTAGCAAAACATCATCATGGGTGTTGCGGAGGATGAGAAACAGTTTCTCATCCTCCGCAACACCCATTCTCATACACCGCTATAGACCGATTCACAGAGGGGTGCCCTGGGCGCGGCCATTACTGAGGTGTAATCCATGGAGCAGGTGCTCCGTAGGCCAGGTGTAGCTAATCAGTGCTGTTGCGCTTAATGGTACACCTCAGTAATGGCCGCACCCAGGAAACCCTCTGTGAATCGGTCTATACTTTTAAGTATGTTGCGGTAGAGAACGTCATCATTTTGGACCATGGGCTATAGCCCATACCGTACGGCATACTATAGCACGCCTTTTTTCATCATTTTTGAGGATTTAAAAAAAATGAAAAAAACAAAAAAAACATGGGTTATAGCCCATCGTTTTTTGAAATTTTGAAGAAAAAAAAAACCCCTCGTTTTTCATCATTTTTGAACATGGGCTATAGCCCATACCGTACGGCAGTGGTTCTCAACCTGTGGTACGCGTACCACCAGTGGTACTTGAGCCCCCCCCCAGGTGGTACGCGGAAAATCTTCCCAAAAGATCAGGGATGCCGTGATCTGATCCACAGATCGGATATCAGGTCGATATCAGCCAAAAAACGTGATCTGGATCGGATCGGACTACAGCGAAAATGACCGATCCCAAGCACTGCAAGCACTCCACTCCAGTCCATTCCAGTACTCCACTCCAGGCCATTATTCCTCCAGCAGTGTTCATAGACTGCTACAGACACAGTCATATGGACAGTAGCAGACTGCGCAGGCTGCGCTAGGCTAACCACTAGCCAGCACTGCTGCTGCTCGCATGGGAGTATTATATATTATAAAACGAAAAAGACAGCCGAGTGCAAAAAAATAAAGGGATGGATTTGCCACCGTGGCAACTACAGCAGCAAAGTTTCAGCCTTAGCTCCATGCAAGCTAATCTTTAGCATTGATTAGCATCAACATCTTAGTAGACGAGAGAGACGGAACAGCGCAACAAGCTGACAGCTGAGCATGACGACATGCTCATGTTCTTAAAATTATATCTCCCCACAGTCCCCAACAGTTTTGTTTGACAAATATGACCGCTGTTTGTCAATACTTATGTGACAGACCATGCTATGATGCTAATAACTGCTTAAGTGCTAACTGCCAACCAATGCTTAAATAGAACGGACATCACTATTACATTGTCACGGACAGACACAGTGCTGTGTAGGACAGTAGGCTACACGGTTTTTAAAGTGGGATCAGGGGTCCCCACTCCCAGCCAAATGATAGGTTCCATTTGTACACTAAGAGTTAAATTGACATTGATTTTACAATATAAACAAATAGAAAATAATAATTTGGGGTCCCAGAGATACAAATGGCTGGGTCCTTAATATTAAAATTATGTGAATTGATAGATCCATAAAAACACACAGCTGCTGTATTGGGGCAAATGAGTTTCAAAACCTGTATTCAGAATTAATGTGTATAGCCTACCTATGCTATTGATAAATGTATTAACTCAAAAAACCTGGGGATGCCTGTATGGCTCCTCATTGTAAAGTAGTTAAAGTGCCTGTTTTGTACAGCATGATTTTGGCTGACGTCTGTGAAAAATAAATAAATATTCTTAATTTCTTATTAGGAATAATTTTTTCTCCTGTGTGAACTGTGCATATATGTATATATTTTCACATAAGTTATAATGGTGGTCATATTATCATTTTGATAACAGTAGGTAGGTACCCGAAATCCATCATAAACCCGCCAAAAAAGCATCAATAACCACTAATAGCACGCGCGTGCACGTTTGGCGGTGGTGGTACTTGGAGTGATAGAAAAACTCTGAGGTGGTACTTGGTGTAAAAAGGTTGAGAACCACTGCCGTACGGCATACTATAGCACGCCGTTTTTCATCCTTTTTGATGATTTGAAAAAAATGAAGAAAAAAAACCAAAACATGGGTTATAGCCCATCGTTTTTTTAATTTTGTTATTGTATAGCAGTGGCTCACAGCCTCAGCCTGATGACCTCAAAAGTCTCATATCTCCCCTGAGCCATAGGCAGTTGCTTTGGCTTAGTGGTTAAGATGTTGGCCTTCAGTGCAGGTGACCTGTGTTCGATTCCTGGGTGTTACACTCTGATGAACGTGATTCTATGTTCAACTCTTGATTCTTTCAACTTTACTATCTGAAGGCTAACATACAAAAGATCGCTTCAACAGTACAAAGAGGCAGATGTTACTGAGTGATGGTGTAGTAGGGGTTATTCCGCACAGAGAGTTCATTTTCAAATCCCACTCTTCCTAAAGTTTAATGCTAGTTATTGAGCTTCATTTACTGCTATTCTAGCAGTGGCTCACAGCCTCAGCCTGTTTACCTCAAAACTCTAATTGTCGTAGTGGTTAAGATGTTGGCTTTCCACGTGGGAGACCAGGGTTCGATTCCCGGCTGTTACACTATCATATAAAAGAAGACCTCAACAGCGCTAAGAAACATCTGATTAATATGATTCTGTGTTATTTAAACTTTACTAACTGAAGGCTAACGAACAAAAGATCACTTCAAAATGACCAGGAGACTTTGCTTGAGAGTGTCTGACTGATGGTGCAATGGTCTAATCATCAGGCTTTCAGTACAGACATTCCATGTTCAAGTCCTGTTCCTCCTACAGCTCAATGCTGCAGTAATTTGAACTTTTCAAGGCTTGAATAAAAAATAAAAACTCAAAAGCACCAGGAGACATCTGCTGATTGCCCAAAGGTGCCTTGGCTCAATGGTGTGGAGCGCTTGACCCGTTGCCTCTGCTACAGACAGTTGGCAGGTTCAAGTCCCATGTCATGACATCAAGGTGCTGGAGGACTCTCTCCCCCTGTTTCCTGAGATGTAATGGTTGGGGCTTATGTCTGAAAGAACCCTGTCCAGCTAACCTTTTACCATGAAAATGTCCAATTTAACATAAATGGTAAATGGTGCATGCACAATCTCTGTAAAGCACCTTGGATAAAGGCGCTACGCGCCTTTATCCAAGGTGCTTTACAGAGATTGTGCATTACATTCACCCATTCATACACCGATGTCAGCGGAAACCATGCAAGGCACCAACTAGCACATCGGGAGCAATTAGGGGTTCAGTGTCTTGCTCAAGGACACTTTGACAGTAACTCTGGGGGAGCCCGGGTTTGAACTGGCAACCTTATGGTTACCATCCAGGCACTCTACCCCTGAGCCACTGCCGCCCCACAAGGCACCTTGGGGCATTCAGCAGATGTCTCCTGGTGCTTATGAGTTTTTATTCTAGCCTTGAAAAGTTCAAATTACTGCAGCATTGGTTGAGTATTAGTTTTGAACCAGTAACCTTTGGATTATGAACCTCAGATTTATCTTTTGAGCCACATCGGCATGTAAGGTACAATCGGGAACTTATATTTAACCAGCCGTTTAGAATTTAGATGGACAGTGAAAATGTTCTTCAGGAGAATTGAACCCGGAATGTTCTGCTTATAAACCCCAGGTTTATCGACGGTGCCACACTGGCATGTGAGGTACAATCGGGAACTTATATTTAACCATCCGTTTAGAATTTAGATGGACAGTTCTGTTTATAAACGTCTAAAACAAGTCTAAAAATAGACGTGTTTTAGACGTCTGTTTTGAGGATATGAAAAAAAACATGGGCTATAGCCCATACCGTACGGTTGCTAGTTATTGAGCTTCATTTACTGCTATTCTAGCAGTGGCTCACAGCCTCAGCCTGTTTACCTCAAAACTCTAATTGTCGTAGTGGTTAAGATGTTGGCTTTCCACGTGGGAGACCAGGGTTCGATTCCCGGCTGTTACACTATCATATAAAAGAAGACCTCAACAGCGCTAAGAAACATCTGATTAATATGATTCTGTGTTATTTAAACTTTACTAACTGAAGGCTAACGAACAAAAGATCACTTCAAAATGACCAGGAGACTTTGCTTGAGAGTGTCTGACTGATGGTGCAATGGTCTAATCATCAGGCTTTCAGTACAGACATTCCATGTTCAAGTCCTGTTCCTCCTACAGCTCAATGCTGCAGTAATTTGAACTTTTCAAGGCTTGAATAAAAAATAAAAACTCAAAAGCACCAGGAGACATCTGCTGATTGCCCAAAGGTGCCTTGGCTCAATGGTGTGGAGCGCTTGACCCGTTGCCTCTGCTACAGACAGTTGGCAGGTTCAAGTCCCATGTCATGACATCAAGGTGCTGGAGGACTCTCTCCCCCTGTTTCCTGAGATGTAATGGTTGGGGCTTATGTCTGAAAGAACCCTGTCCAGCTAACCTTTTACCATGAAAATGTCCAATTTAACATAAATGGTGAATGGTGCATGCACAATCTCTGTAAAGCACCTTGGATAAAGGCGCTACGCGCCTTTATCCAAGGTGCTTTACAGAGATTGTGCATTACATTCACCCATTCATACACCGATGTCAGCGGAAACCATGCAAGGCACCAACTAGCACATCGGGAGCAATTAGGGGTTCAGTGTCTTGCTCAAGGACACTTTGACAGTAACTCTGGGGGAGCCCGGGTTTGAACTGGCAACCTTATGGTTACCATCCAGGCACTCTACCCCTGAGCCACTGCCGCCCCACAAGGCACCTTGGGGCATTCAGCAGATGTCTCCTGGTGCTTATGAGTTTTTATTCTAGCCTTGAAAAGTTCAAATTACTGCAGCATTGGTTGAGTATTAGTTTTGAACCAGTAACCTTTGGATTATGAACCTCAGATTTATCTTTTGAGCCACATCGGCATGTAAGGTACAATCGGGAACTTATATTTAACCAGCCGTTTAGAATTTAGATGGACAGTGAAAATGTTCTTCAGGAGAATTGAACCCGGAATGTTCTGCTTATAAACCCCAGGTTTATCGACGGTGCCACACTGGCATGTGAGGTACAATCGGGAACTTATATTTAACCATCCGTTTAGAATTTAGATGGACAGTTCTGTTTATAAACGTCTAAAACAAGTCTAAAAATAGACGTGTTTTAGACGTCTGTTTTGAGGATATGAAAAAAAACATGGGCTATAGCCCATACCGTACGGCATACTATAGCACGCCGTTTTTCATCATTTTTGAGGATTTGAAAAAAATGAAAAAAAAAAACCATGGGTTATAGCCCATCGTTTTTTGAAATTTTGAAAAAAAAAATAACCTAGTTTTTCATCATTTTTGAACATGGGCTATAGCCCATACCGTACGGCATACTATAGCACGCCGTTTTTCATCATTTTTGAGGATTTGAAAAAAATGAAAAAAAAAAAAAACATGGGTTATAGCCCATCGTTTTTTGAAATTAAAAAAAAAAGAAAAAGAACTAGTTTTTCATCATTTTTGAACATGGGCTATAGCCCATACCATACGGCATACTATAGCACGCCGTTTTTCATCGTTTTTGAGGATTTGAAAAAAAAAAAAAAAAAAAAAAACATGGGTTATAGCCCATCGTTTTTTGAAATTTTGAAAAAAAAAATAACCTCGTTTTTCATCATTTTTGAACATGGGCTATAGCCAATACCGTACGTCATACTATAGCACGCCGTTTTTCATCATTTTTGAGGATTTGAAAAAAAAGAAGAAAAAAAAAAAAAACATGGGTTATAGCCCATCGTTTTTTGATTTTTTTTATTGTATAGCAGTGGCTCACAGCCTCAGCCTGATGACCTCAAAAGTCTCATATCTCCCCTGAGCCATAGGCAGTTGCTTTGGCTTAGTGGTTAAGATGTTGTCCTTCAGTGCAGGTGACCTGTGTTCGATTCCTGGGTGTTACACTCTGATGAACGTGATTCTATGTTCAACTCTTGATTCTTTCAACTTTACTATCTGAAGGCTAACATACAAAAGATCGCTTCAACAGTACAAAGAGGCAGATCTTACTGAGTGATGGTGTAGTAGGGGTTATTCCGCACAGAGAGTTCATTTTCAAATCCCACTCTTCCTAAAGTTTAATGCTAGTTATTGAGCTTCATTTACTGCTATTCTAGCAGTGGCTCACAGCCTCAGCCTCAGCCTCAGCCTGATTACCTCAAAACTCTAATTGTCGTAGTGGTTAAGATGTTGGCTTTCCACGTGGGAGACCAGGGTTCGATTCCCGGCTGTTACACTATCATATAAAAGAAGACCTCAACAGCGCTAAGAAACATCTGATTAATATGATTCTGTGTTATTTAAACTTTACTAACTGAAGGCTAACGAACAAAAGATCACTTCAAAATGACCAGGAGACTTTGCCTGAGAGTGTCTGACTGATGGTGCAATGGTCTAATCATCAGGCTTTCAGTACAGACATTCCATGTTCAAGTCCTGTTCCTCCTACAGCTCAATGCTGCAGTAATTTGAACTTTTCAAGGCTTGAATGAAAAATAAAAACTCAAAAGCACCAGGAGACATCTGCTGAATGCCCAAAGGTGCCTTGGCGTAATGGTGTGGAGCGCTTGACCCGTTGCCTCTGCTACAGGCAGTTGGCAGGTTCAAGTCCCATGTCATGACATCAAGGTGCTGGAGGACTCTCTCCCCCTGTTTCCTGAGATGTAATGGTTGGGGCTTATGTCTGAAAGAACCCTGTCCAGCTAACCTTTTACCATGAAAATGTCCAATTTAACATAAATGGTAAATGGTGCATGCACAATCTCTGTAAAGCACCTTGGATAAAGGCGCTACGCGCCTTTATCCAAGGTGCTTTACAGAGATTGTGCATTACATTCACCCATTCATACACCGATGTCAGCGGAAACCATGCAAGGCACCAACTAGCACATCGGGAGCAATTAGGGGTTCAGTGTCTTGCTCAAGGACACTTTGACAGTAACTCTGGGGGAGCCCGGGTTTGAACTGGCAACCTTATGGTTACCATCCAGGCACTCTACCCCTGAGCCACTGCCGCCCCACAAGGCACCTTGGGGCATTCAGCAGATGTCTCCTGGTGCTTATGAGTTTTTATTCTAGCCTTGAAAAGTTCAAATTACTGCAGCATTGGTTGAGTATTAGTTTTGAACCAGTAACCTTTGGATTATGAACCTCAGATTTATCTTTTGAGCCACATCGGCATGTAAGGTACAATCGGGAACTTATATTTAACCAGCCGTTTAGAATTTAGATGGACAGTGAAAATGTTCTTCAGGAGAATTGAACCCGGAATGTTCTGCTTATAAACCCCAGGTTTATCGACGGTGCCACACTGGCATGTGAGGTACAATCGGGAACTTATATTTAACCATCCGTTTAGAATTTAGATGGACAGTTCTGTTTATAAACGTCTAAAACAAGTCTAAAAATAGACGTGTTTTAGACGTCTGTTTTGAGGATATGAAAAAAAACATGGGCTATAGCCCATACCGTACGGCATACTATAGCACGCCGTTTTTCATCATTTTTGAGGATTTGAAAAAAATGAAAAAAAAAAACCATGGGTTATAGCCCATCGTTTTTTGAAATTTTGAAAAAAAAAATAACCTAGTTTTTCATCATTTTTGAACATGGGCTATAGCCCATACCGTACGGCATACTATAGCACTCCGTTTTTCATCATTTTTGAGGATTTGAAAAAAATGAAAAAAAAAACAAACATGGGTTATAGCCCATCGTTTTTTGAAAAAAAAAAAAAAAAAAAAGAACTAGTTTTTCATCATTTTTGAACATGGGCTATAGCCCATACCATACGGCATACTATAGCACGCCGTTTTTCATCGTTTTTGAGGATTTGAAAAAAAAAAAAAAAAAAAAAAACATGGGTTATAGCTTATCGTTTTTTGAAATTTTGAAAAAAAAAATAACCTCGTTTTTCATCATTTTTGAACATGGGCTATAGCCAATACCGTACGTCATACTATAGCACGCCGTTTTTCATCATTTTTGAGGATTTGAAAAAAAAGAAAAAAAAAAAAAAAAACATGGGTTATAGCCCATCGTTTTTTGATTTTTTTTATTGTATAGCAGTGGCTCACAGCCTCAGCCTGATGACCTCAAAAGTCTCATATCTCCCCTGAGCCATAGGCAGTTGCTTTGGCTTAGTGGTTAAGATGTTGTCCTTCAGTGCAGGTGACCTGTGTTCGATTCCTGGGTGTTACACTCTGATGAACGTGATTCTATGTTCAACTCTTGATTCTTTCAACTTTACTATCTGAAGGCTAACATACAAAAGATCGCTTCAACAGTACAAAGAGGCAGATGTTACTGAGTGATGGTGTAGTAGGGGTTATTCCGCACAGAGAGTTCATTTTCAAATCCCACTCTTCCTAAAGTTTAATGCTAGTTATTGAGCTTCATTTACTGCTATTCTAGCAGTGGCTCACAGCCTCAGCCTCAGCCTCAGCCTGATTACCTCAAAACTCTAATTGTCGTAGTGGTTAAGATGTTGGCTTTCCACGTGGGAGACCAGGGTTCGATTCCCGGCTGTTACACTATCATATAAAAGAAGACCTCAACAGCGCTAAGAAACATCTGATTAATATGATTCTGTGTTATTTAAACTTTACTAACTGAAGGCTAACGAACAAAAGATCACTTCAAAATGACCAGGAGACTTTGCCTGAGAGTGTCTGACTGATGGTGCAATGGTCTAATCATCAGGCTTTCAGTACAGACATTCCATGTTCAAGTCCTGTTCCTCCTACAGCTCAATGCTGCAGTAATTTGAACTTTTCAAGGCTTGAATGAAAAATAAAAACTCAAAAGCACCAGGAGACATCTGCTGAATGCCCAAAGGTGCCTTGGCGTAATGGTGTGGAGCGCTTGACCCGTTGCCTCTGCTACAGACAGTTGGCAGGTTCAAGTCCCATGTCATGACATCAAGGTGCTGGAGGACTCTCTCCCCCTGTTTCCTGAGATGTAATGGTTGGGGCTTATGTCTGAAAGAACCCTGTCCAGCTAACCTTTTACCATGAAAATGTCCAATTTAACATAAATGGTAAATGGTGCATGCACAATCTCTGTAAAGCACCTTGGATAAAGGCGCTACGCGCCTTTATCCAAGGTGCTGTACAGAGATTGTGCATTACATTCACCCATTCATACACCGATGTCAGCGGAAACCATGCAAGGCACCAACTAGCACATCGGGAGCAATTAGGGGTTCAGTGTCTTGCTCAAGGACACTTTGACAGTAACTCTGGGGGAGCCCGGGTTTGAACTGGCAACCTTATGGTTACCATCCAGGCACTCTACCCCTGAGCCACTGCCGCCCCACAAGGCACCTTGGGGCATTCAGCAGATGTCTCCTGGTGCTTATGAGTTTTTATTCTAGCCTTGAAAAGTTCAAATTACTGCAGCATTGGTTGAGTATTAGTTTTGAACCAGTAACCTTTGGATTATGAACCTCAGATTTATCTTTTGAGCCACATCGGCATGTAAGGTACAATCGGGAACTTATATTTAACCAGCCGTTTAGAATTTAGATGGACAGTGAAAATGTTCTTCAGGAGAATTGAACCCGGAATGTTCTGCTTATAAACCCCAGGTTTATCGACGGTGCCACACTGGCATGTGAGGTACAATCGGGAACTTATATTTAACCATCCGTTTAGAATTTAGATGGACAGTTCTGTTTATAAACGTCTAAAACAAGTCTAAAAATAGACGTGTTTTAGACGTCTGTTTTGAGGATATGAAAAAAAACATGGGCTATAGCCCATACCGTACGGCATACTATAGCACGCCGTTTTTCATCATTTTTGAGGATTTGAAAAAAATGAAAAAAAAAAACCATGGGTTATAGCCCATCGTTTTTTGAAATTTTGAAAAAAAAAATAACCTAGTTTTTCATCATTTTTGAACATGGGCTATAGCCCATACCGTACGGCATACTATAGCACGCCGTTTTTCATCATTTTTGAGGATTTGAAAAAAATGAAAAAAAAAAAAAACATGGGTTATAGCCCATCGTTTTTTGAAATTAAAAAAAAAAAAAAAGAACTAGTTTTTCATCATTTTTGAACATGGGCTATAGCCAATACCGTACGTCATACTATAGCACGCCGTTTTTCATCATTTTTGAGGATTTGAAAAAAAAGAAGAAAAAAAAAAAAAACATGGGTTATAGCCCATCGTTTTTTGATTTTTTTTATTGTATAGCAGTGGCTCACAGCCTCAGCCTGATGACCTCAAAAGTCTCATATCTCCCCTGAGCCATAGGCAGTTGCTTTGGCTTAGTGGTTAAGATGTTGTCCTTCAGTGCAGGTGACCTGTGTTCGATTCCTGGGTGTTACACTCTGATGAACGTGATTCTATGTTCAACTCTTGATTCTTTCAACTTTACTATCTGAAGGCTAACATACAAAAGATCGCTTCAACAGTACAAAGAGGCAGATGTTACTGAGTGATGGTGTAGTAGGGGTTATTCCGCACAGAGAGTTCATTTTCAAATCCCACTCTTCCTAAAGTTTAATGCTAGTTATTGAGCTTCATTTACTGCTATTCTAGCAGTGGCTCACAGCCTCAGCCTCAGCCTCAGCCTGATTACCTCAAAACTCTAATTGTCGTAGTGGTTAAGATGTTGGCTTTCCACGTGGGAGACCAGGGTTCGATTCCCGGCTGTTACACTATCATATAAAAGAAGACCTCAACAGCGCTAAGAAACATCTGATTAATATGATCCTGTGTTATTTAAACTTTACTAACTGAAGGCTAACGAACAAAAGATCACTTCAAAATGACCAGGAGACTTTGCCTGAGAGTGTCTGACTGATGGTGCAATGGTCTAATCATCAGGCTTTCAGTACAGACATTCCATGTTCAAGTCCTGTTCCTCCTACAGCTCAATGCTGCAGTAATTTGAACTTTTCAAGGCTTGAATGAAAAATAAAAACTCAAAAGCACCAGGAGACATCTGCTGAATGCCCAAAGGTGCCTTGGCGTAATGGTGTGGAGCACTTGACCCGTTGCCTCTGCTACAGGCAGTTGGCAGGTTCAAGTCCCATGTCATGACATCAAGGTGCTGGAGGACTCTCTCCCCCTGTTTCCTGAGATGTAATGGTTGGGGCTTATGTCTGAAAGAACCCTGTCCAGCTAACCTTTTACCATGAAAATGTCCAATTTAACATAAATGGTAAATGGTGCATGCACAATCTCTGTAAAGCACCTTGGATAAAGGCGCTACGCGCCTTTATCCAAGGTGCTTTACAGAGATTGTGCATTACATTCACCCATTCATACACCGATGTCAGCGGAAACCATGCAAGGCACCAACTAGCACATCGGGAGCAATTAGGGGTTCAGTGTCTTGCTCAAGGACACTTTGACAGTAACTCTGGGGGAGCCCGGGTTTGAACTGGCAACCTTATGGTTACCATCCAGGCACTCTACCCCTGAGCCACTGCCGCCCCACAAGGCACCTTGGGGCATTCAGCAGATGTCTCCTGGTGCTTATGAGTTTTTATTCTAGCCTTGAAAAGTTCAAATTACTGCAGCATTGGTTGAGTATTAGTTTTGAACCAGTAACCTTTGGATTATGAACCTCAGATTTATCTTTTGAGCCACATCGGCATGTAAGGTACAATCGGGAACTTATATTTAACCAGCCGTTTAGAATTTAGATGGACAGTGAAAATGTTCTTCAGGAGAATTGAACCCGGAATGTTCTGCTTATAAACCCCAGGTTTATCGACGGTGCCACACTGGCATGTGAGGTACAATCGGGAACTTATATTTAACCATCCGTTTAGAATTTAGATGGACAGTTCTGTTTATAAACGTCTAAAACAAGTCTAAAAATAGACGTGTTTTAGACGTCTGTTTTGAGGATATGAAAAAAAACATGGGCTATAGCCCATACCGTACGGCATACTATAGCACGCCGTTTTTCATCATTTTTGAGGATTTGAAAAAAATGAAAAAGAAAAACCATGGGTTATAGCCCATCGTTTTTTGAAATTTTGAAAAAAAAAATAACCTAGTTTTTCATCATTTTTGAACATGGGCTATAGCCCATACCGTACGGCATACTATAGCACTCCGTTTTTCATCATTTTTGAGGATTTGAAAAAAATGAAAAAAAAAAAAAAACATGGGTTATAGCCCATCGTTTTTTGAAAAAAAAAAAAAAAAAAAAGAACTAGTTTTTCATCATTTTTGAACATGGGCTATAGCCCATACCATACGGCATACTATAGCACGCCGTTTTTCATCGTTTTTGAGGATTTGAAAAAAAAAAAAAAAAAAAAAAACATGGGTTATAGCCCATCGTTTTTTGAAATTTTGAAAAAAAAAAATAACCTCGTTTTTCATCATTTTTGAACATGGGCTATAGCCAATACCGTACGTCATACTATAGCACGCCGTTTTTCATCATTTTTGAGGATTTGAAAAAAAAGAAGAAAAAAAAAAAAAACATGGGTTATAGCCCATCGTTTTTTGATTTTTTTTATTGTATAGCAGTGGCTCACAGCCTCAGCCTGATGACCTCAAAAGTCTCATATCTCCCCTGAGCCATAGGCAGTTGCTTTGGCTTAGTGGTTAAGATGTTGTCCTTCAGTGCAGGTGACCTGTGTTCGATTCCTGGGTGTTACACTCTGATGAACGTGATTCTATGTTCAACTCTTGATTCTTTCAACTTTACTATCTGAAGGCTAACATACAAAAGATCGCTTCAACAGTACAAAGAGGCAGATGTTACTGAGTGATGGTGTAGTAGGGGTTATTCCGCACAGAGAGTTCATTTTCAAATCCCACTCTTCCTAAAGTTTAATGCTAGTTATTGAGCTTCATTTACTGCTATTCTAGCAGTGGCTCACAGCCTCAGCCTCAGCCTCAGCCTGATTACCTCAAAACTCTAATTGTCGTAGTGGTTAAGATGTTGGCTTTCCACGTGGGAGACCAGGGTTCGATTCCCGGCTGTTACACTATCATATAAAAGAAGACCTCAACAGCGCTAAGAAACATCTGATTAATATGATTCTGTGTTATTTAAACTTTACTAACTGAAGGCTAACGAACAAAAGATCACTTCAAAATGACCAGGAGACTTTGCCTGAGAGTGTCTGACTGATGGTGCAATGGTCTAATCATCAGGCTTTCAGTACAGACATTCCATGTTCAAGTCCTGTTCCTCCTACAGCTCAATGCTGCAGTAATTTGAACTTTTCAAGGCTTGAATGAAAAATAAAAACTCAAAAGCACCAGGAGACATCTGCTGAATGCCCAAAGGTGCCTTGGCGTAATGGTGTGGAGCGCTTGACCCGTTGCCTCTGCTACAGACAGTTGGCAGGTTCAAGTCCCATGTCATGACATCAAGGTGCTGGAGGACTCTCTCCCCCTGTTTCCTGAGATGTAATGGTTGGGGCTTATGTCTGAAAGAACCCTGTCCAGCTAACCTTTTACCATGAAAATGTCCAATTTAACATAAATGGTAAATGGTGCATGCACAATCTCTGTAAAGCACCTTGGATAAAGGCGCTACGCGCCTTTATCCAAGGTGCTTTACAGAGATTGTGCATTACATTCACCCATTCATACACCGATGTCAGCGGAAACCATGCAAGGCACCAACTAGCACATCGGGAGCAATTAGGGGTTCAGTGTCTTGCTCAAGGACACTTTGACAGTAACTCTGGGGGAGCCCGGGTTTGAACTGGCAACCTTATGGTTACCATCCAGGCACTCTACCCCTGAGCCACTGCCGCCCCACAAGGCACCTTGGGGCATTCAGCAGATGTCTCCTGGTGCTTATGAGTTTTTATTCTAGCCTTGAAAAGTTCAAATTACTGCAGCATTGGTTGAGTATTAGTTTTGAACCAGTAACCTTTGGATTATGAACCTCAGATTTATCTTTTGAGCCACATCGGCATGTAAGGTACAATCGGGAACTTATATTTAACCAGCCGTTTAGAATTTAGATGGACAGTGAAAATGTTCTTCAGGAGAATTGAACCCGGAATGTTCTGCTTATAAAACCCAGGTTTATCGACGGTGCCACACTGGCATGTGAGGTACAATCGGGAACTTATATTTAACCATCCGTTTAGAATTTAGATGGACAGTTCTGTTTATAAACGTCTAAAACAAGTCTAAAAATAGACGTGTTTTAGACGTCTGTTTTGAGGATATGAAAAAAAACATGGGCTATAGCCCATACCGTACGGCATACTATAGCACGCCGTTTTTCATCATTTTTGAGGATTTGAAAAAAATGAAAAAAAAAAACCATGGGTTATAGCCCATCGTTTTTTGAAATTTTGAAAAAAAAAATAACCTAGTTTTTCATCATTTTTGAACATGGGCTATAGCCCATACCGTACGGCATACTATAGCACGCCGTTTTTCATCATTTTTGAGGATTTGAAAAAAATGAAAAAAAAAAAAAACATGGGTTATAGCCCATCGTTTTTTAGAATTAAAAAAAAGAAAAAAAGAACTAGTTTTTCATCATTTTTGAACATGGGCTATAGCCCATACCGTACGGCATACTATAGCACTCCGTTTTTCATCATTTTTGAGGATTTGAAAAAAATGAAAAAAAAAAAAAACATGGGTTATAGCCCATCGTTTTTTGAAAAAAAAAAAAAAAAAAAAGAACTAGTTTTTCATCATTTTTGAACATGGGCTATAGCCCATACCATACGGCATACTATAGCACGCCGTTTTTCATCGTTTTTGAGGATTTGAAAAAAAAAAAAAAAAAGAAAAACATGGGTTATAGCCCATCGTTTTTTGAAATTTTGAAAAAAAAAATAACCTCGTTTTTCATCATTTTTGAACATGGGCTATAGCCAATACCGTACGTCATACTATAGCACGCCGTTTTTCATCATTTTTGAGGATTTGAAAAAAAAGAAGAAAAAAAAAAAAAACATGGGTTATAGCCCATCGTTTTTTGATTTTTTTTATTGTATAGCAGTGGCTCACAGCCTCAGCCTGATGACCTCAAAAGTCTCATATCTCCCCTGAGCCATAGGCAGTTGCTTTGGCTTAGTGGTTAAGATGTTGTCCTTCAGTGCAGGTGACCTGTGTTCGATTCCTGGGTGTTACACTCTGATGAACGTGATTCTATGTTCAACTCTTGATTCTTTCAACTTTACTATCTGAAGGCTAACATACAAAAGATCGCTTCAACAGTACAAAGAGGCAGATGTTACTGAGTGATGGTGTAGTAGGGGTTATTCCGCACAGAGAGTTCATTTTCAAATCCCACTCTTCCTAAAGTTTAATGCTAGTTATTGAGCTTCATTTACTGCTATTCTAGCAGTGGCTCACAGCCTCAGCCTCAGCCTCAGCCTGATTACCTCAAAACTCTAATTGTCGTAGTGGTTAAGATGTTGGCTTTCCACGTGGGAGACCAGGGTTCGATTCCCGGCTGTTACACTATCATATAAAAGAAGACCTCAACAGCGCTAAGAAACATCTGATTAATATGATTCTGTGTTATTTAAACTTTACTAACTGAAGGCTAACGAACAAAAGATCACTTCAAAATGACCAGGAGACTTTGCCTGAGAGTGTCTGACTGATGGTGCAATGGTCTAATCATCAGGCTTTCAGTACAGACATTCCATGTTCAAGTCCTGTTCCTCCTACAGCTCAATGCTGCAGTAATTTGAACTTTTCAAGGCTTGAATGAAAAATAAAAACTCAAAAGCACCAGGAGACATCTGCTGAATGCCCAAAGGTGCCTTGGCGTAATGGTGTGGAGCGCTTGACCCGTTGCCTCTGCTACAGACAGTTGGCAGGTTCAAGTCCCATGTCATGACATCAAGGTGCTGGAGGACTCTCTCCCCCTGTTTCCTGAGATGTAATGGTTGGGGCTTATGTCTGAAAGAACCCTGTCCAGCTAACCTTTTACCATGAAAATGTCCAATTTAACATAAATGGTAAATGGTGCATGCACAATCTCTGTAAAGCACCTTGGATAAAGGCGCTACGCGCCTTTATCCAAGGTGCTTTACAGAGATTGTGCATTACATTCACCCATTCATACACCGATGTCAGCGGAAACCATGCAAGGCACCAACTAGCACATCGGGAGCAATTAGGGGTTCAGTGTCTTGCTCAAGGACACTTTGACAGTAACTCTGGGGGAGCCCGGGTTTGAACTGGCAACCTTATGGTTACCATCCAGGCACTCTACCCCTGAGCCACTGCCGCCCCACAAGGCACCTTGGGGCATTCAGCAGATGTCTCCTGGTGCTTATGAGTTTTTATTCTAGCCTTGAAAAGTTCAAATTACTGCAGCATTGGTTGAGTATTAGTTTTGAACCAGTAACCTTTGGATTATGAACCTCAGATTTATCTTTTGAGCCACATCGGCATGTAAGGTACAATCGGGAACTTATATTTAACCAGCCGTTTAGAATTTAGATGGACAGTGAAAATGTTCTTCAGGAGAATTGAACCCGGAATGTTCTGCTTATAAAACCCAGGTTTATCGACGGTGCCACACTGGCATGTGAGGTACAATCGGGAACTTATATTTAACCATCCGTTTAGAATTTAGATGGACAGTTCTGTTTATAAACGTCTAAAACAAGTCTAAAAATAGACGTGTTTTAGACGTCTGTTTTGAGGATATGAAAAAAAACATGGGCTATAGCCCATACCGTACGGCATACTATAGCACGCCGTTTTTCATCATTTTTGAGGATTTGAAAAAAATGAAAAAAAAAAACCATGGGTTATAGCCCATCGTTTTTTGAAAATTTGAAAAAAAAAATAACCTAGTTTTTCATCATTTTTGAACATGGGCTATAGCCCATACCGTACGGCATACTATAGCACGCCGTTTTTCATCATTTTTGAGGATTTGAAAAAAATGAAAAAAAAAAAAAACATGGGTTATAGCCCATCGTTTTTTGAAAAAAAAAAAAAAAAAAAAGAACTAGTTTTTCATCATTTTTGAACATGGGCTATAGCCAATACCGTACGTCATACTATAGCACGCCGTTTTTCATCATTTTTGAGGATTTGAAAAAAAAGAAGAAAAAAAAAAAAAACATGGGTTATAGCCCATCGTTTTTTGATTTTTTTTATTGTATAGCAGTGGCTCACAGCCTCAGCCTGATGACCTCAAAAGTCTCATATCTCCCCTGAGCCATAGGCAGTTGCTTTGGCTTAGTGGTTAAGATGTTGTCCTTCAGTGCAGGTGACCTGTGTTCGATTCCTGGGTGTTACACTCTGATGAACGTGATTCTATGTTCAACTCTTGATTCTTTCAACTTTACTATCTGAAGGCTAACATACAAAAGATCGCTTCAACAGTACAAAGAGGCAGATGTTACTGAGTGATGGTGTAGTAGGGGTTATTCCGCACAGAGAGTTCATTTTCAAATCCCACTCTTCCTAAAGTTTAATGCTAGTTATTGAGCTTCATTTACTGCTATTCTAGCAGTGGCTCACAGCCTCAGCCTCAGCCTCAGCCTGATTACCTCAAAACTCTAATTGTCGTAGTGGTTAAGATGTTGGCTTTCCACGTGGGAGACCAGGGTTCGATTCCCGGCTGTTACACTATCATATAAAAGAAGACCTCAACAGCGCTAAGAAACATCTGATTAATATGATTCTGTGTTATTTAAACTTTACTAACTGAAGGCTAACGAACAAAAGATCACTTCAAAATGACCAGGAGACTTTGCCTGAGAGTGTCTGACTGATGGTGCAATGGTCTAATCATCAGGCTTTCAGTACAGACATTCCATGTTCAAGTCCTGTTCCTCCTACAGCTCAATGCTGCAGTAATTTGAACTTTTCAAGGCTTGAATGAAAAATAAAAACTCAAAAGCACCAGGAGACATCTGCTGAATGCCCAAAGGTGCCTTGGCGTAATGGTGTGGAGCGCTTGACCCGTTGCCTCTGCTACAGACAGTTGGCAGGTTCAAGTCCCATGTCATGACATCAAGGTGCTGGAGGACTCTCTCCCCCTGTTTCCTGAGATGTAATGGTTGGGGCTTATGTCTGAAAGAACCCTGTCCAGCTAACCTTTTACCATGAAAATGTCCAATTTAACATAAATGGTAAATGGTGCATGCACAATCTCTGTAAAGCACCTTGGATAAAGGCGCTACGCGCCTTTATCCAAGGTGCTTTACAGAGATTGTGCATTACATTCACCCATTCATACACCGATGTCAGCGGAAACCATGCAAGGCACCAACTAGCACATCGGGAGCAATTAGGGGTTCAGTGTCTTGCTCAAGGACACTTTGACAGTAACTCTGGGGGAGCCCGGGTTTGAACTGGCAACCTTATGGTTACCATCCAGGCACTCTACCCCTGAGCCACTGCCGCCCCACAAGGCACCTTGGGGCATTCAGCAGATGTCTCCTGGTGCTTATGAGTTTTTATTCTAGCCTTGAAAAGTTCAAATTACTGCAGCATTGGTTGAGTATTAGTTTTGAACCAGTAACCTTTGGATTATGAACCTCAGATTTATCTTTTGAGCCACATCGGCATGTAAGGTACAATCGGGAACTTATATTTAACCAGCCGTTTAGAATTTAGATGGACAGTGAAAATGTTCTTCAGGAGAATTGAACCCGGAATGTTCTGCTTATAAAACCCAGGTTTATCGACGGTGCCACACTGGCATGGGAGGTACAATCGGGAACTTATATTTAACCATCCGTTTAGAATTTAGATGGACAGTTCTGTTTATAAACGTCTAAAACAAGTCTAAAAATAGACGTGTTTTAGACGTCTGTTTTGAGGATATGAAAAAAAACATGGGCTATAGCCCATACCGTACGGCATACTATAGCACGCCGTTTTTCATCATTTTTGAGGATTTGAAAAAAATGAAAAAAAAAAACCATGGGTTATAGCCCATCGTTTTTTGAAATTTTGAAAAAAAAAATAACCTAGTTTTTCATCATTTTTGAACATGGGCTATAGCCCATACCGTACGGCATACTATAGCACGCCGTTTTTCATCATTTTTGAGGATTTGAAAAAAATGAAAAAAAAAAAAAACATGGGTTATAGCCCATCGTTTTTTAGAATTAAAAAAAAGAAAAAAAGAACTAGTTTTTCATCATTTTTGAACATGGGCTATAGCCCATACCGTACGGCATACTATAGCACTCCGTTTTTCATCATTTTTGAGGATTTGAAAAAAATGAAAAAAAAAAAAAACATGGGTTATAGCCCATCGTTTTTTGAAAAAAAAAAAAAAAAAAAAGAACTAGTTTTTCATCATTTTTGAACATGGGCTATAGCCCATACCATACGGCATACTATAGCACGCCGTTTTTCATCGTTTTTGAGGATTTGAAAAAAAAAAAAAAAAAAAAAAAACATGGGTTATAGCCCATCGTTTTTTGAAATTTTGAAAAAAAAAATAACCTCGTTTTTCATCATTTTTGAACATGGGCTATAGCCAATACCGTACGTCATACTATAGCACGCCGTTTTTCATCATTTTTGAGGATTTGAAAAAAAAGAAGAAAAAAAAACAAAACATGGGTTATAGCCCATCGTTTTTTGATTTTTTTTATTGTATAGCAGTGGCTCACAGCCTCAGCCTGATGACCTCAAAAGTCTCATATCTCCCCTGAGCCATAGGCAGTTGCTTTGGCTTAGTGGTTAAGATGTTGTCCTTCAGTGCAGGTGACCTGTGTTCGATTCCTGGGTGTTACACTCTGATGAACGTGATTCTATGTTCAACTCTTGATTCTTTCAACTTTACTATCTGAAGGCTAACATACAAAAGATCGCTTCAACAGTACAAAGAGGCAGATGTTACTGAGTGATGGTGTAGTAGGGGTTATTCCGCACAGAGAGTTCATTTTCAAATCCCACTCTTCCTAAAGTTTAATGCTAGTTATTGAGCTTCATTTACTGCTATTCTAGCAGTGGCTCACAGCCTCAGCCTCAGCCTCAGCCTGATTACCTCAAAACTCTAATTGTCGTAGTGGTTAAGATGTTGGCTTTCCACGTGGGAGACCAGGGTTCGATTCCCGGCTGTTACACTATCATATAAAAGAAGACCTCAACAGCGCTAAGAAACATCTGATTAATATGATTCTGTGTTATTTAAACTTTACTAACTGAAGGCTAACGAACAAAAGATCACTTCAAAATGACCAGGAGACTTTGCCTGAGAGTGTCTGACTGATGGTGCAATGGTCTAATCATCAGGCTTTCAGTACAGACATTCCATGTTCAAGTCCTGTTCCTCCTACAGCTCAATGCTGCAGTAATTTGAACTTTTCAAGGCTTGAATGAAAAATAAAAACTCAAAAGCACCAGGAGACATCTGCTGAATGCCCAAAGGTGCCTTGGCGTAATGGTGTGGAGCGCTTGACCCGTTGCCTCTGCTACAGACAGTTGGCAGGTTCAAGTCCCATGTCATGACATCAAGGTGCTGGAGGACTCTCTCCCCCTGTTTCCTGAGATGTAATGGTTGGGGCTTATGTCTGAAAGAACCCTGTCCAGCTAACCTTTTACCATGAAAATGTCCAATTTAACATAAATGGTAAATGGTGCATGCACAATCTCTGTAAAGCACCTTGGATAAAGGCGCTACGCGCCTTTATCCAAGGTGCTTTACAGAGATTGTGCATTACATTCACCCATTCATACACCGATGTCAGCGGAAACCATGCAAGGCACCAACTAGCACATCGGGAGCAATTAGGGGTTCAGTGTCTTGCTCAAGGACACTTTGACAGTAACTCTGGGGGAGCCCGGGTTTGAACTGGCAACCTTATGGTTACCATCCAGGCACTCTACCCCTGAGCCACTGCCGCCCCACAAGGCACCTTGGGGCATTCAGCAGATGTCTCCTGGTGCTTATGAGTTTTTATTCTAGCCTTGAAAAGTTCAAATTACTGCAGCATTGGTTGAGTATTAGTTTTGAACCAGTAACCTTTGGATTATGAACCTCAGATTTATCTTTTGAGCCACATCGGCATGTAAGGTACAATCGGGAACTTATATTTAACCAGCCGTTTAGAATTTAGATGGACAGTGAAAATGTTCTTCAGGAGAATTGAATCCGGAATGTTCTGCTTATAAACCCCAGGTTTATCGACGGTGCCACACTGGCATGTGAGGTACAATCGGGAACTTATATTTAACCATCCGTTTAGAATTTAGATGGACAGTTCTGTTTATAAACGTCTAAAACAAGTCTAAAAATAGACGTGTTTTAGACGTCTGTTTTGAGGATATGAAAAAAAACATGGGCTATAGCCCATACCGTACGGCATACTATAGCACGCCGTTTTTCATCATTTTTGAGGATTTGAAAAAAATGAAAAAAAAAAACCATGGGTTATAGCCCATCGTTTTTTGAAATTTTGAAAAAAAAAATAACCTAGTTTTTCATCATTTTTGAACATGGGCTATAGCCCATACCGTACGGCATACTATAGCACGCCGTTTTTCATCATTTTTGAGGATTTGAAAAAAATGAAAAAAAAAAAAAACATGGGTTATAGCCCATCGTTTTTTGAAATTAAAAAAAAGAAAAAAAGAACTAGTTTTTCATCATTTTTGAACATGGGCTATAGCCCATACCATACGGCATACTATAGCACGCCGTTTTTCATCGTTTTTGAGGATTTGAAAAAAAAAAAAAAAAAAAAAAACATGGGTTATAGCCCATCGTTTTTTGAAATTTTGAAAAAAGAAATAACCTCGTTTTTCATCATTTTTGAACATGGGCTATAGCCAATACCGTACGTCATACTATAGCACGCCGTTTTTCATCATTTTTGAGGATTTGAAAAAAAAGAAGAAAAAAAAAACAAACATGGGTTATAGCCCATCGTTCTTTGATTTTTTTTATTGTATAGCAGTGGCTCACAGCCTCAGCCTGATGACCTCAAAAGTCTCATATCTCCCCTGAGCCATAGGCAGTTGCTTTGGCTTAGTGGTTAAGATGTTGTCCTTCAGTGCAGGTGACCTGTGTTCGATTCCTGGGTGTTACACTCTGATGAACGTGATTCTATGTTCAACTCTTGATTCTTTCAACTTTACTATCTGAAGGCTAACATACAAAAGATCGCTTCAACAGTACAAAGAGGCAGATGTTACTGAGTGATGGTGTAGTAGGGGTTATTCCGCACAGAGAGTTCATTTTCAAATCCCACTCTTCCTAAAGTTTAATGCTAGTTATTGAGCTTCATTTACTGCTATTCTAGCAGTGGCTCACAGCCTCAGCCTCAGCCTCAGCCTGATTACCTCAAAACTCTAATTGTCGTAGTGGTTAAGATGTTGGCTTTCCACGTGGGAGACCAGGGTTCGATTCCCGGCTGTTACACTATCATATAAAAGAAGACCTCAACAGCGCTAAGAAACATCTGATTAATATGATTCTGTGTTATTTAAACTTTACTAACTGAAGGCTAACGAACAAAAGATCACTTCAAAATGACCAGGAGACTTTGCCTGAGAGTGTCTGACTGATGGTGCAATGGTCTAATCATCAGGCTTTCAGTACAGACATTCCATGTTCAAGTCCTGTTCCTCCTACAGCTCAATGCTGCAGTAATTTGAACTTTTCAAGGCTTGAATGAAAAATAAAAACTCAAAAGCACCAGGAGACATCTGCTGAATGCCCAAAGGTGCCTTGGCGTAATGGTGTGGAGCGCTTGACCCGTTGCCTCTGCTACAGACAGTTGGCAGGTTCAAGTCCCATGTCATGACATCAAGGTGCTGGAGGACTCTCTCCCCCTGTTTCCTGAGATGTAATGGTTGGGGCTTATGTCTGAAAGAACCCTGTCCAGCTAACCTTTTACCATGAAAATGTCCAATTTAACATAAATGGTAAATGGTGCATGCACAATCTCTGTAAAGCACCTTGGATAAAGGCGCTACGCGCCTTTATCCAAGGTGCTTTACAGAGATTGTGCATTACATTCACCCATTCATACACCGATGTCAGCGGAAACCATGCAAGGCACCAACTAGCACATCGGGAGCAATTAGGGGTTCAGTGTCTTGCTCAAGGACACTTTGACAGTAACTCTGGGGGAGCCCGGGTTTGAACTGGCAACCTTATGGTTACCATCCAGGCACTCTACCCCTGAGCCACTGCCGCCCCACAAGGCACCTTGGGGCATTCAGCAGATGTCTCCTGGTGCTTATGAGTTTTTATTCTAGCCTTGAAAAGTTCAAATTACTGCAGCATTGGTTGAGTATTAGTTTTGAACCAGTAACCTTTGGATTATGAACCTCAGATTTATCTTTTGAGCCACATCGGCATGTAAGGTACAATCGGGAACTTATATTTAACCAGCCGTTTAGAATTTAGATGGACAGTGAAAATGTTCTTCAGGAGAATTGAATCCGGAATGTTCTGCTTATAAACCCCAGGTTTATCGACGGTGCCACACTGGCATGTGAGGTACAATCGGGAACTTATATTTAACCATCCGTTTAGAATTTAGATGGACAGTTCTGTTTATAAACGTCTAAAACAAGTCTAAAAATAGACGTGTTTTAGACGTCTGTTTTGAGGATATGAAAAAAAACATGGGCTATAGCCCATACCGTACGGCATACTATAGCACGCCGTTTTTCATCATTTTTGAGGATTTGAAAAAAATGAAAAAAAAAAACCATGGGTTATAGCCCATCGTTTTTTGAAATTTTGAAAAAAAAAATAACCTAGTTTTTCATCATTTTTGAACATGGGCTATAGCCCATACCGTACGGCATACTATAGCACGCCGTTTTTCATCATTTTTGAGGATTTGAAAAAAATGAAAAAAAAACAAAACATGGGTTATAGCCCATCGTTTTTTGAAATTAAAAAAAAGAAAAAAAGAACTAGTTTTTCATCATTTTTGAACATGGGCTATAGCCCATACCATACGGCATACTATAGCACGCCGTTTTTCATCGTTTTTGAGGATTTGAAAAAAAAAAAAAAAAAAAAAAACATGGGTTATAGCCCATCGTTTTTTGAAATTTTGAAAAAAGAAATAACCTCGTTTTTCATCATTTTTGAACATGGGCTATAGCCAATACCGTACGTCATACTATAGCACGCCGTTTTTCATCATTTTTGAGGATTTGAAAAAAAAGAAGAAAAAAAAAACAAACATGGGTTATAGCCCATCGTTCTTTGATTTTTTTTATTGTATAGCAGTGGCTCACAGCCTCAGCCTGATGACCTCAAAAGTCTCATATCTCCCCTGAGCCATAGGCAGTTGCTTTGGCTTAGTGGTTAAGATGTTGTCCTTCAGTGCAGGTGACCTGTGTTCGATTCCTGGGTGTTACACTCTGATGAACGTGATTCTATGTTCAACTCTTGATTCTTTCAACTTTACTATCTGAAGGCTAACATACAAAAGATCGCTTCAACAGTACAAAGAGGCAGATGTTACTGAGTGATGGTGTAGTAGGGGTTATTCCGCACAGAGAGTTCATTTTCAAATCCCACTCTTCCTAAAGTTTAATGCTAGTTATTGAGCTTCATTTACTGCTATTCTAGCAGTGGCTCACAGCCTCAGCCTCAGCCTCAGCCTGATTACCTCAAAACTCTAATTGTCGTAGTGGTTAAGATGTTGGCTTTCCACGTGGGAGACCAGGGTTCGATTCCCGGCTGTTACACTATCATATAAAAGAAGACCTCAACAGCGCTAAGAAACATCTGATTAATATGATTCTGTGTTATTTAAACTTTACTAACTGAAGGCTAACGAACAAAAGATCACTTCAAAATGACCAGGAGACTTTGCCTGAGAGTGTCTGACTGATGGTGCAATGGTCTAATCATCAGGCTTTCAGTACAGACATTCCATGTTCAAGTCCTGTTCCTCCTACAGCTCAATGCTGCAGTAATTTGAACTTTTCAAGGCTTGAATGAAAAATAAAAACTCAAAAGCACCAGGAGACATCTGCTGAATGCCCAAAGGTGCCTTGGCGTAATGGTGTGGAGCGCTTGACCCGTTGCCTCTGCTACAGACAGTTGGCAGGTTCAAGTCCCATGTCATGACATCAAGGTGCTGGAGGACTCTCTCCCCCTGTTTCCTGAGATGTAATGGTTGGGGCTTATGTCTGAAAGAACCCTGTCCAGCTAACCTTTTACCATGAAAATGTCCAATTTAACATAAATGGTAAATGGTGCATGCACAATCTCTGTAAAGCACCTTGGATAAAGGCGCTACGCGCCTTTATCCAAGGTGCTTTACAGAGATTGTGCATTACATTCACCCATTCATACACCGATGTCAGCGGAAACCATGCAAGGCACCAACTAGCACATCGGGAGCAATTAGGGGTTCAGTGTCTTGCTCAAGGACACTTTGACAGTAACTCTGGGGGAGCCCGGGTTTGAACTGGCAACCTTATGGTTACCATCCAGGCACTCTACCCCTGAGCCACTGCCGCCCCACAAGGCACCTTGGGGCATTCAGCAGATGTCTCCTGGTGCTTATGAGTTTTTATTCTAGCCTTGAAAAGTTCAAATTACTGCAGCATTGGTTGAGTATTAGTTTTGAACCAGTAACCTTTGGATTATGAACCTCAGATTTATCTTTTGAGCCACATCGGCATGTAAGGTACAATCGGGAACTTATATTTAACCAGCCGTTTAGAATTTAGATGGACAGTGAAAATGTTCTTCAGGAGAATTGAATCCGGAATGTTCTGCTTATAAACCCCAGGTTTATCGACGGTGCCACACTGGCATGTGAGGTACAATCGGGAACTTATATTTAACCATCCGTTTAGAATTTAGATGGACAGTTCTGTTTATAAACGTCTAAAACAAGTCTAAAAATAGACGTGTTTTAGACGTCTGTTTTGAGGATATGAAAAAAAACATGGGCTATAGCCCATACCGTACGGCATACTATAGCACGCCGTTTTTCATCATTTTTGAGGATTTGAAAAAAATGAAAAAAAAAAACCATGGGTTATAGCCCATCGTTTTTTGAAATTTTGAAAAAAAAAATAACCTAGTTTTTCATCATTTTTGAACATGGGCTATAGCCCATACCGTACGGCATACTATAGCACGCCGTTTTTCATCATTTTTGAGGATTTGAAAAAAATGAAAAAAAAAAAAAACATGGGTTATAGCCCATCGTTTTTTGAAATTAAAAAAAAGAAAAAAAGAACTAGTTTTTCATCATTTTTGAACATGGGCTATAGCCCATACCATACGGCATACTATAGCACGCCGTTTTTCATCGTTTTTGAGGATTTGAAAAAAAAAAAAAAAAAAAAAAACATGGGTTATAGCCCATCGTTTTTTGAAATTTTGAAAAAAGAAATAACCTCGTTTTTCATCATTTTTGAACATGGGCTATAGCCAATACCGTACGTCATACTATAGCACGCCGTTTTTCATCATTTTTGAGGATTTGAAAAAAAAGAAGAAAAAAAAAACAAACATGGGTTATAGCCCATCGTTCTTTGATTTTTTTTATTGTATAGCAGTGGCTCACAGCCTCAGCCTGATGACCTCAAAAGTCTCATATCTCCCCTGAGCCATAGGCAGTTGCTTTGGCTTAGTGGTTAAGATGTTGTCCTTCAGTGCAGGTGACCTGTGTTCGATTCCTGGGTGTTACACTCTGATGAACGTGATTCTATGTTCAACTCTTGATTCTTTCAACTTTACTATCTGAAGGCTAACATACAAAAGATCGCTTCAACAGTACAAAGAGGCAGATGTTACTGAGTGATGGTGTAGTAGGGGTTATTCCGCACAGAGAGTTCATTTTCAAATCCCACTCTTCCTAAAGTTTAATGCTAGTTATTGAGCTTCATTTACTGCTATTCTAGCAGTGGCTCACAGCCTCAGCCTCAGCCTCAGCCTGATTACCTCAAAACTCTAATTGTCGTAGTGGTTAAGATGTTGGCTTTCCACGTGGGAGACCAGGGTTCGATTCCCGGCTGTTACACTATCATATAAAAGAAGACCTCAACAGCGCTAAGAAACATCTGATTAATATGATTCTGTGTTATTTAAACTTTACTAACTGAAGGCTAACGAACAAAAGATCACTTCAAAATGACCAGGAGACTTTGCCTGAGAGTGTCTGACTGATGGTGCAATGGTCTAATCATCAGGCTTTCAGTACAGACATTCCATGTTCAAGTCCTGTTCCTCCTACAGCTCAATGCTGCAGTAATTTGAACTTTTCAAGGCTTGAATGAAAAATAAAAACTCAAAAGCACCAGGAGACATCTGCTGAATGCCCAAAGGTGCCTTGGCGTAATGGTGTGGAGCGCTTGACCCGTTGCCTCTGCTACAGACAGTTGGCAGGTTCAAGTCCCATGTCATGACATCAAGGTGCTGGAGGACTCTCTCCCCCTGTTTCCTGAGATGTAATGGTTGGGGCTTATGTCTGAAAGAACCCTGTCCAGCTAACCTTTTACCATGAAAATGTCCAATTTAACATAAATGGTAAATGGTGCATGCACAATCTCTGTAAAGCACCTTGGATAAAGGCGCTACGCGCCTTTATCCAAGGTGCTTTACAGAGATTGTGCATTACATTCACCCATTCATACACCGATGTCAGCGGAAACCATGCAAGGCACCAACTAGCACATCGGGAGCAATTAGGGGTTCAGTGTCTTGCTCAAGGACACTTTGACAGTAACTCTGGGGGAGCCCGGGTTTGAACTGGCAACCTTATGGTTACCATCCAGGCACTCTACCCCTGAGCCACTGCCGCCCCACAAGGCACCTTGGGGCATTCAGCAGATGTCTCCTGGTGCTTATGAGTTTTTATTCTAGCCTTGAAAAGTTCAAATTACTGCAGCATTGGTTGAGTATTAGTTTTGAACCAGTAACCTTTGGATTATGAACCTCAGATTTATCTTTTGAGCCACATCGGCATGTAAGGTACAATCGGGAACTTATATTTAACCAGCCGTTTAGAATTTAGATGGACAGTGAAAATGTTCTTCAGGAGAATTGAACCCGGAATGTTCTGCTTATAAAACCCAGGTTTATCGACGGTGCCACACTGGCATGTGAGGTACAATCGGGAACTTATATTTAACCATCCGTTTAGAATTTAGATGGACAGTTCTGTTTATAAACGTCTAAAACAAGTCTAAAAATAGACGTGTTTTAGACGTCTGTTTTGAGGATATGAAAAAAAACATGGGCTATAGCCCATACCGTACGGCATACTATAGCACGCCGTTTTTCATCATTTTTGAGGATTTGAAAAAAATGGAAAAAAAAAACCATGGGTTATAGCCCATCGTTTTTTGAAATTTTGAAAAAAAAAATAACCTAGTTTTTCATCATTTTTGAACATGGGCTATAGCCCATACCGTACGGCATACTATAGCACGCCGTTTTTCATCATTTTTGAGGATTTGAAAAAAATGAAAAAAAAAAAAAACATGGGTTATAGCCCATCGTTTTTTGAAATTGAAAAAAAGAAAAAAAGAACTAGTTTTTCATCATTTTTGAACATGGGCTATAGCCCATACCATACGGCATACTATAGCACGCCGTTTTTCATCGTTTTTGAGGATTTGAAAAAAAAAAAAAAAAAAAAAAACATGGGTTATAGCCCATCGTTTTTTGAAATTTTGAAAAAAGAAATAACCTCGTTTTTCATCATTTTTGAACATGGGCTATAGCCAATACCGTACGTCATACTATAGCACGCCGTTTTTCATCATTTTTGAGGATTTGAAAAAAAAGAAGAAAAAAAAAACAAACATGGGTTATAGCCCATCGTTCTTTGATTTTTTTTATTGTATAGCAGTGGCTCACAGCCTCAGCCTGATGACCTCAAAAGTCTCATATCTCCCCTGAGCCATAGGCAGTTGCTTTGGCTTAGTGGTTAAGATGTTGTCCTTCAGTGCAGGTGACCTGTGTTCGATTCCTGGGTGTTACACTCTGATGAACGTGATTCTATGTTCAACTCTTGATTCTTTCAACTTTACTATCTGAAGGCTAACATACAAAAGATCGCTTCAACAGTACAAAGAGGCAGATGTTACTGAGTGATGGTGTAGTAGGGGTTATTCCGCACAGAGAGTTCATTTTCAAATCCCACTCTTCCTAAAGTTTAATGCTAGTTATTGAGCTTCATTTACTGCTATTCTAGCAGTGGCTCACAGCCTCAGCCTCAGCCTCAGCCTGATTACCTCAAAACTCTAATTGTCGTAGTGGTTAAGATGTTGGCTTTCCACGTGGGAGACCAGGGTTCGATTCCCGGCTGTTACACTATCATATAAAAGAAGACCTCAACAGCGCTAAGAAACATCTGATTAATATGATTCTGTGTTATTTAAACTTTACTAACTGAAGGCTAACGAACAAAAGATCACTTCAAAATGACCAGGAGACTTTGCCTGAGAGTGTCTGACTGATGGTGCAATGGTCTAATCATCAGGCTTTCAGTACAGACATTCCATGTTCAAGTCCTGTTCCTCCTACAGCTCAATGCTGCAGTAATTTGAACTTTTCAAGGCTTGAATGAAAAATAAAAACTCAAAAGCACCAGGAGACATCTGCTGAATGCCCAAAGGTGCCTTGGCGTAATGGTGTGGAGCACTTGACCCGTTGCCTCTGCTACAGGCAGTTGGCAGGTTCAAGTCCCATGTCATGACATCAAGGTGCTGGAGGACTCTCTCCCCCTGTTTCCTGAGATGTAATGGTTGGGGCTTATGTCTGAAAGAACCCTGTCCAGCTAACCTTTTACCATGAAAATGTCCAATTTAACATAAATGGTAAATGGTGCATGCACAATCTCTGTAAAGCACCTTGGATAAAGGCGCGTAGCGCCTTTATCCAAGGTGCTTTACAGAGATTGTGCATTACATTCACCCATTCATACACCGATGTCAGCGGAAACCATGCAAGGCACCAACTAGCACATCGGGAGCAATTAGGGGTTCAGTGTCTTGCTCAAGGACACTTTGACAGTAACTCTGGGGGAGCCCGGGTTTGAACTGGCAACCTTATGGTTACCATCCAGGCACTCTACCCCTGAGCCACTGCCGCCCCACAAGGCACCTTGGGGCATTCAGCAGATGTCTCCTGGTGCTTATGAGTTTTTATTCTAGCCTTGAAAAGTTCAAATTACTGCAGCATTGGTTGAGTATTAGTTTTGAACCAGTAACCTTTGGATTATGAACCTCAGATTTATCTTTTGAGCCACATCGGCATGTAAGGTACAATCGGGAACTTATATTTAACCAGCCGTTTAGAATTTAGATGGACAGTGAAAATGTTCTTCAGGAGAATTGAACCCGGAATGTTCTGCTTATAAACCCCAGGTTTATCGACGGTGCCACACTGGCATGTGAGGTACAATCGGGAACTTATATTTAACCATCCGTTTAGAATTTAGATGGACAGTTCTGTTTATAAACGTCTAAAACAAGTCTAAAAATAGACGTGTTTTAGACGTCTGTTTTGAGGATATGAAAAAAAACATGGGCTATAGCCCATACCGTACGGCATACTATAGCACGCCGTTTTTCATCATTTTTGAGGATTTGAAAAAAATGAAAAAAAAAAACCATGGGTTATAGCCCATCGTTTTTTGAAATTTTGAAAAAAAAAATAACCTAGTTTTTCATCATTTTTGAACATGGGCTATAGCCCATACCGTACGGCATACTATAGCACTCCGTTTTTCATCATTTTTGAGGATTTGAAAAAAATGAAAAAAAAAAAAAACATGGGTTATAGCCCATCGTTTTTTGAAAAAAAAAAAAAAAAAAAAAAACTAGTTTTTCATCATTTTTGAACATGGGCTATAGCCCATACCATACGGCATACTATAGCACGCCGTTTTTCATCGTTTTTGAGGATTTGAAAAAAAAAAAAAAAAAAAAAAACATGGGTTATAGCCCATCGTTTTTTGAAATTTTGAAAAAAAAAATAACCTCGTTTTTAATCATTTTTGAACATGGGCTATAGCCAATACCGTACGTCATACTATAGCACGCCGTTTTTCATCATTTTTGAGGATTTGAAAAAAAAGAAGAAAAAAAAAAAAAACATGGGTTATAGCCCATCGTTTTTTGATTTTTTTTATTGTATAGCAGTGGCTCACAGCCTCAGCCTGATGACCTCAAAAGTCTCATATCTCCCCTGAGCCATAGGCAGTTGCTTTGGCTTAGTGGTTAAGATGTTGTCCTTCAGTGCAGGTGACCTGTGTTCGATTCCTGGGTGTTACACTCTGATGAACGTGATTCTATGTTCAACTCTTGATTCTTTCAACTTTACTATCTGAAGGCTAACATACAAAAGATCGCTTCAACAGTACAAAGAGGCAGATGTTACTGAGTGATGGTGTAGTAGGGGTTATTCCGCACAGAGAGTTCATTTTCAAATCCCACTCTTCCTAAAGTTTAATGCTAGTTATTGAGCTTCATTTACTGCTATTCTAGCAGTGGCTCACAGCCTCAGCCTCAGCCTCAGCCTGATTACCTCAAAACTCTAATTGTCGTAGTGGTTAAGATGTTGGCTTTCCACGTGGGAGACCAGGGTTCGATTCCCGGCTGTTACACTATCATATAAAAGAAGACCTCAACAGCGCTAAGAAACATCTGATTAATATGATTCTGTGTTATTTAAACTTTACTAACTGAAGGCTAACGAACAAAAGATCACTTCAAAATGACCAGGAGACTTTGCCTGAGAGTGTCTGACTGATGGTGCAATGGTCTAATCATCAGGCTTTCAGTACAGACATTCCATGTTCAAGTCCTGTTCCTCCTACAGCTCAATGCTGCAGTAATTTGAACTTTTCAAGGCTTGAATGAAAAATAAAAACTCAAAAGCACCAGGAGACATCTGCTGAATGCCCAAAGGTGCCTTGGCGTAATGGTGTGGAGCGCTTGACCCGTTGCCTCTGCTACAGACAGTTGGCAGGTTCCAGTCCCATGTCATGACATCAAGGTGCTGGAGGACTCTCTCCCCCTGTTTCCTGAGATGTAATGGTTGGGGCTTATGTCTGAAAGAACCCTGTCCAGCTAACCTTTTACCATGAAAATGTCCAATTTAACATAAATGGTAAATGGTGCATGCACAATCTCTGTAAAGCACCTTGGATAAAGGCGCTACGCGCCTTTATCCAAGGTGCTTTACAGAGATTGTGCATTACATTCACCCATTCATACACCGATGTCAGCGGAAACCATGCAAGGCACCAACTAGCACATCGGGAGCAATTAGGGGTTCAGTGTCTTGCTCAAGGACACTTTGACAGTAACTCTGGGGGAGCCCGGGTTTGAACTGGCAACCTTATGGTTACCATCCAGGCACTCTACCCCTGAGCCACTGCCGCCCCACAAGGCACCTTGGGGCATTCAGCAGATGTCTCCTGGTGCTTATGAGTTTTTATTCTAGCCTTGAAAAGTTCAAATTACTGCAGCATTGGTTGAGTATTAGTTTTGAACCAGTAACCTTTGGATTATGAACCTCAGATTTATCTTTTGAGCCACATCGGCATGTAAGGTACAATCGGGAACTTATATTTAACCAGCCGTTTAGAATTTAGATGGACAGTGAAAATGTTCTTCAGGAGAATTGAATCCGGAATGTTCTGCTTATAAACCCCAGGTTTATCGACGGTGCCACACTGGCATGTGAGGTACAATCGGGAACTTATATTTAACCATCCGTTTAGAATTTAGATGGACAGTTCTGTTTATAAACGTCTAAAACAAGTCTAAAAATAGACGTGTTTTAGACGTCTGTTTTGAGGATATGAAAAAAAACATGGGCTATAGCCCATACCGTACGGCATACTATAGCACGCCGTTTTTCATCATTTTTGAGGATTTGAAAAAAATGAAAAAAAAAAACCATGGGTTATAGCCCATCGTTTTTTGAAAATTTGAAAAAAAAAATAACCTAGTTTTTCATCATTTTTGAACATGGGCTATAGCCCATACCGTACGGCATACTATAGCACGCCGTTTTTCATCATTTTTGAGGATTTGAAAAAAATGAAAAAAAAAAAAAACATGGGTTATAGCCCATCGTTTTTTGAAATTAAAAAAAAGAAAAAAAGAACTAGTTTTTCATCATTTTTGAACATGGGCTATAGCCCATACCATACGGCATACTATAGCACGCCGTTTTTCATCGTTTTTGAGGATTTGAAAAAAAAAAAAAAAAAAAAAACATGGGTTATAGCCCATCGTTTTTTGAAATTTTGAAAAAAGAAATAACCTCGTTTTTCATCATTTTTGAACATGGGCTATAGCCAATACCGTACGTCATACTATAGCACGCCGTTTTTCATCATTTTTGAGGATTTGAAAAAAAAGAAGAAAAAAAAAACAAACATGGGTTATAGCCCATCGTTTTTTGATTTTTTTTATTGTATAGCAGTGGCTCACAGCCTCAGCCTGATGACCTCAAAAGTCTCATATCTCCCCTGAGCCATAGGCAGTTGCTTTGGCTTAGTGGTTAAGATGTTGTCCTTCAGTGCAGGTGACCTGTGTTCGATTCCTGGGTGTTACACTCTGATGAACGTGATTCTATGTTCAACTCTTGATTCTTTCAACTTTACTATCTGAAGGCTAACATACAAAAGATCGCTTCAACAGTACAAAGAGGCAGATGTTACTGAGTGATGGTGTAGTAGGGGTTATTCCGCACAGAGAGTTCATTTTCAAATCCCACTCTTCCTAAAGTTTAATGCTAGTTATTGAGCTTCATTTACTGCTATTCTAGCAGTGGCTCACAGCCTCAGCCTCAGCCTCAGCCTGATTACCTCAAAACTCTAATTGTCGTAGTGGTTAAGATGTTGGCTTTCCACGTGGGAGACCAGGGTTCGATTCCCGGCTGTTACACTATCATATAAAAGAAGACCTCAACAGCGCTAAGAAACATCTGATTAATATGATTCTGTGTTATTTAAACTTTACTAACTGAAGGCTAACGAACAAAAGATCACTTCAAAATGACCAGGAGACTTTGCCTGAGAGTGTCTGACTGATGGTGCAATGGTCTAATCATCAGGCTTTCAGTACAGACATTCCATGTTCAAGTCCTGTTCCTCCTACAGCTCAATGCTGCAGTAATTTGAACTTTTCAAGGCTTGAATGAAAAATAAAAACTCAAAAGCACCAGGAGACATCTGCTGAATGCCCAAAGGTGCCTTGGCGTAATGGTGTGGAGCACTTGACCCGTTGCCTCTGCTACAGGCAGTTGGCAGGTTCAAGTCCCATGTCATGACATCAAGGTGCTGGAGGACTCTCTCCCCCTGTTTCCTGAGATGTAATGGTTGGGGCTTATGTCTGAAAGAACCCTGTCCAGCTAACCTTTTACCATGAAAATGTCCAATTTAACATAAATGGTAAATGGTGCATGCACAATCTCTGTAAAGCACCTTGGATAAAGGCGCTACGCGCCTTTATCCAAGGTGCTTTACAGAGATTGTGCATTACATTCACCCATTCATACACCGATGTCAGCGGAAACCATGCAAGGCACCAACTAGCACATCGGGAGCAATTAGGGGTTCAGTGTCTTGCTCAAGGACACTTTGACAGTAACTCTGGGGGAGCCCGGGTTTGAACTGGCAACCTTATGGTTACCATCCAGGCACTCTACCCCTGAGCCACTGCCGCCCCACAAGGCACCTTGGGGCATTCAGCAGATGTCTCCTGGTGCTTATGAGTTTTTATTCTAGCCTTGAAAAGTTCAAATTACTGCAGCATTGGTTGAGTATTAGTTTTGAACCAGTAACCTTTGGATTATGAACCTCAGATTTATCTTTTGAGCCACATCGGCATGTAAGGTACAATCGGGAACTTATATTTAACCAGCCGTTTAGAATTTAGATGGACAGTGAAAATGTTCTTCAGGAGAATTGAACCCGGAATGTTCTGCTTATAAACCCCAGGTTTATCGACGGTGCCACACTGGCATGTGAGGTACAATCGGGAACTTATATTTAACCATCCGTTTAGAATTTAGATGGACAGTTCTGTTTATAAACGTCTAAAACAAGTCTAAAAATAGACGTGTTTTAGACGTCTGTTTTGAGGATATGAAAAAAAACATGGGCTATAGCCCATACCGTACGGCATACTATAGCACGCCGTTTTTCATCATTTTTGAGGATTTGAAAAAAATGAAAAAAAAAAACCATGGGTTATAGCCCATCGTTTTTTGAAATTTTGAAAAAAAAAATAACCTAGTTTTTCATCATTTTTGAACATGGGCTATAGCCCATACCGTACGGCATACTATAGCACTCCGTTTTTCATCATTTTTGAGGATTTGAAAAAAATGAAAAAAAAAAAAAACATGGGTTATAGCCCATCGTTTTTTGAAAAAAAAAAAAAAAAAAAAGAACTAGTTTTTCATCATTTTTGAACATGGGCTATAGCCCATACCATACGGCATACTATAGCACGCCGTTTTTCATCGTTTTTGAGGATTTGAAAAAAAAAAAAAAAAAAAAAAACATGGGTTATAGCCCATCGTTTTTTGAAATTTTGAAAAAAAAAATAACCTCGTTTTTCATCATTTTTGAACATGGGCTATAGCCAATACCGTACGTCATACTATAGCACGCCGTTTTTCATCATTTTTGAGGATTTGAAAAAAAAGAAGAAAAAAAAAAAAAACATGGGTTATAGCCCATCGTTTTTTGATTTTTTTTATTGTATAGCAGTGGCTCACAGCCTCAGCCTGATGACCTCAAAAGTCTCATATCTCCCCTGAGCCATAGGCAGTTGCTTTGGCTTAGTGGTTAAGATGTTGTCCTTCAGTGCAGGTGACCTGTGTTCGATTCCTGGGTGTTACACTCTGATGAACGTGATTCTATGTTCAACTCTTGATTCTTTCAACTTTACTATCTGAAGGCTAACATACAAAAGATCGCTTCAACAGTACAAAGAGGCAGATGTTACTGAGTGATGGTGTAGTAGGGGTTATTCCGCACAGAGAGTTCATTTTCAAATCCCACTCTTCCTAAAGTTTAATGCTAGTTATTGAGCTTCATTTACTGCTATTCTAGCAGTGGCTCACAGCCTCAGCCTCAGCCTCAGCCTGATTACCTCAAAACTCTAATTGTCGTAGTGGTTAAGATGTTGGCTTTCCACGTGGGAGACCAGGGTTCGATTCCCGGCTGTTACACTATCATATAAAAGAAGACCTCAACAGCGCTAAGAAACATCTGATTAATATGATTCTGTGTTATTTAAACTTTACTAACTGAAGGCTAACGAACAAAAGATCACTTCAAAATGACCAGGAGACTTTGCCTGAGAGTGTCTGACTGATGGTGCAATGGTCTAATCATCAGGCTTTCAGTACAGACATTCCATGTTCAAGTCCTGTTCCTCCTACAGCTCAATGCTGCAGTAATTTGAACTTTTCAAGGCTTGAATGAAAAATAAAAACTCAAAAGCACCAGGAGACATCTGCTGAATGCCCAAAGGTGCCTTGGCGTAATGGTGTGGAGCGCTTGACCCGTTGCCTCTGCTACAGACAGTTGGCAGGTTCAAGTCCCATGTCATGACATCAAGGTGCTGGAGGACTCTCTCCCCCTGTTTCCTGAGATGTAATGGTTGGGGCTTATGTCTGAAAGAACCCTGTCCAGCTAACCTTTTACCATGAAAATGTCCAATTTAACATAAATGGTAAATGGTGCATGCACAATCTCTGTAAAGCACCTTGGATAAAGGCGCTACGCGCCTTTATCCAAGGTGCTTTACAGAGATTGTGCATTACATTCACCCATTCATACACCGATGTCAGCGGAAACCATGCAAGGCACCAACTAGCACATCGGGAGCAATTAGGGGTTCAGTGTCTTGCTCAAGGACACTTTGACAGTAACTCTGGGGGAGCCCGGGTTTGAACTGGCAACCTTATGGTTACCATCCAGGCACTCTACCCCTGAGCCACTGCCGCCCCACAAGGCACCTTGGGGCATTCAGCAGATGTCTCCTGGTGCTTATGAGTTTTTATTCTAGCCTTGAAAAGTTCAAATTACTGCAGCATTGGTTGAGTATTAGTTTTGAACCAGTAACCTTTGGATTATGAACCTCAGATTTATCTTTTGAGCCACATCGGCATGTAAGGTACAATCGGGAACTTATATTTAACCAGCCGTTTAGAATTTAGATGGACAGTGAAAATGTTCTTCAGGAGAATTGAACCCGGAATGTTCTGCTTATAAACCCCAGGTTTATCGACGGTGCCACACTGGCATGTGAGGTACAATCGGGAACTTATATTTAACCATCCGTTTAGAATTTAGATGGACAGTTCTGTTTATAAACGTCTAAAACAAGTCTAAAAATAGACGTGTTTTAGACGTCTGTTTTGAGGATATGAAAAAAAACATGGGCTATAGCCCATACCGTACGGCATACTATAGCACGCCGTTTTTCATCATTTTTGAGGATTTGAAAAAAATGAAAAAAAAAAACCATGGGTTATAGCCCATCGTTTTTTGAAATTTTGAAAAAAAAAATAACCTAGTTTTTCATCATTTTTGAACATGGGCTATAGCCCATACCGTACGGCATACTATAGCACGCCGTTTTTCATCATTTTTGAGGATTTGAAAAAAATGAAAAAAAAAAAAAACATGGGTTATAGCCCATCGTTTTTTGAAAAAAAAAAAAAGAAAAAAAGAACTAGTTTTTCATAATTTTTGAACATGGGCTATAGCCCATACCATACGGCATACTATAGCACGCCGTTTTTCATCGTTTTTGAGGATTTGAAAAAAAAAAAAAAAAAAAAAAAACATGGGTTATAGCCCATCGTTTTTTGAAATTTTGAAAAAAGAAATAACCTCGTTTTTCATCATTTTTGAACATGGGCTATAGCCAATACCGTACGTCATACTATAGCACGCCGTTTTTCATCATTTTTGAGGATTTGAAAAAAAAGAAGAAAAAAAAAAAAAACATGGGTTATAGCCCATCGTTTTTTGATTTTTTTTATTGTATAGCAGTGGCTCACAGCCTCAGCCTGATGACCTCAAAAGTCTCATATCTCCCCTGAGCCATAGGCAGTTGCTTTGGCTTAGTGGTTAAGATGTTGTCCTTCAGTGCAGGTGACCTGTGTTCGATTCCTGGGTGTTACACTCTGATGAACGTGATTCTATGTTCAACTCTTGATTCTTTCAACTTTACTATCTGAAGGCTAACATACAAAAGATCGCTTCAACAGTACAAAGAGGCAGATGTTACTGAGTGATGGTGTAGTAGGGGTTATTCCGCACAGAGAGTTCATTTTCAAATCCCACTCTTCCTAAAGTTTAATGCTAGTTATTGAGCTTCATTTACTGCTATTCTAGCAGTGGCTCACAGCCTCAGCCTCAGCCTCAGCCTGATTACCTCAAAACTCTAATTGTCGTAGTGGTTAAGATGTTGGCTTTCCACGTGGGAGACCAGGGTTCGATTCCCGGCTGTTACACTATCATATAAAAGAAGACCTCAACAGCGCTAAGAAACATCTGATTAATATGATTCTGTGTTATTTAAACTTTACTAACTGAAGGCTAACGAACAAAAGATCACTTCAAAATGACCAGGAGACTTTGCCTGAGAGTGTCTGACTGATGGTGCAATGGTCTAATCATCAGGCTTTCAGTACAGACATTCCATGTTCAAGTCCTTTAATAAGTAATTTGAACTTTTCAAGGCTTGAATGAAAAATAAAAACTCAAAAGCACCAGGAGACATCTGCTGAATGCCCAAAGGTGCCTTGGCGTAATGGTGTGGAGCGCTTGACCCGTTGCCTCTGCTACAGACAGTTGGCAGGTTCAAGTCCCATGTCATGACATCAAGGTGCTGGAGGACTCTCTCCCCCTGTTTCCTGAGATGTAATGGTTGGGGCTTATGTCTGAAAGAACCCTGTCCAGCTAACCTTTTACCATGAAAATGTCCAATTTAACATAAATGGTAAATGGTGCATGCACAATCTCTGTAAAGCACCTTGGATAAAGGCGCTACGCGCCTTTATCCAAGGTGCTTTACAGAGATTGTGCATTACATTCACCCATTCATACACCGATGTCAGCGGAAACCATGCAAGGCACCAACTAGCACATCGGGAGCAATTAGGGGTTCAGTGTCTTGCTCAAGGACACTTTGACAGTAACTCTGGGGGAGCCCGGGTTTGAACTGGCAACCTTATGGTTACCATCCAGGCACTCTACCCCTGAGCCACTGCCGCCCCACAAGGCACCTTGGGGCATTCAGCAGATGTCTCCTGGTGCTTATGAGTTTTTATTCTAGCCTTGAAAAGTTCAAATTACTGCAGCATTGGTTGAGTATTAGTTTTGAACCAGTAACCTTTGGATTATGAACCTCAGATTTATCTTTTGAGCCACATCGGCATGTAAGGTACAATCGGGAACTTATATTTAACCAGCCGTTTAGAATTTAGATGGACAGTGAAAATGTTCTTCAGGAGAATTGAACCCGGAATGTTCTGCTTATAAACCCCAGGTTTATCAACGGTGCCACACTGGCATGTGAGGTACAATCGGGAACTTATATTTAACCATCCGTTTAGAATTTAGATGGACAGTTCTGTTTATAAACGTCTAAAACAAGTCTAAAAATAGACGTGTTTTAGACGTCTGTTTTGAGGATATGAAAAAAAACATGGGCTATAGCCCATACCGTACGGCATACTATAGCACGCCGTTTTTCATCATTTTTGAGGATTTGAAAAAAATGGAAAAAAAAAACCATGGGTTATAGCCCATCGTTTTTTGAAATTTTGAAAAAAAAAATAACCTCGTTTTTCATCATTTTTGAACATGGGCTATAGCCAATACCGTACGTCATACTATAGCACGCCGTTTTTCATCATTTTTGAGGATTTGAAAAAAAAGAAGAAAAAAAAAAAAAACATGGGTTATAGCCCATCGTTTTTTGATTTTTTTTATTGTATAGCAGTGGCTCACAGCCTCAGCCTGATGACCTCAAAAGTCTCATATCTCCCCTGAGCCATAGGCAGTTGCTTTGGCTTAGTGGTTAAGATGTTGTCCTTCAGTGCAGGTCACCTGTGTTCGATTCCTGGGTGTTACACTCTGATGAACGTGATTCTATGTTCAACTCTTGATTCTTTCAACTTTACTATCTGAAGGCTAACATACAAAAGATCGCTTCAACAGTACAAAGAGGCAGATGTTACTGAGTGATGGTGTAGTAGGGGTTATTCCGCACAGAGAGTTCATTTTCAAATCCCACTCTTCCTAAAGTTTAATGCTAGTTATTGAGCTTCATTTACTGCTATTCTAGCAGTGGCTCACAGCCTCAGCCTCAGCCTCAGCCTGATTACCTCAAAACTCTAATTGTCGTAGTGGTTAAGATGTTGGCTTTCCACGTGGGAGACCAGGGTTCGATTCCCGGCTGTTACACTATCATATAAAAGAAGACCTCAACAGCGCTAAGAAACATCTGATTAATATGATTCTGTGTTATTTAAACTTTACTAACTGAAGGCTAACGAACAAAAGATCACTTCAAAATGACCAGGAGACTTTGCCTGAGAGTGTCTGACTGATGGTGCAATGGTCTAATCATCAGGCTTTCAGTACAGACATTCCATGTTCAAGTCCTGTTCCTCCTACAGCTCAATGCTGCAGTAATTTGAACTTTTCAAGGCTTGAATGAAAAATAAAAACTCAAAAGCACCAGGAGACATCTGCTGAATGCCCAAAGGTGCCTTGGCGTAATGGTGTGGAGCGCTTGACCCGTTGCCTCTGCTACAGACAGTTGGCAGGTTCAAGTCCCATGTCATGACATCAAGGTGCTGGAGGACTCTCTCCCCCTGTTTCCTGAGATGTAATGGTTGGGGCTTATGTCTGAAAGAACCCTGTCCAGCTAACCTTTTACCATGAAAATGTCCAATTTAACATAAATGGTAAATGGTGCATGCACAATCTCTGTAAAGCACCTTGGATAAAGGCGCTACGCGCCTTTATCCAAGGTGCTTTACAGAGATTGTGCATTACATTCACCCATTCATACACCGATGTCAGCGGAAACCATGCAAGGCACCAACTAGCACATCGGGAGCAATTAGGGGTTCAGTGTCTTGCTCAAGGACACTTTGACAGTAACTCTGGGGGAGCCCGGGTTTGAACTGGCAACCTTATGGTTACCATCCAGGCACTCTACCCCTGAGCCACTGCCGCCCCACAAGGCACCTTGGGGCATTCAGCAGATGTCTCCTGGTGCTTATGAGTTTTTATTCTAGCCTTGAAAAGTTCAAATTACTGCAGCATTGGTTGAGTATTAGTTTTGAACCAGTAACCTTTGGATTATGAACCTCAGATTTATCTTTTGAGCCACATCGGCATGTAAGGTACAATCGGGAACTTATATTTAACCAGCCGTTTAGAATTTAGATGGACAGTGAAAATGTTCTTCAGGAGAATTGAACCCGGAATGTTCTGCTTATAAACCCCAGGTTTATCGACGGTGCCACACTGGCATGTGAGGTACAATCGGGAACTTATATTTAACCATCCGTTTAGAATTTAGATGGACAGTTCTGTTTATAAACGTCTAAAACAAGTCTAAAAATAGACGTGTTTTAGACGTCTGTTTTGAGGATATGAAAAAAAACATGGGCTATAGCCCATACCGTACGGCATACTATAGCACGCCGTTTTTCATCATTTTTGAGGATTTGAAAAAAATGAAAAAAAAAAACCATGGGTTATAGCCCATCGTTTTTTGAAATTTTGAAAAAAAAAATAACCTAGTTTTTCATCATTTTTGAACATGGGCTATAGCCCATACCGTACGGCATACTATAGCACGCCGTTTTTCATCATTTTTGAGGATTTGAAAAAAATGAAAAAAAAAAAAAACATGGGTTATAGCCCATCGTTTTTTGAAAAAAAAAAAAAAAAAAAAGAACTAGTTTTTCATCATTTTTGAACATGGGCTATAGCCCATACCATACGGCATACTATAGCACGCCGTTTTTCATCGTTTTTGAGGATTTGAAAAAAAAAAAAAAAAAAAAAAACATGGGTTATAGCCCATCGTTTTTTGAAATTTTGAAAAAAGAAATAACCTCGTTTTTCATCATTTTTGAACATGGGCTATAGCCAATACCGTACGTCATACTATAGCACGCCGTTTTTCATCATTTTTGAGGATTTGAAAAAAAAGAAGAAAAAAAAAAAAAACATGGGTTATAGCCCATCGTTTTTTGATTTTTTTTATTGTATAGCAGTGGCTCACAGCCTCAGCCTGATGACCTCAAAAGTCTCATATCTCCCCTGAGCCATAGGCAGTTGCTTTGGCTTAGTGGTTAAGATGTTGTCCTTCAGTGCAGGTGACCTGTGTTCGATTCCTGGGTGTTACACTCTGATGAACGTGATTCTATGTTCAACTCTTGATTCTTTCAACTTTACTATCTGAAGGCTAACATACAAAAGATCGCTTCAACAGTACAAAGAGGCAGATGTTACTGAGTGATGGTGTAGTAGGGGTTATTCCGCACAGAGAGTTCATTTTCAAATCCCACTCTTCCTAAAGTTTAATGCTAGTTATTGAGCTTCATTTACTGCTATTCTAGCAGTGGCTCACAGCCTCAGCCTCAGCCTCAGCCTGATTACCTCAAAACTCTAATTGTCGTAGTGGTTAAGATGTTGGCTTTCCACGTGGGAGACCAGGGTTCGATTCCCGGCTGTTACACTATCATATAAAAGAAGACCTCAACAGCGCTAAGAAACATCTGATTAATATGATTCTGTGTTATTTAAACTTTACTAACTGAAGGCTAACGAACAAAAGATCACTTCAAAATGACCAGGAGACTTTGCCTGAGAGTGTCTGACTGATGGTGCAATGGTCTAATCATCAGGCTTTCAGTACAGACATTCCATGTTCAAGTCCTTTAATAAGTAATTTGAACTTTTCAAGGCTTGAATGAAAAATAAAAACTCAAAAGCACCAGGAGACATCTGCTGAATGCCCAAAGGTGCCTTGGCGTAATGGTGTGGAGCGCTTGACCCGTTGCCTCTGCTACAGACAGTTGGCAGGTTCAAGTCCCATGTCATGACATCAAGGTGCTGGAGGACTCTCTCCCCCTGTTTCCTGAGATGTAATGGTTGGGGCTTATGTCTGAAAGAACCCTGTCCAGCTAACCTTTTACCATGAAAATGTCCAATTTAACATAAATGGTAAATGGTGCATGCACAATCTCTGTAAAGCACCTTGGATAAAGGCGCTACGCGCCTTTATCCAAGGTGCTTTACAGAGATTGTGCATTACATTCACCCATTCATACACCGATGTCAGCGGAAACCATGCAAGGCACCAACTAGCACATCGGGAGCAATTAGGGGTTCAGTGTCTTGCTCAAGGACACTTTGACAGTAACTCTGGGGGAGCCCGGGTTTGAACTGGCAACCTTATGGTTACCATCCAGGCACTCTACCCCTGAGCCACTGCCGCCCCACAAGGCACCTTGGGGCATTCAGCAGATGTCTCCTGGTGCTTATGAGTTTTTATTCTAGCCTTGAAAAGTTCAAATTACTGCAGCATTGGTTGAGTATTAGTTTTGAACCAGTAACCTTTGGATTATGAACCTCAGATTTATCTTTTGAGCCACATCGGCATGTAAGGTACAATCGGGAACTTATATTTAACCAGCCGTTTAGAATTTAGATGGACAGTGAAAATGTTCTTCAGGAGAATTGAACCCGGAATGTTCTGCTTATAAACCCCAGGTTTATCGACGGTGCCACACTGGCATGTGAGGTACAATCGGGAACTTATATTTAACCATCCGTTTAGAATTTAGATGGACAGTTCTGTTTATAAACGTCTAAAACAAGTCTAAAAATAGACGTGTTTTAGACGTCTGTTTTGAGGATATGAAAAAAAACATGGGCTATAGCCCATACCGTACGGCATACTATAGCACGCCGTTTTTCATCATTTTTGAGGATTTGAAAAAAATGAAAAAAAAAAACCATGGGTTATAGCCCATCGTTTTTTGAAATTTTGAAAAAAAAAATAACCTCGTTTTTCATCATTTTTGAACATGGGCTATAGCCAATACCGTACGTCATACTATAGCACGCCGTTTTTCATCATTTTTGAGGATTTAAAAAAAAAGAAGAAAAAAAAAAAAAACATGGGTTATAGCCCATCGTTTTTTGATTTTTTTTATTGTATAGCAGTGGCTCACAGCCTCAGCCTGATGACCTCAAAAGTCTCATATCTCCCCTGAGCCATAGGCAGTTGCTTTGGCTTAGTGGTTAAGATGTTGTCCTTCAGTGCAGGTCACCTGTGTTCGATTCCTGGGTGTTACACTCTGATGAACGTGATTCTATGTTCAACTCTTGATTCTTTCAACTTTACTATCTGAAGGCTAACATACAAAAGATCGCTTCAACAGTACAAAGAGGCAGATGTTACTGAGTGATGGTGTAGTAGGGGTTATTCCGCACAGAGAGTTCATTTTCAAATCCCACTCTTCCTAAAGTTTAATGCTAGTTATTGAGCTTCATTTACTGCTATTCTAGCAGTGGCTCACAGCCTCAGCCTCAGCCTCAGCCTGATTACCTCAAAACTCTAATTGTCGTAGTGGTTAAGATGTTGGCTTTCCACGTGGGAGACCAGGGTTCGATTCCCGGCTGTTACACTATCATATAAAAGAAGACCTCAACAGCGCTAAGAAACATCTGATTAATATGATTCTGTGTTATTTAAACTTTACTAACTGAAGGCTAACGAACAAAAGATCACTTCAAAATGACCAGGAGACTTTGCCTGAGAGTGTCTGACTGATGGTGCAATGGTCTAATCATCAGGCTTTCAGTACAGACATTCCATGTTCAAGTCCTGTTCCTCCTACAGCTCAATGCTGCAGTAATTTGAACTTTTCAAGGCTTGAATGAAAAATAAAAACTCAAAAGCACCAGGAGACATCTGCTGAATGCCCAAAGGTGCCTTGGCGTAATGGTGTGGAGCGCTTGACCCGTTGCCTCTGCTACAGACAGTTGGCAGGTTCAAGTCCCATGTCATGACATCAAGGTGCTGGAGGACTCTCTCCCCCTGTTTCCTGAGATGTAATGGTTGGGGCTTATGTCTGAAAGAACCCTGTCCAGCTAACCTTTTACCATGAAAATGTCCAATTTAACATAAATGGTAAATGGTGCATGCACAATCTCTGTAAAGCACCTTGGATAAAGGCGCTACGCGCCTTTATCCAAGGTGCTTTACAGAGATTGTGCATTACATTCACCCATTCATACACCGATGTCAGCGGAAACCATGCAAGGCACCAACTAGCACATCGGGAGCAATTAGGGGTTCAGTGTCTTGCTCAAGGACACTTTGACAGTAACTCTGGGGGAGCCCGGGTTTGAACTGGCAACCTTATGGTTACCATCCAGGCACTCTACCCCTGAGCCACTGCCGCCCCACAAGGCACCTTGGGGCATTCAGCAGATGTCTCCTGGTGCTTATGAGTTTTTATTCTAGCCTTGAAAAGTTCAAATTACTGCAGCATTGGTTGAGTATTAGTTTTGAACCAGTAACCTTTGGATTATGAACCTCAGATTTATCTTTTGAGCCACATCGGCATGTAAGGTACAATCGGGAACTTATATTTAACCAGCCGTTTAGAATTTAGATGGACAGTGAAAATGTTCTTCAGGAGAATTGAACCCGGAATGTTCTGCTTATAAACCCCAGGTTTATCGACGGTGCCACACTGGCATGTGAGGTACAATCGGGAACTTATATTTAACCATCCGTTTAGAATTTAGATGGACAGTTCTGTTTATAAACGTCTAAAACAAGTCTAAAAATAGACGTGTTTTAGACGTCTGTTTTGAGGATATGAAAAAAAACATGGGCTATAGCCCATACCGTACGGCATACTATAGCACGCCGTTTTTCATCATTTTCGAGGATTTGAAAAAAATGAAAAAAAAAAACCATGGGTTATAGCCCATCGTTTTTTGAAATTTTGAAAAAAAAAATAACCTAGTTTTTCATCATTTTTGAACATGGGCTATAGCCCATACCGTACGGCATACTATAGCACGCCGTTTTTCATCATTTTTGAGGATTTGAAAAAAATGAAAAAAAAAAAAAACATGGGTTATAGCCCATCGTTTTTTGAAAAAAAAAAAAAAAAAAAAGAACTAGTTTTTCATCATTTTTGAACATGGGCTATAGCCCATACCATACGGCATACTATAGCACGCCGTTTTTCATCGTTTTTGAGGATTTGAAAAAAAAAAAAAAAAAAAAAAACATGGGTTATAGCCCATCGTTTTTTGAAATTTTGAAAAAAGAAATAACCTCGTTTTTCATCATTTTTGAACATGGGCTATAGCCAATACCGTACGTCATACTATAGCACGCCGTTTTTCATCATTTTTGAGGATTTGAAAAAAAAGAAGAAAAAAAAAAAAAACATGGGTTATAGCCCATCGTTTTTTGATTTTTTTTATTGTATAGCAGTGGCTCACAGCCTCAGCCTGATGACCTCAAAAGTCTCATATCTCCCCTGAGCCATAGGCAGTTGCTTTGGCTTAGTGGTTAAGATGTTGTCCTTCAGTGCAGGTGACCTGTGTTCGATTCCTGGGTGTTACACTCTGATGAACGTGATTCTATGTTCAACTCTTGATTCTTTCAACTTTACTATCTGAAGGCTAACATACAAAAGATCGCTTCAACAGTACAAAGAGGCAGATGTTACTGAGTGATGGTGTAGTAGGGGTTATTCCGCACAGAGAGTTCATTTTCAAATCCCACTCTTCCTAAAGTTTAATGCTAGTTATTGAGCTTCATTTACTGCTATTCTAGCAGTGGCTCACAGCCTCAGCCTCAGCCTCAGCCTGATTACCTCAAAACTCTAATTGTCGTAGTGGTTAAGATGTTGGCTTTCCACGTGGGAGACCAGGGTTCGATTCCCGGCTGTTACACTATCATATAAAAGAAGACCTCAACAGCGCTAAGAAACATCTGATTAATATGATTCTGTGTTATTTAAACTTTACTAACTGAAGGCTAACGAACAAAAGATCACTTCAAAATGACCAGGAGACTTTGCCTGAGAGTGTCTGACTGATGGTGCAATGGTCTAATCATCAGGCTTTCAGTACAGACATTCCATGTTCAAGTCCTGTTCCTCCTACAGCTCAATGCTGCAGTAATTTGAACTTTTCAAGGCTTGAATGAAAAATAAAAACTCAAAAGCACCAGGAGACATCTGCTGAATGCCCAAAGGTGCCTTGGCGTAATGGTGTGGAGCACTTGACCCGTTGCCTCTGCTACAGGCAGTTGGCAGGTTCAAGTCCCATGTCATGACATCAAGGTGCTGGAGGACTCTCTCCCCCTGTTTCCTGAGATGTAATGGTTGGGGCTTATGTCTGAAAGAACCCTGTCCAGCTAACCTTTTACCATGAAAATGTCCAATTTAACATAAATGGTAAATGGTGCATGCACAATCTCTGTAAAGCACCTTGGATAAAGGCGCTACGCGCCTTTATCCAAGGTGCTTTACAGAGATTGTGCATTACATTCACCCATTCATACACCGATGTCAGCGGAAACCATGCAAGGCACCAACTAGCACATCGGGAGCAATTAGGGGTTCAGTGTCTTGCTCAAGGACACTTTGACAGTAACTCTGGGGGAGCCCGGGTTTGAACTGGCAACCTTATGGTTACCATCCAGGCACTCTACCCCTGAGCCACTGCCGCCCCACAAGGCACCTTGGGGCATTCAGCAGATGTCTCCTGGTGCTTATGAGTTTTTATTCTAGCCTTGAAAAGTTCAAATTACTGCAGCATTGGTTGAGTATTAGTTTTGAACCAGTAACCTTTGGATTATGAACCTCAGATTTATCTTTTGAGCCACATCGGCATGTAAGGTACAATCGGGAACTTATATTTAACCAGCCGTTTAGAATTTAGATGGACAGTGAAAATGTTCTTCAGGAGAATTGAACCCGGAATGTTCTGCTTATAAACCCCAGGTTTATCGACGGTGCCACACTGGCATGTGAGGTACAATCGGGAACTTATATTTAACCATCCGTTTAGAATTTAGATGGACAGTTCTGTTTATAAACGTCTAAAACAAGTCTAAAAATAGACGTGTTTTAGACGTCTGTTTTGAGGATATGAAAAAAAACAAAAAACATGGGTTATAGCCCATCGTTTTTTTAAACTTTGAAAAAAAAAAAAACTCGTTTTTCATCATTTTTGAACATGGGCTATAGCCCATACCGTACGGCATACTATACACTGACACGAAACAAGACAGGAACGCCCAAAAACGTCACAGCCGGTTTTTTAACAAGACAGGAACGCCCAAAAACATCACATCCAGGGTGTTTTACCCTGGGCAGAATTTTCTATGGCTGCCAATGCAACTTTTTCCAATCCTTAATCACATACGGCAAACACCTATGCCGATAATATCTAACTTGCGGAGGTAACGTGCCTTGTCCGCGGGCAACAGATCTTTCAACGTATGGCATTGCAAATACGTTAGATAATCGCTACTCTGCGCAATATTGTTTTGAAAATGCCGCAAATTGCATTGCAGTGAACGAGAGCAAATCACAAATCACAAATCTTACCCCGGGGGGTGGGCGGAGCCGCGGAGTCGCAGCTGACGCCCCTCCCTCCGCTCTGATGACGCGTTGTTATGTCAATGTATAGCACGCCGTTTTTCATCATTTTTGAGGATTTGAAAAAAATGAAAAAAAAAAAACATGGGTTATAGCCCATCGTTTTTTGAAATTTTGAAAAAAAAAAAATTAACCTTGTTTTTCTTCATTTTTGAACATGGGCTATAGCCCATATCGTACGGCATACTATAGCACGCCGTTTTTCATCATCTTTGAGGATTTGAAAAAAAATAAAAAATAAAGATGGGTTATAGCCCATCGTTTTATGAAAAAAAAAAAAAAATTGTCCTCGTTTTTCATCATTTTGGACCATGGGCTATAGCCCATATCGTACGGCATACTATAGCACGCCGTTTTTCATCATTTTTGAGGATTTGAAAAAAAATTAAAAATTAAAAAAAACGTTGGGTTATAGCCCATCGTTTTTTGAATTTTTGATTTTCTTTTTTGTCCTCGTTTTTCATCATTTTGGACCATGGGCTATAGCCCATATCGTACGGCATACTATAGCACGCCGTTTTTCATCATTTTTGAGCATTTGAAAAAAAATAAAAAAATAAAAAAACGATGGGTTATAGCCCATCGTTTTTTGAATTTAAAATTTTTTTCCTAGTTTTTCATCATTTTGGACCATGGGCCCATATCGTACGGCATACTATAGCACGCCGTTTTTCATCATTTTTGAGGATTTGAAAATAATAAATAATAAATAAATAATTTAATAATTTATCCTCGTTTTTCATCATTTTGTATGTAGGACTAGTGCAGCATGCCAAAGTTTGTGCTATTGCCATAGAGAATGCATTGGGCGTTTAAGTTAAATAACTCAGAAACTATAAAACATTTCAAAGTAAAAAAGTTCCAGCATGTGTCTCCACAGTAAGCTGAATAATAAAAAGTGTGAATCGAGTTTCTAGGTGAAAGTGTTTTTTGACGTGCCAATGTCTGCCATTGAGCCCCATTGTAAATTTGAAAGCACTATATTTCTAAAACTATGAAACATTTCAAAGATTCCTTTTCAGGCAAACATGTCCACCGTAAGATAAACTTAAGTAGGCTAGAATGGGGTTGCTAGGTGTAAGTATGTAGGACTAGTAGGGTAATTCTCACGAAACCAATGAAATACCATGTTTCTCATCCTCCGCAACACCCATTCTCATACACCGCCATACTTTTTTTTTTTTACCAGTCGGGTGCCCAGAGTCGGGTGCCCAGACAGTTACGCCACTGCCTGGGCAACCGCCATACTTTTAAGTATGTTGTGGTAGAGAGAACGTCTGTTTCGGTAATGATAATTTAATAATGTCAGACTATATTTTTAAATAAATCATGTTTATATTTTTTATCAACTATTAATTTAAATATTATTCATTAACTAGTTATTTTCTTTATTTCCTGTTTCATAAAAATAAAGCTTTAGAGCAAAGACTAGGCTGTCAAAATGCAGAGAGAAATCTGCTAACGCTTTCTATGAAGCCCATGCCTATAATACATTATAAAAACTATAATGCACTATAATCTATTTTTAATATGGCATAATTCAAGTAACATTATACAGTACTTCATTGTTGGACACTCACTGAATTTTTTTAATCCTCGTTTTTCATCATTTTGGACCATGGGCTATTTTTGAGGATTTGAAAAAAATGGGGAAAGAAAGATGGGTTATAGCCCATAGTTTTCTGAATTAAAAGAAATAATATTTATCCTCGTTCTTCATCATTTTGGACCATGGGCTATAGCCCATATCGTACGGCATACTATAGCATGCCGTTTTTCATCAATTTTGAGGATTTGAAAAAAATCTGTCTGCCATTGAGCCCCATTGTAAATTTGAAAGCACTATATTTCTAAAACTATGAAACATTTCAAAGATTCCTTTTCAGGCAAAAGGGGTTGCTAGGTGTAAGTATGTAGGACTAGTAGCATGCCAAAGTTTGTGCTATTGCCATAGAGAATGCATTGGGCGCAATTACACCATTACACTTATTAGTACACTATACAATATTACACTTATTACAGTCTTACACTATTACATTAATTACACTAATTACACTATTACAATAATTAGTACCAGTAAGATGCCCTGAGGGCGAGAAACGATCTCACCCTAAAGGGCATATGAACATATGGATTATGGAATGTCAGAACACGTCAGCTCCATATATGAAGCTCTAAGGGTGGCAGTGTCTTGAGTGTACAGGGTTTGATGAGGTTTGGCCATATATGGAGTGTGTCTTGACTGTACAGGGTTTGATGAGGTCAGATCAACATATGGGATGTCAGAACAGGTCAGCTCCATATATGGAGATCTATGGGTGGCAGCAGGAGCAGTGTCTTGAGTATGCAGGGTTTGATGAGGTCAGATCAACAGATGGAATTATTCTGTGTTGGCCATATATGGAGCATGTCACGAGGCGTGACGTACTGACAGGTTTTCATAGTAAACTGTGACATACAGTCGTAATTAGAGGAAGAAGAAAATTGGACCAAGGATAGAAACTTGTGGGACACTACAGGTCAAGGGAGCTTCATCTTCTGCTGGCATTTAGTAGTACTAATAGTACAAGTAAGACGCGCAAACGCGGGAAGCGAACACAGCTCGTAAAATGGCAATAACAACAATTAGAATGAATTACATACTTTAAGGTTTTCTTTTTAAAGTTCTCTTTTTTGTGTTTTTTTAAGATTTTTTTTTAAGTTAAGTGTTTTTAAAGTTTTTTTAAGTTAAGTTTTTTTGTGTTTTTTTAAGTTTAAGATTTTATTTTTAAGTTAAGTTTTTTGAAGTTAAGTGTTTTTAAAGTTTTTTTTTAAGTTAAGTTTTTTCTTTTTCATTTTAAGTTAAGTTTTTTTTTTAAGTTAAGTTTTTTTTAAGTTAAGTTGTGTGTGTGTGTGTGTGTGTGTGTGTGTGTGTGTGTGTGAGTGTGTGCGTGCGTGTGTGTTTTGTGTGATACAGCTGCGCCCTCTGGTGGCGGGTGGGTGGTGTAACAGCGGGACAGACACACACACACACACGGACACACAGACATGATCTGCAGGGTCTCATAGTTAGTGCTCAGTGCGTTCGCAAATAGTATAGAATTTTATATCACACCCAACAATGATGTAGTCTACATAAACTTGTATCAGTATAAACTCAGAACTGTACAGGTCTGATGCTGCTGACAGTTAAAACTGAATCATCAAAGTGAGAATTTAAAAGATTTATGTCCTACCCAGGATTTGAAACCAGTGTTTTGGACAAATGAATATATACAACTTGAAAGTATAGATGCTGCAAACATATGGCTGTCAAGTGAGTTACCACTACACGTGATGACTCACATGATGCAATGAGAGGCATTTATCTTACCACAGAACAAATGTGTTTTGTCCATTGTGTTGCATGGTCTTCTCTCTGTGAAACATCTGATACAGGAACACATTTGCAGCTGGTTGAACTCCCAGCGCTCTGCTTTGGGAGGTAATTATCTTACCAATGGATTTCATCCATTGCCTTGCATGCTTTTCAGTGAAAGATTAAAGCTAGATACAAACTTTGAAAAACTCGACACTCGAACCGAATTCAGCTGTATGGTCCTAGCGCCCAGGTTACCTATATGATACCTACATCAGTAGTTCTCAAACAGGATCCTCAAATTGATACCGTATATTCTTTAAAAAATTATAGAAAATTACATATTCTCAAAATTAGCAGATGAACAATGCGCTGTGAGCTTGTATACATGCTATTTCGAATAGCCAATGCAAAATTCTAAAATGACACAGATGCTTTCCCAGTTTGAATGGGTTAATTGAAAAAGGTTACACAGTATGATATTAACGTGTGCAGTGAACTCTCTATAATGAAAAGTGTTAAAAGGTGAGCTGTCGAAACCCCAGCGACTGCCGTGTTGATGATAATAGTAAATGGTGCATTTACATAGATTGTGCATTACATTAATCCATTCACACACATATTCATGCACCAATCGTGGAGGAAACCATGCAAAGCACAAACCTGCTCATGGGGAGCAATTAGGGGTTCAGAGTACACTTCGACACTAACTCTGAGGGAGACCGGGATCGTACTGGGAACATTTCGGTTACCAAGCGGCCACTCTACCCCCGACCCTGAGCCACATCATTCGAAATACTATACAGCTTGTGCAAGGAGTCAAGGACACGCTGTGATTGGCCAGTGCACTTGTGGAGGGACACCCTGCGATTGGCCAGTAGCCACTTTGAGTGTGGGAAACACTCACCAGAAAATTATTTACAATTCTGTGCCACAACTCGAACGGCCCTGAGTCGGCTAAATCGAACTCCGCAACGTTCGGCACGGCAACTTGCTCGCTTTAGCTTGCTCGGTGGTGCTTCACGTAGATCAGGTTTGCTTGATACGGCGGCGTCCGTCGCGGTCAGAATCGACCAGTTGCAGTTGTTGTAGGCGAGAGGCACTTCCGCAACAATTACAATTTAGGCATTTAGCAGACTCTCTTAATCCAGAGCGATTTACATTAAGCAAGAACAAAAGCATGGCAATACATCACATACATAAAAAGTAGTTATCATGAAACATGCGTAAGATAATAACGTAACAGTGGAATATCTATATAATGAAACTATACAAACTATACATATTATAAACTATACTATACTATACTATAAAGTGCTATGACTACATAAAATGCAATTCTAGTGCTGTCTACGTAACATGCTATAAGTCTGTATAAAAAGCTATCTAAGTCTACATAAAGTGCTACCTAAGGGGCTAGGGCAAGTGCTATGGGCCATGATGGAGTCTGAAAAGGTGGGTTTTCAGACTCCCGCGGAAGATTGGGAGTGAGGCTGCAGTTCTGATTGGGAAGTGCATTCCATAGTTTTGGAGCCAGAAGGGAGAAGTTTGGGAAGTGTGGAACGTTGTCCCGGCGGTTTTAGTGAAGGTACTTCCAGCTTCCCTGGGTTGGCTGATCTGAGTATGCGGGAGGGTTTGTAGGGTTCGATCATACTTGCAAGATATGGAGGAGCCGTACCTTTGGTTGCTTTGAATGCCAGCATCAGTTTTGTATTCTGTGCGGGCAGCGACCGGGAGCCAATGGAGGGAGCGTAGGTGGTGTATAGTATTCAGCACGTCACCCCTAAGCCACTGCCGCCCACATACTACTAATGTTGATGAGATGTCATGCAACCTCTGGTACAACCAGGTCACAGTTTTTGGCAAATTAAACTTACCAAAGTAAGTAATATACAAAGATATCCAATCCTATGCCTCACCACTAGTTTATACCATCGGTTGTACCATACGTTTCATGATACATTGTGTGATCTGGGTATGAGTGATGCATTGTGGGTCGGGATGAGTCCACTATATAAAATTGTTTAATAATAATCACTATGGCAGCATGCACAAGAAATATGATGCATATTGGCCTAATAGTTTGCATTCGTAGTTTCAGACAGACGTGTTTGCGCTCGCGCACGCACGCACGCACGAGCACACACTTGCTCTCCTACTCTCAGATATAGCTAATAGTAAATCAAAGCAGCAGTATCTGTCAAACTTGGAGCCAGTTGTAGTTCTTAACTTAACCACATCTAATATCACACTCACTGCTCACTCTTGTTCACACCAACCACACACTGTACTTGAACAAGTAAATATAGAAAAGACATCTGCTACAGGCGGAAAAACATGTAGATTGGGTTAAATTACCTGCAAACCTGCAATTATTTTATTACTTAATATGCTCCAACCTTTGGCTCTGTAACTAATTTAGGTAGTCAGAATTCACTTGTACAGAAGATAACAACTATTGTACGTTTTCCGATATCTGTATAATTAACTTGAAATTCTGTGCACATTTACAGTAAGGCACCTGACATTTGATGGCATTGGCAGTTTAAACAAAAATAAATGTACAGTCATAGTTTACACTGGTTAGCCTAATTTGCCATGTAGTGAAAACAATGCCCATAGCCCCTTGACCCAAGAAGTGCAATTTAGTGAAGGCACCACTTATAATTCCAGAAACAAACAGACACACTACATAAAGACTCACAAAAGTTAAATTAGCTGCTCTCAATTTAGAAACACTGAAGCTGACATGAAACAATATATATAACACCTGCTGTTTTGGGAACAATAAGCTGTACTGTGTGTGAACATAATTTAAAGACCAACACATAAGTCACAAAGGTTAGGAAATTCAGGATTAAAGATAGGCTGCGATGGAGCTTAGACTGTAGTGAACTAAGGCTGTCTAAGAGAATGCCATTGTTTAATAGACCAAATTGTCTCAGTAGCCAAAACTGTGAAACTCACTTAAATTACAGTCATCAAATATAAAATAACTATAGTATTTCAGTATAGTATTTCAACACCCTTGGGCCTTGTGCAATACATCTGTGTTAATTTATCAATTTGTAACACTCTGAGCGGTATTTGTAGACTCTCAGAGTAAAATTAATACACAGTCAGGTTTACACTGTGTACACATCTTGGTTTGTTCCAGTCCATCTCACTGAATGGGGGTGCAGTCGGGACGGGGAACACCATAGTGGAGTACGCCTGGGCCAGAGGCTCTGCTCTGGGTTTCAGGGCTGCCTCGGGTGGATACGGTACTGGAGCTGCTGCTGGTACCAGGAGGGGACTCTCTCTCAGGCTGTTCCCAGGGATGGACCACTCTGATTGGGTGGTGGAGACGATGAGCATCCAGCATCTCAAGGAGCAGGTCATACAGAGGCACTTTGTTCTTGCACTTCATGCTGTATAGGTGCTCCATGCCTTTGTTACTGCCATAAAGAAGACAAGGATTTATTGACTCATACACTCATATATAAATCATATGTGACCAGATTTGACGGAGAGACTGCCATTGGAATTTTCTTTGTTCTTTCACGTCATATGAAAGCAGGGAATCATATAGCTTCAAATTGACATATTGGTTTTGGAGATATGGCTTATAGAGTAATGTCTTGCAGAAAACAGCGAGTTGAGAAAACAGGCTTGAAAGGTTCACTTCTGTGGTCTCTAACATTACACCTTGCTACATGTTTAAGCATTTATTTCATATTTACATGTCGATTTCAGCTCTGACACTTATTTCAGACATGCTCTAGTACAGGGTTCCCCAATTACTTTTCCTCAAGGGCCATATTTTGACTACGGTACCAGGTTGGGGGCCGAGTCGGCACGCGCGAGGTCGAGGTCTTGCCCTGAAATTAATGTTCAGGGCAAGACCCCATTTGAAAAGGACCCTCAGTTTGACATGCAGAGGCTACTGACCCCAATTGAATGCCATTTATATCTGGGACCCCCCCCCCCCTCCCCCCCGTTTTTTTTAAACGAGTTAATAGCACAGGCAGACTCTTTACATACTAGAGTCTAGTATGTGAAGAGTCTGCCTGTGCTATTAACTCGTCCTAAAAAAAAGAAAAAGTTTTTCTCTTGTTAAAAGCTGTAATTTGCGCGATGGCAGTCTCTCAGTCAAATCTGGTCGCATATGGTCATTATCCTTAGCAACAAAAAAGGGGGGAGGGGCATAAAGAATGGACATAGAATGGTTTGCCCTTCTCAAACTCAAACTCTTTAGTCTGGCTTTAGTTTTCTCACTGAATTCCCGTGTTTCCATTACACTCAGCACACTCAGAAATGTATGGAAGCATATTATTATTAATGAATAATTATTAATAATAATAATTATTATTATATTGCTTTTTCCACTTAACTAACAGGCCAATGTCAATTTCCAGAGTTGCTTTTCAGTCTGTCGATGCAGACTAAACATCCTGCCTTTGGATTAAGTCAAAGACCTAGCATGCCAGCTTTAACTCACACTCTTTATTCCCCACCATACCGCAAACCACTGAAACAAACTAAGAATAGAGCCATGGTTATTGTCACGGGGCAACGCAAGCCCTATATACATATATACATAACACTGCTCCCTATAACATGAAAGGACTAATGTTTTAAACTTGTGTGTTGGGATTTAAATGTTCACTGATAGTTTGCTAATTTGCTCTCCTGCACTGCTGGTGGCATTTCCCTTGAGTAGGAAGGGGCCAAGTGCTATGCAGGAGAAGGGTGTTTCTTATGCTTTCTTATATTTAATCATTGAGTGTTCATGCTGATTTATACTTATAATGCTTCATGCTGATTTATACTTATAATTGTAATGCATTATTGAGAATGTTTAGGTTACTTTTATGCAAGGGATTATTTATGGGATTATTTATTATTTAAGTATTTGAGAAGAAATGTACGTGCTAATTGAGTCTGTGTCCAGGATCCACTCCTATTTAAAGGAGGCTGCAGGGACAGGCTAGTTAGTTAGATGTGGGCAATTACACAGGTAACATCCCTGAGGGAGAGCTACAGGGCCTTGTGTGATCAAGGTACAGCCTGAAGTTCTTATCCAGTTGGGTTTAGTAAATTAGTGTTTGCTCAAGTGTTTATTTCATTTCGTAATTTTTCAATTTATGGCCAGTATTTAGTTTTGCTATTTGAATTGTCTTTTGCACTGAAAACTGTCTGGAGTTTGGGAAATAAAAAACCCTTTAAATGACCATAGGGCCAATATGATAGTAAGTCAATATGATAGTATAGTGATAGTTCAATTAGATATTGTCTGTATGTCTTTTCCAAATGTTCCAATACACCAACGATCATTGCAGCTCGACCAAATCAACCTACTCAACAACCTACTGTTGTTGCTCTGGATTAAGAGCGTCTGCTAAATGCCTAAATTGTAATTGTAAATTACAAGACGAGTTTGACAAATTATCTATAAAACAGACAGAACGACTACTATTAAAAACTAAACAATACTATGAACATGAAGAGAACGCCCGGCAGACTATTATGCCATCAATTTAAACAATCTGCGATACCTGATATCTGGTTTACGCCGGGTACAACCTCCACACCCAGATTATAAATCAGAAATTGAAGGCATATCACACTGAATTAGATACTTCCCAAAGCTCCGCCAAGGTGCAGAAATTGAAATATTTATTTCCTGAAAAATGAACATTTTGGAGTTAGGTGCCCCGTTTCTGCCCGACAGCAGAGATATGATATTGACTAGGCGCGCCGCTCGGGTGTCGCTGTGGAAAAGTGCCTGCCCACCACCATGCAGCTTGTGGGTTTGTATCCACCGTGGTGCATCCGGCTTGGGAAGGCCCATGGACTATTCTGGATAAGAGGGTACCCAGTTCTTCCTCACCTCATGTGCCTTATGTGGGAGAGCAAGAGAAGCAGCTGAGCCTGTCGTCTTGACTTCTGCTGAACCGAGTATCCTGACTGGCCAATGTGATATATCAGAGCATCGGTAATGGTGTCCAACATGCTTTGCACAACTGAGCTGTTATGGAGGGGCTCCATTGTGCCTGTGCAGAAGGAGAAGGCACCTGAGAGAGGGGGAGAGAGAGAGAGAGAGAGAGAGAGAGAGAAAACTCATAACAGTATCCAACATCCTTATGTCCCTCTGTTCTGAAGAAGAGCAGCTGGGGAAACTTCTGTCCCGTGTAGCACAATTTTGTCATTATGGCTACAGCAGCGCGTAAAAGTAAATGATCCCCGAGCACACACACTCCCCCTTCAGACACACATACACATCAGATCCAGAGACAAGTATCACCTGCAATACTCGGTTTTTATGCTTCCAGACATGATGGGTTCATCTCAAATGATTATAACTATTAACTACAGATATACATTTTAGGCGATCATCTGAAATATAATTCCTCGTTCTCTGATTGGCACTGTAGACCTATTGTCTGACATGATAGAAATAGTATGTAGCACAAGTTAACAAGCATGTTGAATCAAGCATTAGGTTCGTTGAGTCAGGTCTGATCCATTCGGTTACATCTGTACACTTTGAGAGTGAAATCAACACTGAGGATTTGACTGTGTGTGCACTCATGCACTGCACGGCAGACATGAATGAAAGTACATGTAAGTGAGTAGAGTCCATATTGATGTAGTTAGTGTTGCCCACACAGTAATGAAGTGCACAACAGGCCACATCAGTTGTGTCACTGTCATCCTGGAGGCATTTCTGTCTTTTTCCATTACTCATACAGAATGCCTTTAATCTCCAAGATTAACTATGACCGTCTCCGTTGTCTCATGTTGCCAAGGGAACAGTTATTGGGTTTACTGGCGATACAGGCCATTTGAGAACACTCTGTTCGACTAATGTACTTCTGTGGCATTCGGAACTACACTCCTGTGGGCGTAGTTTGACACAGTGTGCATTATTGTTATACAGGAACACAAGCAAAATGATAAGGTGACTATGCATACAGCAGATATTAAACTAAAAGAGCAATTGTTTAGAATTAGGTATGTGGATCCACTCTCCACTGTCATATTGTCAGCATCAGCTGTCTGTGAAATAAGGCATGGGAACCCCTGGTTTAAAAGCTGGCAATATGACAGTGACAGAGTTTCATACTGTAACTCCAATTGTTTTTGCCATAGTCTCAAATAGAAAAGTGTTGGCATGCCCAAAATAGAGATGCCAGGTCGAAAGTGTTTAAATAGCCACAAATGTTTGTACAATAGTCACACACACACACACACACACACACACACACACACACACACACACAGTTTAACTCACCAGCATTGAGCAGGATGATGGCTTTGAGACAGACAAACTCCTCAGCCTTTAATTGGAGCATACGAAAGCGTGAAACTGTGGCCAATAGCATGTCAAATATTTCAGCCATGCCCTCCACACAGTCCCCTTCGCTCCTGTAACAAATGAACATAACAAAATCTGTGTAAAAAACACTTAGCCACATGATCCCTACCTCTATTGCAATTGATGGGTATGTCATAATAGGCAAAGATTCTGTGAAAACAGCTCACAACGATATATTTACTTGCTCACAACGATCAGCTACTGTCGGTGAAGAGATTTGGTGTACAGGGGAACAGCAGGGGACCAAGTATATACCACTGTCGGACCCCGGTCAACAAAGTATATAGGTTTAAATCACATGAAGTCCAGAGGGTCTGGGTAGCACAGTCATGTGAGAAAAAACGGAACGGGGGGACGCCCGATTTTCCGGCGCGGGAGGCCTTGAAGAAAGCTGAAAATCTTTTACCAGAAAGAAATAATGGCCCTGGATGTCACTGTGATTTAAACATGATGGGAGGAGATGGATAATATCCGCTGCGTGAGGCTCCAGATGAAGCCAGACGGCACAGAGCACAGAAAAGTCGTCAACGCTCACCCTCAGCATTTTAGCCATCATCATGTCCAATTCGGGAGGACACTCATATGGAGCACATTTTTACAGGTAATATTCTCTTACGTCTCTGGATCAAATGGGTCCATCACGCACAACAGAGAGTAAAAGCACCCTCTGCCTCGGTCTGTCTCTCACATCCTCTCTTTCTCTAGTTTTGGTGTGTTTACTTTGAACTGGGGGAAGAACAGGCTGTGCCTGCAAAACAACTATGTCTCCCCACACTCTGTCTCTCTTTCTCGGCTTGCCTCCCTTCCCGCTGTCTCTCCAACGTTTCCATAATTGTGCATTGAGATTTTGATTAAAATCTCTGCATTGGTTGCCAGCTCAGAAGTATAAAGCTGAGGTGATATTCCAGGTTAGAGTGGCTCTTTTCTCATCTCCATGTGGAACACATCATTACTCTCTGAAAGACCCCCATTACATAAGGCACAATGACTTACTGATGCACATAGGGATGAGAGGCATTAACCCCTCCAATGCATGACTTTTGAAGATTACGTGATATGTCAGCCAAGTCTATGGGATTTACTACTGGGTGGGGGGGGGGGCAGCGGATTTCTTCCTTCTATGCATGAGTAGTTCAAGCTGCTTCTTTTCATGGGGGGGAGTTTCCCCGGCCGGACGTAGCGCATGGAAGGAACACGTTATTCTGACAAGTTCCTTTCCCCTCCGTCAGGCGCCCCGGCTGGCCAGGGGGAGGCAGTTTAGAGACCAGGATTACTGCATGTTTTTGTGAGGGTACTACCTACCCTAGGGGACACAGGGAGAACATGCAAACTCCACACAGAAAGGCCCTTTCGCCAACACCGCCTCAGGTATGGGCACTGATGACGCGGAGGAGAGAACACGCCCCCAGCGCCCACAGCGTCCCCAGCGGGAATCGAACCCAGGATCTTCTAGCTGTGAGGCGACAGCACTACTGACTGTGCCACTGTTGAGTCTTTTTACAAATTATATATTACGTGAGGCGACAAATTATGAACAGAACCAGTATCTTTTTGTATTGGCCAGTTGTGGCTGACCACCATCTAAAATTAAATGAAGATGACAAAACGTACAAATATTTTTGCCAATCATTAAAGCAACCATTAATTGATTGATTGAATCTAAAATATCGGAGTTGGAACCTGAGACCTTGACCAGCCCCATTTTCCCGCTGGGCTTAAGAGGTTTTAAATGGCTTTACGTTATCAATAGTACTGTAATAATTACGATTAAAATCTCCATGTTCCTTGTTTACCCGGGCAGCGCTGGTTGGCAGGTATACATCAATACAATTTTATTATACCGACATGTTTGTGCCAGCATGGGTGATTAGATTTATTTCATGATCACCTATTATCTTGATTGTTTAAACATGCTATGGTCGATAACAGGCTCGATAAGCCCGAAGCTTATTTGATACCGGGTAAATTTGTTATCGAGTTTGTTCAGGTATCGGGTTTCGAGCTCCATCCCTACTCGCACGGTGCAAAATGGAGAATCTACAGTAGCTACGTTTATATGGATTGATTGATTGAAATATTTATTAACAGTTTGCAGAATTACAGTACAATTCAAGCACAACTCATGAACTCAATACAAAGACTGTTAACTGTGAGTGGACAACCCAATAAAGCATTACACATGCTTACAAGAGGGTCCACCTTGTTCAATTCATCAAAGACAGATACAGTATATTCCACTTATTCAGGCTGCTCATTCAAAATAAAAAATGCTCATTTGAACACCTCAATTAGAATAGAATACTCAATGCCGGTCTGACCCAAATAAATTTTCATCCGGGTTTGGAGGGGTGGTATAAACCGTTTGAATCGGGATATATTTAACATATAAACACTTTATTCCAAACGCTCCTGAGAGTTTGGAATACATTATTTTACACATGTCTGCCCATGTCTAAAGTTATATTCTGAATGAATGCTTTGGTCATTGTAAACGCACGAGGAACGAGGAACAGGTTCAGGTTCCATGAAAACAGTTGGGTATGAATCTCTGTTTGGAATGAATTAATTCTGAATGAATAGATATTGTCCATATTATGCTACCTGTCCAGGATGAGGTCCTGTGCGAAGATGAGCTTGCCAGGTGACTGGATGGACCTCCAGACGAGGCCGATCATCAGAACCTCCAGCCAGGAGCTCTCAAGCAGCTGCACCTGGTCATGGAGTGAGAGGTCCAGGAAACCTGAAAGGCGTGCGCATGCACGCACACGCACACGCACGCACACACACACACACACACACACACACACACACACACACACACACCATAAGTGCCTAGGCAAAATTATTTATAAAAAGTTCAAACTGATCAAACTGATGCATGCTGTAGTCATTGTACCTTTGGTGGTAACGTAGCTGCAAACGTTCTGCAAACCTTGTTGCTAGCATATAGTGCCTTATCGCTAGCACTCAGCTGTCTCAATTCACCTCTAATTACCATAATTTCTCTCTCATTGTTGCCATCTCCACATTGGACCTCTCGCAATTAAAACGGTGTGCCTTTGGGGTTTTATTGACACATGGTCCTAAATTAGAAATTACATTTAGGCTCTATGGGGTGCCTGCAAATTGGACAAACAAACCTTTCAAAGGTGATGAGTGCAATTACCACCCCAGAATGCAACAGTGTGTTTACGCGCGTGTGCACACTAGTTTTGACTTCACTCAGTTTTTTGTTTTTTTCGTTTTGACTTTTTGTTTTCAATTTCAGGTTAGTTTAAATTCTATTTAAATTTTTAAGTTTTAGTTTTCATTACTTTTTTGTAACTTTTTTCCACCCTAAAACATGATCATCATCAGGTATTATTATATAAGGAGGAAGATGTTTTTCAATAAAGCGTACAGTATTTGTGGACACACCCACCAGTTCATTAAGTATGCCTGGTTTGCCTGGCATGTGCCTGGTGGGTGGTGATGATCCACCTGAACTGAAGCCACACCCAAGTTTTATTTATTTATTTTCCCCAGGGACCACCTGCAATACCTTCGAGGACCACCAGGGGTCCGCGGACCCGGTCTAATGGACGATTTGCAATCCTTGTTCAAATCCTCCTGCCACCACGATTTTTTCAACAACCGCAGACTTTTTTATTCATTGGACAATATAATAGTTTTTGGATTAAGGTTGGTGAGGGATACATTAAAAAGACTGGATTAAGGTTGGTGAGGGATACATTAAAAAGACTGGATTAAGGTTGGTGAGGGATACATTAAAAAGACTGGATTAAGGTTGGTGAGGGATGCATTAAAAAGACTGGATTAAGGTTGGTGAGGGATGCATTAAAAAGACTGGATTAAGGTTGGTGAGGGATGCATTAAAAAGACTGGATTAAGGTTGGTGAGGGATACATTAAAAAGACTGGATTAAGGTTGGCGAGGGATACATTAAAAAAACTGGATTAAGGTTGGTGAGGGATGCATTAAAAAGACTGGATTAAGGTTGGTGAGGGATGCGTTGCTCCCGTGCTTGCGGTTATGTTTAGGTTAGAGTTAGAGATAGGGTTAGTATTCAACACAGAGCTGTACATTAATTTAAAATGTCGGTAGGGCAGAATTAACGACCCCCAGAGGGGAATAAATGTCATGGCATCAGTAGCTAAATTGAATATTAGTATTTGTGTGTGCGTGTGACGATATTTATACTTAGGTCCAAGTTTATCCATTAGAGCAGGGCTATAGTGTATAATAATTAATAAACTGTACAGTGCTGTTGTTTAAGTGTAGCGAAATTAATAGCACAGGCGAAAGATTAATAGGGTACTTGAAATACTTTGCTGCCCATTTTTTAATCACAGTCTCTGATGTAAAATAAATATATTCATATTAGAAAATGTAATATTTATCGCTCGCGACATCACATGCATTGCCGGTTACAACTAACCCGTTGGCCGGGTTAAAACTCACCTGTGGCTCACGACATGCGTGGCAGGTTAAAACTAATCTGTGGCTCCCGAGATGCATGACAGGTTAAAACTAACCCTGGTAGAATGTCACAAGCAAGGCTCTGATTGTTTTGATACAACAGAGTTAGAGTTACATTACTACCCAAAACCCAAACCCTAAACATAACCTCACAGGAAGCCACAGGTTAGTTTTAACCTGCCACGCATGTCGGGGGCCACATATTAGTTTTAACCTGCCACACATGTCGGGGGGCCACATATTCGTTTTAACCTGCCATGCATGTCAGGGGCCACATATTAGTTTTAACCTGCCACGCATGTCGGGAGCCACAGGTGAGTTTTAACCCGGCCACGGGTTAGTTGTAACCGGCCATGCGTGTGATGTCGGGAGCGATAGTGCTGTCGGAATGCCTGTCGGACTGTAAGTATGTCTAACCAACGTATGCACCCCCATTACTGTTATACTGTTGTGTGCTACATCTGCTCCCACCTGGCACCTTCTTGGCCCAGGCGATCATGTGAACCAGCTCCTTGTCAGCCATGCTGGTGAGCAGCGTCATCATGGTGACTTCTGTGTAGGGTCGGCTCACCTTCTGACGGGAGCACAACACCGGGGGCTCTGCACCCTGGAGCAGAAGCAGAACCTAGTGGGACGGGGGCAAAAAGGAGTTGAAAGAAACCACCTGAAACCTAGCGTCTGGCTATGTCATATTGGGCGAACATTCGGCAAAAATAGCAGCTATACAAGCTAACAATGCGTTGCAATGTGACGTGTTGTTGATCGGCAAAGATATTTGGGGTTGAGGGAAAAAAAGAGGCGGACCACCAGGTACAGAGCCTTGGAGCACACACCCTGCAGGGTTAAAGGCAGAGAATCAAAGCCAAACAGTTCAAGTGTCTTAACTAGGGTTGGGCGATATATCGGCAATCACATCGATATCGATATACATTTTTAATCGACATCGGTCCGATATGAACAACCGATTGATTGCGTCTGTCTAGTTCAGTGGTTCCCAAAACTTTTCACTTGAAAATATTATGCCAGGAACTCCCATAAGAGAAGACTCGGCTCTAGCAGTGTTTCTCAACCTGCTCAATTTCAAGGACCCCCCGGTTTGACATGCATTAGTCTACGGACCCCCATTTAATGGCATTTCTATCTCTGGGACAGAGATAGAAATTGTATTGTAAAATCTATGTTAATTTAACTCTGAGAGTGTCCATTTGTACACTCTCTGAGTTACAGACCCGTAATGGTCCATTTGGTTCCAAACTATATGATTTAGCTGGGGTCCCCCTAGAACTCCCTCAGGGACCCCTGGGGGTCCCCGGACCCCACTTTGGGAACCACTGGTCTAGCTGCTGCAGAAGTCTGTGTCTGACCGTCATAATGCTGTTAGTGTTTACAAAGAGTCAGGACAGCCTGACTCAGCAGGGAAGCTTACCAGGAAAAGTCGCCAACGTCATTTTCTCTACCCTGCAATTCCAGCCTGCAGATTTGTCACACTGGGTGGCAAACTGCTGTGGAAACTCTAGTGGAATACATTGGCGTCAAGTGGACAAGCATATGAACAAATACTATATCTGAATATCTGAGACATTTATAAAATAAAAGAAGGCATAACACATTATTGTCTGCTGTGTTGCTTTGTGATTTGATGTGAACACTGTGATTTTATAGAGGTTTCCTGTCTGGCAACCAAATCTCGCAATACAACCAAGACAAAAATGATACCTGCCGCTGTTTAGATGCCTCAATAAAATGATTGACTGAGCACATCGAAAAGCAAGTGATTAGAAAACAACCTGTGATGTCTTCTTTTATATTCCTGAACTGATTAAATAGTGTTTGTTCACGAGCTAGTCCAACCAGCTCCATCCCTTGCCATGTATTTCATGTAACTTCCGGTGCAAGGTTTGCCACCGATGAGTGTCACAGCGCATCCCCAGCATCCAGTTGTGACTTCACGTCTCTTCCTTTCATTACTTTCCTTGGTCAACAGTGCTTTCCTGATGTTTCCCTACCTGCTTTATATGACATGGTAGCCAGCCACACATACATACATTGTTGAACAGCAAATTGTGCTAAATACTGTATTTATTCATGATGGTAGTATCAGTATACTGCCTGCTTGCTTTTGTGGTAAACTAATCACCAAAACAAACAGGGATGGCATGGCATGTGCGTCTTTGGCCAGGGTTGCCAGATTTTGTGCTGAGAGAGAAACAAGCAATCAGGTCTATGAAAATAAGTCTAAAATAAGCAACTAGGGGCCACACTGGCCCCCAATATTTTAAAGCAACTTTAGAGACCCAACACAGATCACAGACATACACTGCCCAGTTCATTGAGGGGAAAATATGAAAGCTGAATTAATAATAAATAGCTTAACATAAAAACAAACTAAAATAATGACATCCAAGTGCATCGTTTGGGAGCCGACAGACATCAACGACAGATCTGTTACATGTCTGCTCATGAGGGGCCGCAACAGCACAAGCCGAAAAAAAAGCTCAACACAATCAGTCGCGGGCATGTGCAAGAAATGAGCATGCGCGTGACAATTTCACAGAAACGCGCCCACGTAAATACGCTTGGGTTGTCGCCCCTCGACTCCTCCGCTCATAAAAAAAGCGCAGGTCTCATTGAAAATTAATTACTAGTCACGTTAATCACTGCCCATCTGAAAAGAGCTTCAGTGTGTTTGCGGTGGCACCTGGTCAGGGGCCATGAGGATTTCTGAAGCTCTTCCCCCTCTTCCTTCTCCCTCCGCTCTTCCTCTTGGGCTGTTGTATCTCCTCTCGTCCAGAAGGGGCCCTGAGGCTCTGTTCTCTACCTCTCTAGAGGGCTTTTCTCTCTCAACAGTGCCACTCCGCCGCTTGTCACGTCGCATACGACTCCCACGGTCTTTTCGCATACCTGCAATGTGGTGATAAGACATTCACCATATATATATTGTCCCTTTCAGGTGGAAACCTTGTATGTCCAAAACTGTTACTTTTCAGAAAATGAAAGGCCAGACACACTTAACCATGTTCAGTTTCATAGTCAAACTTAAAAACATGGTGAAAATAGCCGATCTATAAGCTCACAACACGCGTTATGAGCTTGTAGATTGGCTAATTTTGCTAACTTTGGGTGACACTCTTGGAGTCTTGTATGGTACAGTAGGGCATTGATTTACGAAAACATTAAAAATTAAATACAAACTAGAAAAAGTGCCCCCCCCCCCCCACAGGTCTCCACCAGGCCAGGTCAGGTTGTGGCCTCCTGGTGGCGCTATAATAAGCCAATGTGAAAAGGGTGCCATTTCTTCTTACGCCTTTGATGGCAATTGGATGATTTGAGGCATTTTGTTCCAAAAATGTGTTTTGCAAAAATCCACCTGTTGGTGGCACCATAACAGGCCAATGTGAAAAGGGTGGGACATATTCCTCAGCCTAGTAGGAAAGTCGCGTTCATGATTTGAGGCTTTTTGTTCAAAACGGGCCAATCCTGCAAACTTTGAAAGCCAATGTTAGCCAATTAGGATGGAATATGAAATATCGGACAGATCCATCTTGAGCACATGACTATAGAGATACGCCACTCCTGGTGGCGCTATAAAAGACCGTTCTGGAAAATGTGGGGTAGAGGTTCATCGTTGGCATCTAGGGAGTGTGTGTGTAAATTGTGGCATCGACCGGGTTAACAGTGCCAGAGATTAGCTGTACACAGACGGACGGACACACGGACCGACGGACCGACAGACGCATGCACGCACGCACGGACGGAGTGCAAAACATACTCTCTCCCCATGCCTTCGGCCTGGTGGAGACAATAAAATGTTGAAATACGGAGATTAGTTTCCGTCCGACAGCAATGATAGGCCTACGCATATTAGAGACAAGAAGTAACATACGTGTGAGCACACAGGCATAGTACAAATGCACATGAACCACTACATGAATACTAACCTCGTGTCACCAGGCTTTCCACCTTGGAGTTTAGGAAAGCTTGGTCTGTGTTACTTTGTCGTGTGAGCGGATGATATCTTACGTCATGTTGTAGTCATTGTTTTATAGTCATCAGGCCGGAACCCTCAAACCAGAACTTACTTTCCCTCAAATCAGAAAGAACAATACCTTCCCAATAAAAGCGTAGTTTCGCTGATTTCTAAAATACAAAATAAATATAATTGTGAGTGTGCTTTCCAGAGACTATTTAGCGTCTGTATACCTTTGTCATCCCACGGGGACATTCAATTCTCATCGCAGGCTATGAGAGCCTGAGTCACGCTTTTATTTGGAATGTATTATTCTTCCTGAGGACTACACAACAATGAGTACAACATGACGTAAGATATCATCTGCTCTCGACCGGATCATAAACCCAAAAAGGAATGCTGCCCAGGCTACATGAATACAACTACTTATCAGGCCTCCACTGTAACACCCCCACAGCCCACGCATAACTTTGCATCCTGTCCTTGCCGTAGTATCAAAAGTGTATTTAGATTGCTATGTGATTCAAGAGGTATGAAAAACAAAAGTCTGGGTGTGGGCTAATAGGTCGTTGAACTCCAGGAAACCCACTTCAATCAAGGCCACATTAAAGTTAGTCTCAAGCTCTTCTGAATTCAGCAACCGGTAAGCAGGACTGCAATAATGGCAGAATGCTCCATAGATGGCAATTGAACACAAGCAAATGAGGACATTTGTCATCATCCAATCCAACTATTCTATAGAGAATAGAGATAATGATTGTGAGCGATGTGAGCAAGGACTTTTTGGGGTGTTATCCTTTTAGACCAAGTGTTTGACTATCCATCAGTCCATCATTGTCCATCATTTACGTTGACTCGACATATAAAAAAAACATTTGCTTCTCAATTATTTGGAATGAACAATAACAAAAACAATACAATAATCGCTAACAACATAATGGATAGTTGCAGCCCTACTACCCACCTCCTTTCATCATGCCCACTTCACAGCACTTCCTAAGACGACATGCCTGACAGCTCTTCCTTCGGTTTCTGTCAATGGTGCACTGATTGGTTGCTGGGCACATATAGTCATTGTGACCTAAAAAGAGAAATAGCATAATAGCATAATTACCACATAATAGTGCCACATCCAGTCCATCACTCCGAGTAGATTCATGTAATGTAATATGTCATTAGTATGCAGGAACAGTAGTCCAAACCCTTTACAACAACAAAAAAACATTGTATCTGTGCACAATCATTACCAGAGACCGTTGCGACTGTGACTAGTCTTTTGATGGATAAATCCCAAATGTATATATTATTTACATTTCAGAGCATTGCAAGATGATGCACATGAAGCTTTTATGTGCAAAAGAATGTTACATTGAGGTTCCACACCATGTTCTTTGAAAGGTTATATAACACACTATAACAATGACTTTTACAAGGACAGGTAAAAAAAAGTAAGTATGCTGTAACAGTGCACACAGGCTGCAGACATTCAGGTAGTGATTTTTCCTTATTCTACAATGATGAAATGGTTTCAGAATGGAAAACCATTCATCAGAGATGATAAAGAAGTAGTTATAAATCTCGGCCTACCTTGGATGCTCCTCTTGAAGAAGGCCTTACAGCCCTCACAGGACCACACACCATAGTGGTATCCAGAGGCATAGTCACTGCAGACAGCACAGTAGCGTGTCTCTTTGACCATCTCAAATGCCACTGCCCCCGACCCTGAGCCCGCTCCTGGCCCTGGCACTGACCCCACAGCACTGTACGCCTCTGGGCTGTCCGTGGAGCCACAGACGTCCTCCCTTGATGCAGGTTGAAGACTGGACCCTGGGACGATGGGCCTGACACAGTGGATCACATTGTAAATCATTTCATCATTTCACACAATCAAAAAGAACTGCCAAAAAATGGTGGGAAAAAATGCATGCTTAAAAGAAAGGGGTCATTCTCTGACTACTTCCCCTTCAGAATACAGCTTTGATGTGGTAACAGTTTTTGGGCAATTATGGTAACTGGTTGTGACAGCTTCATCGTGAGTAAACAGAGTATGGCTGAACACGGATTGTTGTTTTTTCAACAGCTGCTTCAAGCCCAGGAGTTTTGCTCAGAATTGTATTGAACCCCTTGAGATGCAGCATCTCATTTTAGAGGGGGTCCCATACACAGGGAAAAACATTACATACAGTACAGTGCAGTTACACAAATAGACAGTGCACAATAGACAATACAGACATGTACAGATACAGTTAGCTTGCTCATCCTTGTTGTGACTTTGTACTATCATGGTGTTGTTGCCTAGTGCTGGGCCACCTGTAATTCTTCAGTGTGAGGAAAGAGCCCTTGCATTTGATTGGAATCATGTGCAGTTCTATCCTGAGGGAGAACAGAAGATGCGTCATGTTAGAAGGTTAGGGAGCTGGTCAACGATGAGGGTGGTGAGCTTGTAGATCGGCCATTTACAATAAACATGCGTGCGTGCGTGTGTTTTCTCTGTCATCATTTTCAACACCTCAAAGAAAGCCTGGTGACGTCAACCCTATTTAATTGGGACATCCACAGAGGTTTAAGCCCAGCTGCAAAGATGGAACCGACCACAGTCCGGTCGAGCTTCTAGTAAGAATAAGAATAATTATTATAATAATAATACAATGTTTCATGGTCATGTGTGACTCTGTATTTCTGATAATAATGTGTCTGTAATTTCCCTTCAGTTACATTCTTTGATCTAAATCCAGATACAGTACTCTATCGTGAGACAGTTGTCTTCACAGTCTGTTCAACACCCACATCAAGAACAACACATAGCACATAAGACCAAGACGATACAAAAACATGAGGATCCCACTGCATACAGAACCATCCTCTATCATACATGTACGATGTATACAGAACCAATGCTGCGATGGCTGAGGGGACAAAACTGAAACACATATTTTTCCATTGGTGTATGGATAATAGTAGGTTTTAACTCTGAATTGTATCTAAGACTAGTAAACTTTAATATAATTTGCTGGGGTCCCCAGCAAATTACAAGTTAATTGATACTAATAGAGAATGTACCAATAGTTTCACCGTTATCTGTACTTACTTACAATGCATAGACATACCTTATATCATGAAATATTTCAAATTAACCTGTTTAATTTTATAATTTTAATGATTTATACATTTTTACCCAGATATGTGTATTTACCCATAGAATGCTCAGACATAGAATGATTGTACAAATCTGTAGAATATTTTTTTGAGCGTCACTAGCCCCTCCTATGTCCAGCTTTTAGTGTGTGTGCACAAACACACACACACAAACATTGTGTAACACAAACATTGATGACGAAGGTGAGGACGCAAATTGTGATTGGCCGGAATGATGTATGATGATGTACGATGATAAAAGCGCCTCTCACTTCACACAGATTTCTCTCTGTCTCCACAAGGCCGAAGGCATGGGGAGAGAGTATGTTTTGCACTCCGTCCGTCCGTGTGTGTGTGTGTGTGTGTGTGTGTGTGTGTGTGTGTGTGTGTCCGTCCATCCGTCTGTTACTAGCCAATCTCTGGCACCGTTAACCCGGTCGATGCCACATTTTGTACACACACTCCCTAGATTTGCACACACTCTCCCTTTTTTGAACGTTTTGAACAAAAAGCCTCAAATCATGAACGGAGTTACGGAGCATGTAATTTACGTGACATCTTTCACTGACTTTCCTACTAGGCTTTCACATTGGCCTGTTATAGCGCCACCAACAGGTGGATTTTTGCAAAACACATTTTTGGAACAAAATGCCTCAAATCATCCAATTGCCATCCAAGGCATAAGAAGAAATGGCACCCTTTTCACATTGGCCTATTATAGCGCCACCAGGAGGCCACAACCTGACCTGCCCTGGTGGAGACCTGTGCCCAGAGGGGCACTTTTTGTAGTTTAATCATGTCTTGGAGCTCTGCGATTTTGACACCCCTTTGAGATAAATAAAGATATAATAAAATACTTTTGACATTAGTCATCTGCACTGGGTCTGGCCGAGTATTCTTTCTTGTATATATTATTATATGTCTTTAAATGTCTGGATGAACTGGTATTCACTCTTATTATCTGGATAATAACAGTGAATAATGAATGAATAATTATGCAAAGTTTATCTACATTGAATTAATTCATCATTAATTAAGAGTGAATGCAAGTAAATAATCTATGAGCAACCCAAAAATGACTTCATCCTCCATTAGTGACGGGAGATCATGAGATGTGAACATTTGATGCAAATAGTTTTCACTTGAAAACCGTCAATTATGACAGGCGACCACACACACGCACGCACAAATTAGTGTGTTTTTTGAGAGTGGCAGAGACAAGAGTAATATTTTCCACCCAAGTCAGAAAACAAGCTGTTTGTGCTTCTGTTGTTCTTTTCTCAAGATCCTTATCAAAGTCCTTAATCACTGGCATTAGGACCTGGCCAGGGTTGATCCTTTCATTAAGATAATGATAATATTTTGTAACCGGAGATAAATTACAAAAAAGGAATGTTATATACATACAGTATATACAATGTATATTATACAATAGTTTTTATGAGGAATAGGAGTTTACAAAATAGGTACTAGGTAGTTTAAATTAGTGGAAAGATTTTGCATTATAATACATTATTGTTTGTGTATTAGTCTATGAATTGTATAATCATGTTACAATGAATATCATTTTAGATGTATACTTACATATTGATTGATTGAAGTATTTATTAACAGTTTGTAGAATTACAGTAAATTTCAAGCACAACTCAATACAAAAACTTGGGGGGGAAACAGATTTACCCTTTGTGAGCTACCATATCATTGACGACATGACGTCATGAACCAGAAATATTTTGTCTTGATTTCATTGTCTGTAGCATTTATATAATCAACAAAACACTGTGCCGAAAACGGATTAAACAACTCAGTTCATTTCTGGCAGTGGCATCCATTACCATTCAGCAGAGACAAATGAATGGGGTCAGAATAACTTTCCCTTCTACTCCTACTGTACATCATTTCTAAATTTAGTTCATTTCAAGTTCATTTTCTATTTGAAATGATGTGTGTGTGTGTGTGTGTGTGTGTGTGTGTGTGTGTGTGTGTGTGTGTGTGTGTGTGTGTGTGTGTGTGTGTGTGTGTGTGTGTGTGTGTGTGTGTGTGTGTGTGTGTGTCTTCTGCTGTTGACTCAAGAGGAATGTTGAAGAGGAATGTACAAACTTACCTATAGATGGGTGTTGAGGTGGTCTCCAGATAGTAGGGCTGGCTAATCAGCCCCGGGTTGCCAGGTGGATGCAGAAAGGGGCTGAGCTGGGGGCTGGAGGGTACAAACACAAGTGGACTGGTAGGCCCACTTCCCAGGGACTGAAGGCTGCCATCTGAGGGCGGTCCGTGGGCATCCGAGGGGGCAGAGAAGTAGCCAGTGGTGGAGTGGCTATAGAGAGGAGCCGTGGTGGCGTAATCATACGCCCCTTCCAGGAAGTCCACAGCAGCAGCCCCTCCCGGTCCCCGGCTCTCCTCGGGGTACATGTCGCTGAGGGGGGCGCGTGGCTGCGGTGAGAGTCTCGGGGGGGAAGGGGTCTCCAGCGCTGAAGCAGCTGGGTTGGTCCTGAGACGGAGCACTGGTCCGCGAGGCTGCCTGCGCTGCACCGGGCTCTGGCTGGGTAACATCACAGCACGACAGCTCTGATAAGCTGCATGCTTTACACTGGCTCACCCAATCGTGGGAGGGGGAAAATGAGAGAGGAGTGTTGCTCTCCCCGTCTATTTCTCACTATCTCACTGCTTTATTCTCTCGCCTTCCCTTGTGTTTGTCTCCCCATAGCAGCCTGTTGGGCTGTATAGTTGAAGGTGAGCTCTGGACCTCACCTTCACTCAGTCTTTGCCATATGCCTTAATGACAAGTTATTTCCCTACATTTCCACTACTTGGGGGAAAAGACAAATCTAAAGACTCCTCCCAGCTTGCATATAGACCTTTTCTTTTCTTTTTTAGGAGCAGAGCCTTTACTCTATTTTTTGTTTTGCTCTATCACATAACTGGTGTGGGAGGAAAGCAAGGCATAGAGTCCAAAAAGGAGAGCAAGATACATATCCTATCATTTCATTCCCGTCTTCTGTAAACATAGTAGCTTTTTGTTTTTTATTTTCCACAAAAACACAGTTAGTGCAGACAGCAAGGTTGAAAGCCCCTCTCTGAATACGTATCATTCATTTAGCGGATAGTTGGCGCACTACAGGAATAATTAATGACCAGCCCAAGTCCCGGTAGCCAGACTTATCGAATACACCTGAGACTTTCACACAAATCAAATCACTGTGGAAATTAGATAGATTAAGACTGTTTTCAAACTACAAAGGGGCCTTGCAAAATAAGACAAATCCTACTGTAAGCCCAAGTGATTCCACACTCACCTATTACAGATCAATCATCTTCATTTTGTGTTAAGTCTTTTGAGCGTCGGCGTCGCTAGATGGTATCGGATGAGATAAATCTCTCTAGGTTCTCTGCTTACCCGTCTCACTGCCTTCTGCTTCTGACTCACAGGCATCTAGCTTGGCTAGTTGAACACAATGGGAACGATAGGTTTGGAGAAAAAAAAGAAAAAGAAAAAAAGGATAAACAAATTAAAGATGCTGCCAAATCGATAGTGATGGTGTATTTCAGTGCCAGGTCACCATAACACAGCAAACAGAACATCAGGTCAGCTCTCACTCCAGCAGCCAACGTTACACAATGGCAATTTTAGAAAAGACACATTAATCAGACATTAAATGACTCATATTTCATTTCTTCTAGCAAAAAGATTAATACAAGAGACCAGAAGTAAAGAATAGATTCCTAGCATTGCATGAACAGCGGGTCACACATGCAATTGAAAACCTTTATGGGAAATGTATATCAAGTCAGTCAATCATTACTTGATGAACACATATCTAACAGAACACTAGGTACATAAACAGAGTGGAAAAACAGTTTGTACGTATGGTTTTAATGCAATGCATTGTCATGTTGACAGGACTAAAGTTCCAAGTGAGTGGTTTTCAGGAATTCCTTCTGCATGAGTGCACGTTTTTAGACCATAAGTCAAGGTCAAATGTTGACCTTGCAAGATGAACCACAAGAACAAAATAGCAAGAACAAGGAAGGAAGTACTGTACTGCATCCAATCAAAAGTTGCATTTTCAATCAAAAGTGCATTGTATTATCTATCAGTTAAGGCTAATAGAGGTGCTACTGCGGATTAGTCCGACAACCCGTTAATCCGACTACGTGGCCGGTTAAGACTCACCCCATGGCTTCCATGTGCGGTTATGGTTAGGGTTTGGGGTAGTAATGGGTCAGACTAATGAGCGGTCGGAACAATGACACGTTACCAATAGAGGTAATTATGTGGACAATTAACTTAAAGAAAAAAAAAACATTGACAAAATAATGAATTCAATTGATTTAATGTCGTTTTTGTTCAACTTGTAGCTCTATGATTCTGGGAGGGTAGTCATTGCTAGTGCTTTTCTTCAGTAACAGGGCTCAGCTGCCTCGCCTGCTCTTTAGTAAACATAAAATACATTTCAACACCAGGATGCCAATTTTATCCAATCAGCAGAGAGAAGTCATACAGGAAGCACAAACAAATTGAGCAGACAAATTTGAAACTGAAACCCTAAAATTGAAGCCGATATGGGTACTCGCCTGATTGGATAAAATTGGCAATCCACCTGAAAATGTCTTTTCTGTTTTATTAGTGAGCTAGAGACAATGAGACCTGTAAAACTAACTGAACAAAGACTAGTCTATAGCCATGATTACCATCAGAATAGATTTAATTTTCAACCCAAAAATATCACGTTACCTTTCATTTAAATACCTCCCCGATATGCATCACAAAAGAAATAGCTTGTAAACTTATTTGGAAAATTGTGCAGCATAATAAGCAACCAATCAACTGCCAAATCAGAGGGAGATGTAATACTTTGCACCAAGACTTCATTCTCCCATTTCATTGCTACGTCTCTTCAGTAAACACCACAATTTCTGGACATGTCATGTCATGCACAAACAAGTAGCCTTACTGACAGAACTATTTCCTTTTTTACATTTTCCTGTGCCAAACTTTTGGCACGCTGATGATGATAACCCAAATTATTTAAATGGGTTAAGTATTATGGTTCATTTAATTTTCTTAATGGAACCCATTAATTCTACTCCTCTCACCATATACTCTTTATTGAAAGGATTGCTGTGGAGATAAATGAAGACCAATCAAAACTATTAAATTAAGCCAATTTTGGAATGATTATAATTTACTCTTTATTTATCTATTGAGATATACTGTAGGCTGGGTTGCTATTTTTGAGGGGCGCTAGCCCCTCCTATACACAGGTTTAATGTTTGTCTTTAGTTCAATGTTTGTTTGTTTGTGTTTGCACCGTTTGTTTTACATCACCATTACATCACCAAATCAACATGAGTTAGACTTTAATATATTAGTGCCCCTCACTTCACACAGGTGTGATTTTTTAAAATATTAAACACTGTTAGTGTTTAACTGCAACTTTTCGGAAGTGACACCATCATGCACCAAAATATACTAGTCTTTAATCTGCCACAGTGTCAGTCTACCATCTTTCACATTAGGAAACCTATCCATTTAGCTCATGAGTGGGGTTGTGATATTAGTGGTGCCTGGTGGTACGCAGCACACAGAACTGGAAAAAGAATGTATAAGAAGCCACTTCCTGCCCACACAAGCAGAAATATGTAAACATTACAATTCAATATAGTAGTGCAGTCATTTACATTTAACTATTTCCATGCCAATGACATTGACAACCTTCTTTTAAAGGGATTGTGACATTAAAAAAAAGGTTTTGGAATTGTTCTTGTTTTTTTTAGGTTTTCTAATCTCAATTGCACCCAAAGAACATGAACTTTTAACATTCAGTAGATTTTCTGTGATCTGGGGTTTTCTGGCTCAAACAGGTGCTCTGATTTGCCGGCAGTAAGTGACATCACTTACTGCAAATCCCATATATGTCAATGGGATTTGCCAGCAGATGTCACTGTTTCACTGTGTTGCCTGTTTTCATTGTAGCTCAAAAGGCCCAAAAACCCCCAAAGAAAACTTCAGACCACAGAAAATCCACTGAATGTTCAAAGTTCAGGTTTTTTGGGTGTAATTGAGGTCATAAAACCTAAAAGGAAAAAGAAAAAGAAATGAAAATGAATGTCATAAAACCTTTAACAGTGATCTTTTTTTTCTCTGTATAAAATGCCACTGTAAAGAATAGGTCCTGTCGGTCTTAAAGTGATGAGATTGTAAGTGAGATGTATGAGGGGAAAATCATTAGTGAACATGGCTGGCACTGCCTTAACAAAAAACATGACATTTCTAGGCCTGATGAGGCAAGAACCATATTCCCATAACCACCACATCTTATGGTTTACAGACTAACTGTCATTGCATGCTCAGTGTAACTTTGTTGAATGCCTGCCTCTCCAGTGCCTTCCCATGACCAGTCTATTGTTCTCTGTGTGGGCTGTAGAACTGAATCACTGCATACTTGCCACTGGTCATCCAGTCTGGGTCTTGGGAGCTTAGCTTCTCACCTTGACCTGGCTGCAGACCAACCTGTAAATTGGCCTTCAGAGTCCTCAGGCTACACAGTGGAGCAGGTCCGAAACCCCTCAGCGCCGTCTCAAAGGCCACTGCATGGTCCCAATCGCGGTCCCCCGTCAGCTTCCTGTAGTTGAGGTCTCCTTTGAACAGTATCAGGTCTGCTCCCTGCAGAGTGGTGTACAGGTCAGGTGCATCGGCTGCCATGTCGCAGAACTCATGGGGCTGTGTCCAGAACGGGTGGTCATGATAGGACCAGACACCCTCCCGTACATAGCTCTGCCACTGGACACCCCTTTTGGACATCCACTTGTGATTGGCTGCCATGGTCTGCCGGATGGTCCACTGGAAATCACTGGCTGTGACATCAGAGACAAACCAGGGGATGGATTTGCCATGAAAGTGGACCTCACGCGCGAGACCGGCGGAGAGTAGGAAGTCTGCTAGGATCAGATCAGTGACCAGCTCGAACCCAGCGTTGTCTAGGATAATGTCTACTCGGCCTGGGGTAGATTTACTGGACTCTCCTGGCCTCTTAGCAGATATAAGTGCCGACCATACCTTGTTGGAATCATCTACCAGGATGAAGGGTTGGAGTTTAGAAAGGGATTCAATGGGACTTGCCTTCTGGGAGTTCTCTTGCCCAGCAGAGATAGACAGGTCACACTTGTTTCCCCACAGAGACACCTGGAAGGAGAAATGGGCTTTACTGTGACGTTCTCTGGTGTACTATTTAGTTGCTTTTGTGCTGATACCTCTGGCAGTATGGCAGTGTACAAGGAACTAAGGAAGGACGCACAGTCAGCCCATGCTCCATATAACAATCTTGAAAATCGAACTATTCAAGGGTAATATAAGACTGTCATAAGAAATGTAATAAATATTATTTTGCTATAAATATAATTTTAGTTCTCCACACTAGTGTCTTTTCCTAAAGGATTAGCACAATATTATGTAGAAATATGTTTAGGGATTAGAACTCTAAATCTATGTTATTGCTGTTCTAGAATCTACATATTGACAGCCAGTTGAAGAAATTGCAGATTGAGGTTTTACATGACCTTTATGAAATATCTAAGGCAATTAGGGTTTTATAGAACATGCTTCTGAACATCAGTTTACAATGTAAGAAATACATATCTAGAACACCAGTTTTACCCTTGCGTGGCCAGACTATAACTATAATATCCGCGCACCGACAGATTCGAGTCTGGCCACACAAGTCTACACCAGTCTGCCACTGAACTATTACATTTGAGGTTTTCACCTGTAACAATTTGTAGAACTGCTCCATCAGCTGTGTCTCTGAGAGTACTTCCAAGTTACTGTAGAGGCCTTGCAGATATGTACACAAACCCATCACCGCCTGCTGAGACTCAAAGAAACCCTGAGTCTTTCCTTCATTGAATGGATCAAAGTCACTAATGGGTGGACTGTAAAGAAAGAAATAGAAAAACAAGTTATGTCTGAACAACATACATTTGAGTAAGTCTGCTCATTCTGGATAAGAGTTAGGATTAATGGTCATTTGAGATAAATTACATACGTGCCTCACAAACACACACATAAGTGTCCAGTCCAGTGTACAGATATAGGCAACAGCATAACGTTTGCATACCTTTATGAATGTGCACAAAGGTCACTATGCTATTAATCAAGAGTATATGATAAGTCTTCTGTTATCAATCAATTGTACTAAAAGCCTGATGAGCTGTTACAAACAGACCCCAAAACTGGACTAGCCAACATCCATGTGCTCCTATGAATAAATAAATTGCCATAGGATATTAGCTCATATTTGTTATGTGTGGGTGTATACTGTATATGTATGCTGCATTTGCATGAGACAATGCACACACCGTGGCACACACAATAATATACGGTTTACTTATAACTATGCACCCACTTTTTTACTTGTAAAACTGATGTGACAATAAAGATGATTCTGAACTTTAATCTAAGTTAAATTTAAATGTAATGTCATTATCATCATCCTCACTTGAGCCAAAGGGCCTCCTGTATTCTGCGGTACATATAGCACTCGACGTAGAGCCATGGAGATTTAAACCAGCTGACAGAGTCTGGTTCCCCTTGCAAAACCTGATGTCTCTGCAAGTAAAGGTTCCATGAGTCTGTGTCTTTCAGACCATCCACCAAGGGCAGGACTGTCTTGTCGGTTTGCAGTTCATTCCTTAGCTTTGACAGCAGACCAATCGTCGCCTTCTCTGACTGGACACCCTCCTGTGGGAAATGTATATGTCAGATTAAATATGGCTTTCGATAAAGTTTATCTTCTGTGGAAGCCAATGGGGTTTAAGTAGCATGGACAGACGGTAACAGGAGGAATGGCCACCTCAATGTGAAATTGGGCACCTCAATGTTAAATTGGCTAATAATGAAGTATTGTATGATTAGAACAACTTCTACAAAATTTGCTATGAAACCCGTAGACTCCTAACCAGTTATTTAAACAACAATAGGGTACACTACATTTCGTTCTGATAATGATGTACCCCATATGTTCAAAACATGTAGGCCTACTGTATTACTGTACTTTACATTAGCTACTTACATTTAAATGTATATTTTTTTACATTTGGGGGGAAATTGCCAAACATCTAGGTGTTCCTTCTTCCTTGGTGCCCAGTGCCCACTCTTCCTGTATCCGCATCATGGGCAACTTAAAATTTGCCAATTATGTGCCAGCATCCAGACTGTGGACCCACGTCACCCTGGGCCACCATAGTCCTTACCTCTCCATACTCTTCAAAAAACTTGTTTTTGTTGCGATGGATGGTGTCGATAACTTTAGTCAAGATGGTCGGCAATCTGTCTCTCACAGTCAAATAAGCAAATGACCTGTGAAGACATCAGAGCCACAATGACAGACCTGAGTATATCAAACTTAAACCGGGCACATCAATATAATCACGATGCTTTCTAATAAATGGCTTGTTAAGAAGGCGTAATGATCAGAAACTGTAATTCTCCGCAGGCCAATTGATTCATAACACTGCTAGCAAGTAAGCTAATGCTACTGCTGCTAGGACACTATAATCACAGTTGTCAGATAAGCCTCCCGGACGGGTACATAGCGTTGTTGCTTGTTAACCGCAATATGATCAATCATATTATATAAAAGCTTTATAAATCCGCTGTCATTACCCAACCACTTTAGCAGACAGGGAAGGAGGAACTGCCTGCACAGCTTGATCAGTCGCCATCATCATTGCACAGGTGGGAAGACTGGGAACCAAAATTCAAGTTAAAACTTTATTAATGTCCTATTCAGAGCAAAAGTTCGCACGCAGTCTGCTAGAATTGCATCAGTTTTCTTATGATATTTTCTAAGATCATATATATTATAAACTATGGCTATCGGCTAAATATAAATTCGCTGCGCATACCGGTATATTTGTTTTTTATTTCTGGTCTTGTTTCCTGTTAACTGTTAGCATTTATCAACCAACACTTCCATCTAGTGGTAAATGTTTAGAATGCAAACTGCAATTACATACTGTGACTGGATCCTCATAATTTGACATGCTGCATTATAGCAATTACTATTATAACCATCATAACCATGTTAGCCTTACAACGATGTTCTATATAACCATGAGTCTTGAAAACTGAAAAATAATGTAAATAATATTAAATTTCCAATTAAAATCCAAGAAACCTGCTTTTAAGTTAGATGCCACATTTGGAGGTAGCGAAGAAGCACAAAAAAGCAAGCACATCCACTCACTGAAAACCAGGTGCCGAGTTTAGAATAATAGAAAAGAAAGATAAGGTCTGCACAATGGATGATGCTCAAAACTTAAAATTTTTATTAAATGGTTCCTTTTTACACCATGGACGTGATGTTTCGATCCTCTCGGCTCTTCATCAGACATTTGGACGTAGCCCCTTGTGTCAGCATCCTTGGGCATCCTTTGGTGTCGAGGGCAATGGTTGTCATGGCGATGGTAGGCAGTCTTTCAGGAAACTGCATAACGCCAACCCTAAAGGCCCTTGGCGAGAATAGGAGGAGGGGTTGGGTAGAGGGTACATTTGTTGTTGAAAGAATTTTAAGTACATTTCTGTGACTTGGGTGGGTGTGTTCACCACATCTGTACAGCTTTTATTATTCATGCAAACTAAGCACAGCCTTTATTCCCATGAGCTGTTTTCATGCACTTCAATCCAATTCACTTCATTAGTTATAAGGGGGGGAAAACCCTGAACGTTGAACAGTCTATTTTGAGTGAAGTTGCTATGCACAGACTGTGATCTGTGATCCACCCTTCCATGTTTACAGCCCACTCCTCTCTCTCTCATGTTGGGAAAGGAATGGGCATTCTGAGGAGTTCTTTTCTGAACTTCAATTCCCGCTTTTAAAGAACATGACAAATTGATTTGATACACTTACAATTACAAGGGCGGAGAGATAAGCATATTCCTTTAATTCTGATAGTACCCCCCCCCCCCCCCCCACTCCCACCCTTTGCCTCTCAAATCAATTGCTGAGAAAGAGGTCACCATGGGAACCTTGAAGCCCATTGGCAGGATGTGGAGTCCCGTAGTGTCCTTGGGAGCGGTGTCCAGCTGTGTCAATCTCCGGTGTTCTTCTACATCCCCTCCCCCCAGCAAGCCTGGCCGGATCTGTTTTCCTTAACCGAGAGGGCTCAGTTGAAGGGGGGTGGTTGTGAAGTGACTCACCACTCCGGTTTCAAAACAGGCCATGGCCAGAGGGTTTAACATCAAGGGCCATGTTTAAACAGGTGCTTCTGCTCACCACAACCTCTCTAATTACACAATTTGAGTAAAGTAATAGAGCTTATCAAGGCCTGCTTAATTCATTATTTGAACAAATTAAAGGGGATATCGTGTACAAGTTGTTTAGAATAGAACACAGACACCAACAGTGTCGATATACACTTACATCTGACTATGTTTTTGAAAGAAAAAAAGGGCTTGGGTTTAAGAGAATGTATGCAGCCTACTGTATGTTATTGGCATGGAAGCTAAATCTTTATTACCTCTGTAAAAATCAATTTGGTGGAAATCAGTGTTGGGGCAGTCATGTGAAAGTCCAATGTATGTCTCTTTTGGAAGCACTGTTCTGACTATCTGTGTGTGTGTGTGTGTGTGTGTGTGTGTGTGTGTGTGTGTGTGTGTGTGTGTGTGTGTGTGTGTGTGTGTGTGTGTGCACGCGTGCGTAGGGTGTGTGTTACAGTTTTATGGTCTGGTAAAAGATTATATTGATTAAATTGATCTCAAGTGTGAATGAGAGTGAGCCACTAATCAGTGTTTATCTACTCTGCTACTTCCAATAAGCCTCCTACTGTGGGACAATCAGCATTGTAAACATGCTTTTGTTCCACTATCATAATGATCACCTCTCCTACAGTGCCAGTGATCTCAATCACTGTATGCTAACCTCTAAGTCTAGTCTCTTCTAGTCTGTTGTGAAATAATATTGGACAAGTTGTATGTTGTTGTTTGTTAAAGGCTTCAAGACTTTAAAGGGACCCCTTTTCTGTCTCTTCTCTTCCCATTCTCTTGCTCCTACCGTTCAGCAAACATTTTCAGTAAAAGACAGAGTGGGTCTTAAGATTGAGTGGGTGACAATATTATCACACGAAAAGATTTAATTACATACAGGTAGGTTCCACCCTGGAGGCGAATCTTTCCGTTGATAAAATGGCCACCAACGTAATCAAAAAAGTCAACCAAAGAACAAGATTCCTATACAGGATCTCCTCACTGGTCAAAACACCTTAAGGACCCTAACAGGAGCCCTCGTACAAGGTTTCTTCGACTATGCATGCACCTCTTGGTACCACAGCACCTCAAAGGCCCTTAAAACAAGGCTCCAGACTTACCCAAACTTACCCAAAACTCGTCAGGCTACTACTGGGCTTTACCCACCTCACCCCTGCCCACTTTGACAGGCTGGAATGGCTTAGGGTTGACGACAGAGTAAGTACAGCATCTTGCAATGGGTCTGGTCCACAAGATTAGATACACCACCAAGATACCCATGTACCTGTCTAAATACTGCCTTAATGTCAATGAAGTACACACCCACAGACACCAGAGGGAGTTCAACAAACCATGTGCAACCCAGATTTGGCACAAACAAGGGACAAATTTAATTTCGCTCCTATGCCACAAAAATGTGGACGCCCTACCAACTGTCATTAAGATATGTGAATCCCTTGACTCCTTCAGAACCGCTCTCAAAGGGCACCTACGGATCCTTTATGATGATTTCCTGTTTTTGGATATATAGAATATATAGTATGTGTATATTTGTAAGTCTCTAAATGTTATGATGAATTTAAAACATTGGACCTTCTTGTAAACAGGTGAAATGCTTTATGGTGTCGTCCACTCTCAGTTAACAGTTTTTATATTGAGTTGTGCAAGTTCTGCAAACTGTTAATAAATACTTCAATCAATCAATCAAAAGTCTTGTGCTCCCTCAGTCAATGACGTTCTACAGCTTCATACTCTCTTGCCTGTATGCTCTAAACCTGAAATGCAACCATGGAAGACAGGTCTGCCAAAGACGCTGTTTGCACTGGGAAAATATCCACCCTGCAAACAGGTGGATATTGTCCTCTGAACAGTCTAATGACAACATACCGGTGTGCCTCCAGAACGTGTCAGTATCAAAGGTACCTCCTACTCTTCTTGTCATGACAGATAATGGGGCAGTATGTAGGCTACAGACTGCTGTCCCTTCCCACTTAAGGCTCTGTATATTTATTCTTTCTTGCATAATGTTTCCCAAAAAAAAAAACATTGGCAAATGTGTTCTTAGATTTTTTTTGCAGATCAATGACCCCAACTTAAAAACACGCAAAGACGATTTCACATTATATAGGCCTACTTTACGTTCAGTAAAGGGTGATGATTTCACTTTTAGTTTAGATACACCTACTCTTAAATAAAAAAAATTGTGGGGTTTTTTTTAGACTCCTTAGTCTGTTTAATAGGAAAGCCCATTTTATTAACATGATTTTTTTTTGCAAAGCAACTATGAAGAGCCCAGTTACTGGGCCTCATAGGCTACATTGTAGTAGCCATAGAATTGATTGATTGATTGAAATATGTATTAACAGTTTGTAGAATTACAGTACATTTCAAGCACAAACTCAATACAAAGACTGTCCACATTGTTCAATTCATCAAAACATTTAGAGACATACAAATAGACACTTCTATGTAGTTAAAGAACAGAACAGGAATTCTGGGGGGTGGCGGTGGGGGGGGGGGGTGGCTCTTGTTGTTACATACAGTATAATTCTTCTTTTTAGACTACAATGTAGCTACAATGTTAGACCTAGAATGCCTGTGATCATTCTAGGTCTAACATTGTAGCTACATTGTAGTCTAAAAAGAAGCCTTGAAATGTAGTACGAGTCGACTACTAGCTGCAAGTTGTGTATCCAGTCAAAACCTAAACCTATGGCCAGAATGTCTGGAACAACACTCTGAAATGGGATGTAGCATGTGTGTTCTCTTCCTCTATTTCACATCCTGTTATCCTTAGCCGACTCTGCTGCAGTGAGGGGATGTCACACTTATTGAAAGATAGACGTTAAACAGGAGAAAATAAAAGTAATGAACGACAGAAAATTATAAAGTTCCACACAGTTAATTGCAAGTTGCAAAGACTGACAAACATTGAGATATTAATTAATGCCCATAGACTATAGTTTAAAATAAAAATCCACAAAATATATATTGGTAGTATAGCCCATATCTGCTACTGGATTTATTTTTTACACCACCTAAGGTAGGATATTTGTCTTCTAAATCACTTAAAAAAAGATGTATCATTAAAATAATTATAGTTTAATGTGTTTACTTTTGTTGTTCAGAGGCTAATTGGGGGAAAAAACAGCCCATGATACAAGTATTAAGACACATATAATCTTTGTTCCAAAATAGTATTTCATTCATCAATTTTCACATGGAAATATGTGTCCACATGAGGGGCACATGTTTGCTCACGTCGGCAATATAACTGTCTCACTTGTGGGTCTCGCTTCACCAGTTGAGAAACACTGGAGATGCAGCAACCGAAAATGCAAATACAACGACTGTGGGGGCAAGGCAACGTTATTTGTCAATGTGCATGCATGGGTGGGTGGGGGGCAGGGAGAACGACCCCCTTCCTTTAAATCGGTTTACGCTTAACGTGCCATTACCGGGGGACACGGAATGAATTATTCTTCTACTGTGGGAGCCCGTTCACACTGAACGTATGTGACCCGTTGCTTGTCAACTAGATTTCATAGTTGACACTCGCGGCGGTTACGCTCGGGGGGGATTACCAGACGCTCTCCCAACGAATTTTACAACTGCTCTTTTTTGGTGCTTTTTACACAGTCAAGTCATGTGATTGTAACGTAACCCGACCGGAAAACACCGACGGCGACCATCGCCGCCGCCAATGCTGCGTTTGCAAGGAACAGAGAGAGCAGCAGCTGCCTGCGCGCGAGCCCAACGGACAAGTCCCCGGTAACAAACAACAACACGTCAAACTCCACGTAATAAGACCGCGGTGGAACACGGTACGTCTGCTTTTATACTTGTTAACGTTCATTTTACCGCTTGTATGCAACGTTATTTACAAACGGGGGTTCGCCGCCTGTAATTGTCACGCTGAAGTTAAAAGAAACGTATTCGTGACCACCCCATCCCCCTTGTGCGTGCGTGTGTGTGTCGCGCGCGTGTGTGTCCGTTTCGAAGCGATGCAGAGGTCCCGTGGCGCGCTTGTTTTTCTATCTCGGGAGCGGTGTTGATTAACGTGTAGAATCTTTTGCTTATCTTGTACAACTTGCTTTAATGCCGAAAATACGCATGTCATCTGACTGCATGGGTATTTACTACGATCGTTGGGGACATTTTCAGTTTTTAGAAATAAAACGCACTACGGAAGTGTCTCGAGTGTCTGTGTGGGGTACTGACTGTTCCACGTGTCTGTATTAGGGGCGGCGCTTTAATGTTACAAACATGTTACTATGATGAACACATGGCAAGTAACTACTGATTACGATAGCCAATGTAGTAACTGTTATTATCTTTGATCAATCATCGTTTGTTGCCTTACAAGGATGTCCCGGTAGTCCACTAGGTTCATCACACACTTGTGGATCAGAGATTCATTCATTCATTCTAATATCTCATTGGATGATTTCTTAAGAACAGAGATGGAGACATTGCAGTTGTGTTTCTAATCTATTAACCACAATGCATGCAGTCAATTGCGAATCATTTGTTTCTAGTTGAATTATGTTGTCACTACCACTATGATAAAGATTTGATTATACACTACTTTAGAGCAGACATAGGCTGGGTAGGCTACTGAGCAAGATTGTCTTGAGGGGCAGATCAATAATTGAAAGCTAGCATGAGCACTGAAGAGGATTTGTTCAAATTCTTTGGACTATTGTGCAGGCACAAACTGCTACCTTCAAGCTCAATGGGTGACCGTACTCTGTGTGTGTGTGTGTGTGTGTGTGTGTGTGTGTGTGTGTGTGTGTGTGTGTGTGTGTGTGTGTGTCACTGTAGGAGGCCCATGCAGATATACACATTAAGATCAGATAATCTTGTGTAAACTTACGATAATAAAACTATCTTGTTCCATTGTCTTTGCTGGCTATGGGCTTAGAGGGGGAAGAAAGTGTTCTTCTGTCTGAGAAAGGAGATTCACCCAGCCCGCCCCACAGGCTCTTTCCAGTCCCTGGTGGAGGGGGTGGAACTAGTACTGCCTTAGGAATGTGTGTCGACACCCGTAGCCCTGGTCATGTGATGGCCTGGAGCCCTCACAGTCAGTCCTGTGCAGACCTTTGGGTCAACAGCAGTCATCATACACTTCAGCCAGCACCAAAATACACTTTGAGTTAAGACCAGTTTCCATTAGTGTCAATTCACACCAGTTACAACAAAGTGCAAAGTTAAGTGTTATATATATACACACACACACACACACACACACACACACACACACACACACACATTTTTGTTCTGGGGGTTTCTCTTTCTGACATAAGTTGTTTGTTCTCCATAATTGGGTATTAGCCATGTGTGTGTGTGTGTGTCTATGTATTATATAGATGTCACATTAGGCTTCAGCGATAAAGCTTTCTTGGACGCACATCCAAAATCCAGACCTGACAAGTATTCATCATTGTGAACTTCTGTAAAAAATGAGAATGAGCTCTTGTCTGCAAGTTTTCATCAACATATCCCTATAGGGATAGGCATAATAGGGATCCATAGGGATAGGCAACAGGGGCTGTGTGAGATGCATAATTCACAACGACACGGCAGTATGGTTGTGCAAAAACCCGCCCGCCTGCCTCTGATTGGACCTGATTGACCCCCCCTACTAGTAGTAGGGAGGGGATTCGCCCACTAATGCAGCCTCCAATTCTGCCAGCCAACTCACTAGTCTAATCGTTCGACTCTGAATCCACACCTCCCCGGTTCAAATCCTCCCGCCGCCACTATTTTAGCAACAACCGCAGACAATTTTTTGTGTGTGACTACGACGAAAGCGAGGTGACGTCTCTAGAGCTAGAGCCTACTCGGCTCCGTTCGAGTTGCAACCCAATATGGACAGAGTAGCCTAGTAAATTATTACCCCCCCCCCCCCCACTACGGACTCGTAGTAACCTTGCCTCACCAAACTTTCCACCTCAGAGGACAGGTAACCACGGAGCAAAGACGGGTAGGCCAATCAGAGGCAGGCGGGGGCGGGTCTTTGCGCAACAATTTTGCGTGAGATTGGCCTAAAGGAAGTTGTCATGAGGTCAATGAGAATGCCAGTCTCTTTTCCTATGCACTAACTAACCAACTGCTTAATAGGCTAAAGGAAACTGTTACAGGAAACCCCATGACTCTTCTGGTTGTCATTGATTATTTTTTCAAGTTCTGAAGGCTACTTAAAGCAGCAATATTAACCATGTTCCTCTTCCTGAATTCATTTTAGATGAGCAACTTTTAGTCCTCGCTCGCTTTCACTCTAACCACTCAAATCAGCTAAGCGTTAAGTGCCTTTGTTACATAAATTTAAACAACAGAAATTGTCTCCATTTGACACAAATTGACTCTCTACTGTTGTGTTATGGCTCCTACACACTGCACGATATTTGCTCCGATTATGCTGTCGGGAGCTTTTTTTGGCACTCCCTGCGAAACCCCTGATCTGACGCAAGATCAGGCTTTGATCTCAGAGGTTTTTCTCACTGCGTGTGAAAGGCTCTGCGAAAAGATCCAGCGGCGATAAAAGCGCAGAAAGTCTGTCTGCATCGGTAGATAATACCATATATAACCTTTATTCCTTTGGTAAATCCAGGTGTCATACATATTGGTAGCTATATCAGCCTAATATTTCTGTTAAATAGTCCAAACCAACGCATCTCACTTGAATAATGTTGATACATTTTTAGATCATGTGCGCTGTGTGTGCGCCCGCTCACATTATGGTGAGAGCCGCAGAGACCGAGAATTATTTAATGAAAATCAAGATTGCGTCCAAGCTCCTGCCTCACTCTATTTCGCCCTGTGTGTTCGCACACGCGCGCGCAGAGAGAGACGTCCTGGCGGTCCTGTGCATGTATCGCGCAATCCTGCACCTACGAGAGCCGTCAAAATGAAATAAAAAACAAATGTAGCCTATAATAGTACATGTATCAGGTCTGGATTGCATCTTGGTCCTCTTGCATTGTGTGATCCCTAGTCGGCAATCAATCGTTTAGTGTGAAAGCCACAAAGATATGACAGTCGATTTAAAATAAAAGACTCCTGTAGTGTGAAATACTTAACGATCTGATGACTCCCTGACAACTTTAAAACTCCTACAGTCTGTAGGGGCCATTAGGCTGTGCTTCACAAAGTCGTTAGATCACCCCCGTCTGCCTGCCTCTCTGTGGTCACAATAAGCTCTGGTCTCCTTCCAGACAGGAAACTGACTGTTGTGTGTGTGTTTGTGTGTTGTGTAACTTCTATGGGTGTGTATGCCTTTGTGCAGGTTGAAGAATGGAGTTGGCCAACCATGGTCTTATCCTTCTGCAGCAGCTTAACGCTCAGAGGGAGTTTGGCTTCCTGTGCGACTGCACTGTGGCCATAGGAGATGTCTTCTTCAAAGCCCATAAAGCAGTCCTAGCTGCCTTCTCCAACTACTTCAGAATGCTCTTCATCCACCAGGACAGGTATAGAAAATTTGTAAAATGACATATGATGCAACCACAATCTTCGACATATACATGAGAATGGGTGTACATACATACATTATTACACGATCCACAAACTGATATGTTAAGTTAACCCTATGGCAAGTGAGGCCAGTGTGCTCCCATCCCTGAATCCAAATAGCAATAAAAGTTTACATTTAAAATCAGGTACTCAAACCAAGGGAACACAGTGGCAAGCTACAGAGGGGGATCAACACTAGAATCCCCCATAAGTGTCACACTCTTCACTTTTTTGAGTACCCAAGTTTTTATGTATCTTGGGATACTTTAAATGTAAATGTGTTAATTGCCATTTGGATTCCCTTTAACAATCATGTGAACCATGCATGAATTTGAAGATGAAAAGTTATAAGCTGCTGTAAATGGACACATTGTTTCTTTTTCAGTGACTGTGTTCGACTGAAGGCTGCCGACATACAGCCAGATATCTTCAGCTACCTCCTGAACCTGATGTACACAGGCAAACTTGCACCTCAGTTGATAGACCCAGCACGTTTGGAGCAAGGGGTCAAATTCCTGCATGCCTACCCTCTCATACAGGAGGCCAGCCAGTCAGTCTATTCCCACCCCGAGCACAGTCTGAACCTCTCCACATCACTGTACGGCATCCAGATCTCTGACCAGCAGGTAGCGCTGTCACCTAGAGTGCCTGGGCGTCGCCAGCTGACTTCGCCCTTTGACGTGGACCAGCTCGGCTCAGAGGGGAAGTATAGGCCAACGCCAGCAGTCACACCAGCCTACACCAACTCATCTGCGTCCAAGCATGCTTCTTCACCCCCAGAGATGGAGGCTTCAACCAGTCATCATCAGCCAATGACTGAGGAGCTGAGTACAGACTTGCTGACTGGGGAGAGTCCCTCAATCAATGCTATTCTCCACGTCAAACCCAGTATCATGAAGAGGAATGCCTCTTTCAGGAAGCATTACTCCTGTCATCTGTGTAGGAGCCGCTTCAACCAGAGGAGTGTGCTAAGAGAGCACCTCCTCCAACACACCCGGGCCCTGCAGCATACCCTATCTGAGGCCAACAATGTTATGCAGGGGGAGCACACTACAGTAGATGATATGATGAAGGGGAGCAGGAGTGGGTCAGCCATGCTAGTGGAGGTCATCAGTGACAGTGAACAAAATAAACAGTTTGCCAACTTGGACTCACCCCGAGCAGAGGTGACCACTTCCAACTGGGGGCTGAGTGGGTCTCAGTCTCAAGCAGACACCCCTCCCCCATCAGACATCGCCGACATCGACAACCTTGAGAGCGCAGACTTGGACCGGGAGGTGAAGCGGCGGAAGTACGAGTGCTCCACCTGTGGACGTAAGTTTATCCAGAAGAGCCACTGGCGTGAACACATGTACATCCACACAGGCAAGCCTTTCAAATGCAGTGCTTGTGGCAAGAGCTTCTGCCGTGCCAACCAGGCAGCACGCCATGTGTGCCTGAACCAGGGGGCTGATGCCTACACCATGGTGGACCGGCAGAGCATGGAGCTGTGCGCTGCAGGAGATGACAGCAGCCAGATGGATTCACTGTTCCTGGGTTCTGCAAGGCCCTACAAGTGTAACATTTGTGAGACCACTTTCTCTAGTCCTAACGAGGTGATTAAACACCTCTGCTTCAGCCAAGGTGCATTAGCGGGGCTGCAGGGGCAGGTGGCAGCGGGGCTGACCCAGCAGGAAGAGTTTCCCAAAGATGAAGGTTCTGATTTGTCCTCTGCTGGCACAGTACTAACAGCCATAAAGACTGAGGAGATCCTTGTAGAATAGTGCCAAAATTATATTTCTTTTTTTTAGGGTAAATATTATATTTTTTTAAATTATGGTTATTAGATGAGCTAAAGAGGAAGTTAACCTGGGTATGAATGTTGCGCCTGAAATGTATGTGGAAATTTCTTTCGGCCTGGTACAACAGTTATCAGCTGTTAAGTTAAGGTTATGGGAAGCACATCATAAAAGCTTAATAAGGTTATGTTATGTATCATTGAGGGATAGACCGACTTAACCCAAAGAATGAAATACAATTTAGCTTAAGGTTATGTTACAAACCAGTGAGGGAGTGGAAAACACTAGGGTTTATTTTCATCTCATTATTTCCACATGGGTGTTTTGCACTGTATTAGACCGTAACATACTGGTGTCTCTATTCTAAGTTACCATTAACTGTGGTCAAGCTGTGCACGCATGATTGTCAACTCAAAAAGGAAGGGGAAGCTCAAACAGTTCCGGCGGGTGTAGTGTGCTAGAGGTAGATGGTTCTCCAGATTCCAGAGCAAGAGGTGGTGACTGTAGCTGTGGGCTTAGTGCTTGTGTTGGCCAGTCTTCAAACTTTTTTTTTTAGTCCATGATCAAAGTTATTTTTAGCCTTCCATCTATGGGCACAGCACATTTTCAAGCCTATTTGTTCATCCATATAATCACTCCTTTTGAGTTGGTAGCCTCAGCCTATATTATGTAGGACACCGAGTCTTCCATTTGCCAGAGTTGCCAGATTGCTGAGTGAATTAAAATGTTACTCCATGGCCATATTGCCTTATTTTATCAGTGCATCTTGTGAGCAGCCTTTTAGTTCTTTGGCTTTACTTATGCCAGGGGCAAGTATGATGTGATTTAAAACAATTGAATAGTCATCTTTTATTCAGCTGGATACAACAAACAGAACAATCACTTTTATCTGGCAATGTTTTCAGTTGTTTACTATAAGTGCATCAAACTGGTGCCCATACCTTGAAGGGTGCATTCCATCCTGTACAAAATGTAACTGCAACTTTACATCTGATCATTTGCTTGAATCAGTCCCGAAAAGTCCTTAATTTCCATGTCATTTTCAAATTTTATATACAGTGCTATTTACAAAAAAAGTTATATTGCAAATTTGTATATTAGTAGGCTAATATCTTTGTAGACAAGAACTTATAAGGTAGTGCAAATTTATGTGGGATGGATATAACAAATTGGTCTTTCTATGAATCAAAATGGAGGTTAAGATTGATTTTTTTTATCCTTTTTTAGCTATTTTAATATCCTAGTTTACTGCTGTATAATTTATGGGATTATTCGGGCTATTAAATTCTGCCTTACATTCTTAATTTTTTCCCCCCAATAATTTGTGTCCTTGTTGCTGTTAACAGTTTTTTTTTTTTTGCCATTTATTGTGTTAGGTCTTAGTATCACACAATTACAAACATGTCGGAATGCTGTTCTAAAATAAATGCTTTATTCACTCAAATGTGGTGGAATGTTGTGATGCTGAGGGATGTAATAGTAAAAAGTTGACTAATCTAACTAGAGGAAATACAGTAAATGAGCAGGTAGAGTAGAGCCAACAATTATGCTTTTGCCAAAACTCGCTACCCGTGGCAAAACTAGCCAATCTTCAACTTGCATGTCATGATGTGATGTTTTGTGAGCTTGTAGATCAGCTATTTTGGGATGTTTTGTAAACCTTTCATCTATGGCAAGCCCAAAATAGGTGTGCAAGGTTGAAAGTGGTTAACAGTATTAACTTAGCCTTCATTGTGCAATTGGTACATAGTCATGGCTCCATTTGCAAATTATGACTGTCAGGATATCCAACAATAATTTTAAAGTATTGGCAAAACAAGTTTTCAATTATGAACCATGATATTGTCCTATCTGTAAGACTGTAAATGTCTGCAATGCTTTTGAAAATAAGCCTAATTTATACTCAAATGGTGTGGCTTATCAACGAGAACTGATCTACAAGCTAACAATGCAACAATTCCGAGTATAAATTAAGCTTTAGTTTGATTTTTGTGAACTGTGAAAGCCGAGGAAATCGTACGTTGTCAGATGGTGGGGTAAATGGTTTAAATTGTGAAATATCCCTTTCATGAATTCTGAACAAAGGAAAATTCTGTTGGGGCCAATTAGTCATAAGAAACAAACTTTACATGCATAATTGTGTAGGCTAACAGTGTAAAGAGTAGATTAGACAATATTAAAGGGACATTTATAACATATTTATCACAAAAAAAAAACCCAGATGTGTCAAATAATTCGTTTTTTACATTAGCTTAAGGCCCTTTTAAAAATGTTCTACAACACTGCTCATGTGATGCACAATAACAACCTGTTGTAAGCTTTCACCATTGGCTTCTTTGATTTTTTTTTGCCTGAAGGATTAGCCAATTGTTTTTATTTTTATAATATTCCCCATTAGCAGACAGCTAGTTATCCTGGAGATCAACAAGCACAGAAAACGAGAAAATGTATTTACATACGGTATGCCACTATTTTGACAACAATTGGAGCACATATGCTACCAATCATTGTGTGATTTGTGCCATTTAATGGACTAATAATAGCCTGTCTTGTGAATTAGTAGCCTCAATCAATTAAATCTAACATTAATTTGTGAAGAAATACCCATCATTACTAGGTGTAGTATGTGATATGTATATAAGTTGTATCGTTTTGTTTTTTCCTTATTTTTTTTTCATTGAAAATCTATTATTGGTTGTTTATTTTCATTCAGACTGCTGTAAAAATACTTTGGAGGCAAGTTTTATTTTGTCTATACGTATATCAAGTGTGACGCAGAAGAGCCGATCCAATAAGCTACTGCTTTGGTGCTCTGATCTCCAATGACTGGAATGACTGGCAAGACAGGTGGCTAGCTGTTTACTTGCTATTTGCCATTTGTGGGCTAGATGGAGCTATTTTCTTGGGTATATTGCCCATTCTTCTTTACTCAGGTCTGGAATAAGGGAAGGGTGGCAACATTGAACTCATCCTTGATGTCTACTAGTGCTGTCTTTTGCCAGTAATATGACCATTTTAACGAAATGTAATATTTCAGGTGACTAGAAAAATGCAAACGTCTACTTTATATAACTTGTCTACAGAGCATGTGTGATGACAAAATGTGGAGATTGTCTCTTTGCTCATGCTTGTTTTATTTAGGCATTGTGAAACGCTACTATTACTACTGACATTCATTTCTCAGAAATTAATGGATGCATAATTACACCCAGCTACATACATGCAGTCTGAAATCATTGAAAATCTATGTTCTTCAACCACACCAGTCCTAAGTGAAAGTGAACTATTGTCATTTTTAATGATTCATTAGCATTGTTACCTGTTTATTTAAGATGGGGAACAGAACCCCCCCACCCACACACCCCAAAACCTGATAGCACAATACCTCCCCACCCCAAAACTGTAGTTAGATGTCTACTGTGTTATATTTGTGTTCTCAGGAACATATGTAGTTTTCTGTGTAAACCATTTTACATTTTTACAATGAAGAACAAAGAATAAATAATGTTTTACATAATTCTACATTGTTGCGTCCTGACTTTGTCTTATGTCCGTTATTCTTTTCTTTTTAAAAGTAATGATTCCTAAAATTGTATACTGGTTTTAAATCAATCATGCACCTTGTTGAAAATCTTGCTCTTTTTTCAGGCTTGTCCTGGGAATACTTAAGTCAATCTTTTGGTATTTGTACTTGAGTATTTCCATTTTCCAATACTTTTACTTCTACTCCTACAATTATATGAACTTACTAGTTACTTTGTAGATTTTGATTATTACAAAACATTTCATTTCAGCCATTTAGAAATAGATCTACAGTGTGACGCATTGTGAGCTTATAGATCTGCTATTTTCAAAGGATTTTGATACATTTAAAAACTTGAACTGGGACATTCTGCATAATGAGTATTTTTATTATGTTAGTATGATGCCAATACTTTTGTATTTTTACTAAAGTCAATTTTGAATTCTGGACTTTTACTATTTCTATATTGCTGTATTGATACTTTCACTTAAGTTAAGTAAAACATTTGAGTACTTTTTCCACCACTGACTTTCTGATAGAAAAGAAAAAGAATACGAAATACTATTTTGTCATTTTATAGGTATAGTCTAGTATAGTCTAACCACACATAATGCACATGACGGATACATATATGGGCCTTCAAAGTATTACCCCGGCCCTTACATTGATGCTCAAACATATGAATGTAACTTTTTGACTATGTATGTGCAAAATCGTTCATCAAACCCGTAATCTCGTACCTGTAATGTGTGGGGCACACTTATCCTTCCTCGTCGACCTGAAACATCTGCACCTGATCTCAAATTCTTAATCTCCCATATATACACTTGCCAGAATGTGAACCTGGACAAGTACACCATGGTTTTATGATAGAAATGTTGAGTATGGGTCCCCAGCATGTAGAAACTGCCGAATGCTAACTTGCATATGTTGAGCAATTTTCATAATTCGCATAGGCGAATGAAATCTAAATTTCATCATACTTTAAGTAGCATGTGATGTGTCAAACTAGGGGGTTTTCATGATGCTGGATTCATTCCAAGCATTCGTTTTGCACAAAAAACACTCCTTGGGCTAAAACGGCCATAGGCAGCCATCATCACAAATGTGATGATGTCAGCACATTTGTTTTTTTCAAAACTAATGCTTGGAATGGATTCAGTTTCAGCATTATTTTTGCCTTCTATAGGTTGTTAATGGTATGGTCACATATATGAGAATTATGAAAATTGGCAATTTCTACATGAATTTCTAACATACGTTATTATTATACATACATTCACACGGCAGCCATGCTGGTAGTTTGCATTGAAAAAGCAAGGTGGCAAGTTGCGTTCGGAAATGCGCACCGGGAGCGCACTCGCCTATTAGTTTGCATTGCACAGTGCGCTCAGTGCGCTATTTCCGAACGCGCACTATGGCAAATGGCATAATGGCAATATGGCCGCAGTGTGGATACGGTCTATCGGGCTGGCAAAACTAATATTGTTTACACCAAACAAAAAGCTTGCAATTGTGGGCACATCGTGAATGCTTAAAAAATGATCATTTTGGATTCTGGATGAAAAATAAAACAGTGGCATTTACCCTTCTTCCATCCTTGCTCTGCCACTGCTAGAGCTGCTTCCATCCTAGCCCTCCAAGCAGAACCCAATGGTACTGAAGTCTCTCGAAGTTTCTGACATTTTTGACGACACAGACATCAAAATTTCAGAAAAGCTTTATGGAGGGTTCCGAGAGGGGCTACTTCCATCCCAAATGAAAATAGCATGCCGTGATGAGTGATGACTGATCTAAGTTTAGACCAATCTTATTTATATTATTCAGTCTTACTAAACCTATAGCCCCACAAGTCAGAACCCAATGGTACTGAAGTTTCTGACATGTTTTAGTTCGGATTGGGCTGACCCAGGGGGTAAACCTATTGTAATGACTGGTAGGGTTCGCTTCCCCAGAAGACATGACAACCGTCTCAGAAATACTTTTTCTTTAATGAACTATTGAACAATAACAGTGTAGAAACAATATAAGGCACAGTGAACTGAACTCCCCGGCTGAATTCTCTCGAGCGAACTTATTGCTAGCGAGCTTCTAGGCATCTAGCATGCTAACAACAACAACAACACGTTACGCTAGACTTCCCGCTTCCGGTCAACCTAGGAACGGAATCCCCCCCCCTTTCCCCTTGCAGGGGCCTATTCAAATATACTTTATTAAAATTAAAATATACTTCTGGATAGCTTCTGATAGCATAGCTTACTGGGGCCCCAGTAAATAAAATAAAGTCACATTTAATTGTACTCAATGTCTAGTTTGTTGTGAAAACAAATTGATGAATGAATAATGGTAAACACAAGTGTTAATTTTGCTAGCTTTATTTTGAACGAAATATAGACAAGTTTTTTACGTTTTCTTACTATTAACAGCTCGGACAATATAAAAGACAGAATTTAGTCCATGCTACACATATAATGTGCTAAATATGCGTATATGTTATTTGTTATTATTACAACAATATGATTTTTAAGTACATAGGTATACAATCTGTACAAATGTTACCAGGCTCACAGTCAGCTGTTACAAAAAGAATGCTGGAAGACTGAAGATGGGCATGTGTCCCAACCAAATGCACTACTAGACTAAGCAGCATAAGCAATAGCCTTCTTAATTTAATTCTGCATTTTTTGCCATTTTATTTTACAATAAGCTAATATTTTGGATGACACACCCATATACAGTCAACATTTAGTGAAGTTGGCCAAACATGGCATATACTTCCTTGAGCTTTGTGGTTTTGTCATACAGCTTAGCCAAAAATGTACGAGCTGCATTTCATGTATGGTATTCGCGTGATTTTACCTCAATTTACAGTTAATTTACAGTTTATTAGCCAAATGTTGTGAGAAACAACAAAACATACCAGTAGCCTATAATCAGATAACTATTTTATTTGTCTGTTCAAACTTAACACAAAATTGATACCTGCAGTTTTATTTTATTTTTTCAAAATCTCCCAGTAAACGTGTAAGATTTGTAAAGTGGACTACTCCTAAATAAAACACTCCAACCTCATGAACTGGTAAAATTGTATAAGTCAGTCAAAGCGACCTGAGTCTATTTTTATTTTTTACGGTTAACTGGAATCTCATCCTATGAGCCACAGAAACCATAACTGCCTAACTTGCTTTATTTTCTAGAATAAGACAAAAAGGGTGAAGGTATTTTTGTCTGGTACCATGCAATGTCGAGTGTTTGTGCTATCTCAATCCTCCCTGGTGTCAGTTTGGTGATAATTTCTGAGTGGGGAAACACACTTAGCTTCCAATACCATAAAATGTTCCAGATATCTATGCAAGCAAATTTTCAGTTTGTAAAAAACAAAAACAAAAAAAAACAGTGAAATACTGACTGAATGGTGTACTTTTCATACCATACAACAGAGGGTGCCAGGGTTCTTTGCAACCAGAGGTGCATACATATTGCCAAGCTGTTTGATCTCATTGAAGTGCTGTACACCGTCACTATGCAAGTGAAACCATCAAAGAAAATTGGTCCTCTAACATTGAGAACATGACATGTAGGTTTCTATCACATGTATGATCTTACCTATAGAACTCATAAATACACATAACTACTCATTCAACTGATTCTGACCAACTAGTTCTCCCACATCAAATCAGGATGAAAGAATAGTATTTTATTGTATCTCTACATGAAACTCATACTTGAGTAACAATACTTTTTCACAGTACAACAGGCAGTACCCCCCCCCCCCCCCCCCACATCTACACAGTGTTAATGTAACCATTTGAAACTCAGAGTGTACAAATGTTACATTTGTATACTCTCAGTGACATTAACACTGGTTTTATTTTTTTAGTGGAAAGTCTTTTGCTTGGGTGGAGAACGAGGCGAAATACAGTTGTGGTTAGACAGTCAAACAAATAAAAGTGGTGCACGTCTATACTGTACATATCACATTCACCATAGTCCCTGTCTTTGCCCACAGTAAAATCCTCCTTTAAATTTAACTCCGAGAGCCTGAGTTCAAATAACACTGAGGGTTTTACCGTTTAAGCTGTGTTATCATGAGCTCGTTGGAATCACATCTGTACCGTGATTTAGTTTTTAGAATCTCTGCGATAAATGTTTAAATCTCAGTCTTGGGGGTTTCTTTGCTATACACTGGGCCACATTTCAGGCATTAATTGTTCCTCTCGCCCAGACAAATTCCATGGTCAATTTTGCCTGGTGAGTCACAGCCTTTTACTCAAGTATAAAAAAAAGACATAAAATTCCTTACAATCAGGAATAGAGAAAAAAACAAACAAAAAAGAAATATTGGAGGTATGGGTCGGACAAGAGAATACTTAAGATATAAATACAATATACAAGATAATAATCCTCCAACTCTTCAGCTGTACACATACTGTCTCATGCTCACAGTCTCTCTTCTCTCTCTCACTCACTCTCTCTCACACGCACGCACGCACGCGGACACACACACACACACACACACACACACACACACACACACACACACACACACACACACACACACACACACACACACACACACACACACACACACACACACACACACACACACACACACACACACACACACACACACACACACACACACACACACACACACACACACACACACACACACTCTCTCTCTCTCAATCTCTTGTTTTTCTCTCTCTCTCTCTCTCTCCCCCTGTATACAGACTCCTGCCACAGTAACACCGGCAATGGAAGGTCATTAAGACAGCAGACGTGCATCACATTGATTACAAGCCAGATGGGATGCCTCTGAGGAATAGAACAGTGAAGCATGATGCGTGTGTGTGTGTGTGTGTGTGTGTGTGTGTGCGTGTGTTTGTGTGTGGCTGCGTGCGCGCATGCGCAGGGTTTGGGACGGTAGGGATTGGGAGGTACGGTTGGTCTAGCTTTGCCCCTCACGGGTGGACTCTGGAGAAGGGATGTCACCTTTGTGGGACGGGGCTGTTGCTGCAGGACGAAGAAGGGAGGGGATGGTGGTGTAGGAGAGAGGGGTGGAGTTGTCACTCAATCAGTCCCTCTGAGCAGGGTGGGGCGAAGCCCAGTCTCAGTGTGTTTCCACAGAACAACCTCTCTCGCTCTCTCTTTCTCTCTCTCTCATCACTTGCTTCCTGGTCCAGACATTTTGTCTCCCAGGCAGTCTTGCTTCTTGGGAAACTGTGGAGACAGAAATACAGGGGAAATTCAGTAAATATTCACAAAACAGACACGTTTAGCATAGGTGAACAAATGTTTGATCCATTATGTTTTGTTGTATTTCTCAGAGATGTAAACAGTTAAGGGTAAAGCATAGACATTTTCTGTTTCTTTAAAAAACAAAGGATAATTAAAAGAAAACTATATACAGTATCTTTAAAAAGGAGGATATTTAACCATACCCATCTCCTACAACCTTTTTTTTATTTTAACCTCTAGTTTTTCTTCATCCTTCCAGGTTAATTTACATGACTCAGCAATAGACCAAGTCTAGGAGAAGGCTGCTGCAACACTGCTGCTGTACGTCCCTCAGCTTCCCCTGCTCTCTTCATCCCTCTGCTGCAGAGCACCAGTGCTGCTTATTACACATTAAGCCGAACCACACCCAATACTCTGCACACTCCACTCCATTGTGCGGCTCAAATAACCATCCACTACTGTATGAGATATATATATTAAACAGTATGATAACATCTTCAGACACATTACTTCTTTTTTAAATGCAGTGTGTAGGGTAATGTAGTGTAATAGGGTAATGAGCATGACTATACATGAAAATATAATTCAGTAGAGCAACAAAATACAACTCTTTGAGTCACTGTAATTAAATCTGCCAAATGTGTGCTCTGACATGCTTCCTTGACTCCATATCGAGTCCCTTGTGGAAGGCGAAGAGGAGGGAGAGGCGGAATCATAATCAGTCTGTCAGCACAAGTTCATCTGCCCCTCACACACTGCTTCCCTTCAAGACCCCAGCCTACAAAGCAGGGGTCAACGGCGGCATTCCTGCTTTGATATCAAAGGTCCCCCGGTTACTCGTAGCCCGAACAAAAGCTTTTTCATCTGGCTAGCGGGCAAATCCTCTCCCCCCTAATAAAAGTAGGGCCCATTGATGTTTTAAAAAAGCCACCATGAGAAGATTGGATGATAGAAGGAATTTGGAAAAGAATTTCCCCAAATGTTCCTTGTTTTATCTTACCCTTTTATTATATTATCAATATTACATTGGTTAAAAATAATATGCCATACAAATATTTCCAGTTAAACTAATGAGTGAGATCATTAATGACATAATTGTGTTAACCTCTCCAATCAACGTGTTATTATCAGTCCAGTAGTCTTACCTGCTCATGATGATGCTGTAAGCTCTGTGGAGACAGGTTCAATCTCCTTCACTGCCTCTTCAATGACTTCGATCACCTGCGCCATCACCTCTGCACATTTCCCCGATGACGATACCATCTCCGTCTCTGTTAGGCTGGTGGCTGTCGCTGCAACTGGGGCCTCTTGACTGGAAGTGGCCAGCTCTGTTGAAGCATTCGTTTGGATCTCCTCCAGCAGTGTTGGAAGTTTGTCTGACACTGGTTTCTGATCACAGGAGCTGTCTGCATTCACTTCAGTTTCTTTGGCTGGTGCCGTGTCATTCACAGGGCCATTGCTGTCAAACTCCACCACAGCTTCTTCCTCAGCCTTAGGATCTTCCACCATGTGCGCTGCCTGCAGGACAACCTGGTTTGGAATATGGATCTCAGGAATTTCTTCTTTCTTTTCCTTTTCTGGGGTCTCTGCCTTAGTTTCCTCTGCCTTACTTTCCTCTGCCTTACTTTCCTCTGCCTTACTTTCCTCTGCCTTACTTTCCTCTGCCTTAGTTTCCTCTGCCTTACTTTCCTCTGCCTTACTTTCCTCTGCCTTAGTTTCCTCTGCCATGGTTTCTTCTGCCATGGTTTCTTCTGCCTTAGTTTCCTCTGCCTTAGTTTCTTCTGGTTCGGGAATCACTTCCTCACTTGTTTCCTTGAAATCTTCTGGTACAACTTTGCTCTGTTCCTCTTCAAGATTTCCACTTGGCTGACTTTCTGTATTCAGTTCTACTACTTCTTCTGCCAGAACAATCGCTTCACTTTCTTCTACTTCCACGGTTTCCTCTAATCCTTCTGCTGGTTTAATCTCCTCGTCTGTTGAAGCATCAATGCTCTGCTCTGTGACCTCAACCACAACTGAACCAATGGCTTCTATGGCAACATGAAGTGGTTTGGGTGACTTTGGTGTTTCAACGGGTGCTGGGGTTTCATAGGTGACAGGAACAGGGGTGTCAGTGATAACAGCTGTTTCTAGCTCAACAGTTTCTATTGTTGACAAAGCCTGGACTGGTGATTGGACATTGGCTGTGGAGGTAGTAGGATCCTTGTGTTCAGGCTCAGCTTCCTTCACCTCATCCATGGCATTCTTGATAACAGCCTGGGCAATAACCATGCTTTGTTCCTCAATGGCATTCGCCTGCTCAAGCTCTAGCTCGGCATCCACCACACTTGCACTGTGTTCAATAACAGAGGTACCGACTTCATACGTGGCTGCACTAATGCTATCATTCACCACACTCTCAACCACAGTTGTACACACTGGCATGGTTTCCTGCACTTGGATTGGTTCATCGCCAACAGTCTTTAAGATTGGGATATGTTCCATTGCTGTCTCAACCTTGGTCTCCAGTTGTTCCACATTTTCAATGAGAGGGGTGACTAGGGCTACTGTCTCCCGGATAACAGCAACCTCCCCAACAGGGACCGCTAAAGGAATGACTGGCTCAGAGACCTCAGTTGTGGTGTTTTTCAAGGTGTCTGGTATGGCTAAAATGATCTCTTGGGAAATAGCCTGAGCCATCTCTTTCAATGGAGCGTTTTCTTCAATGGCGGCTTCAACTGGCTCCACACCCACTTCTATTTCCTTGGTTTCCACGTCTGGTTCAGTAACTACTACACTCTCAGTGCAGATAATGGCTTCAACAGTTGGTGTGATGGGATTCACAATGGTTTTGGGAGAGTTCTCAATCAATTCTGAGGACTGCACAACTTCGGACTGCTGAAGCAGGGAGCTGACAACTGCGACAAGCTCAATGTCAGGTTCTTCGCGTTCAGTGGCGGTTTCAATGACAGGAATTTCACTTTTATCAACAGGAGGGATGTGCTCGGCGGGGTCCACTTGATGCACTTGAGCCACAAACACTGGAAGGTCTTTAACAAGAAGCTCTTCTCTTTTTGGTTGCATGTCTTCCACTAAAGGCAATGTACAAACGGCATCACTGGTCTCAGGGAACCACTCTATTGTGGCAACCACAGGCTTCTCTAGAGTCAGTTTGGCAATCTCCTTGGTCCCCAGGCCAGTACAAATGGCTACGGCCTCCTTCATTTCATGTAGCACCAGGATTGTCTTTAGATCTTTGTTTGATTCAGCCTGCTCAATGGGTGGTTCATACTCTGTTTCAGCAGTAGCCACATCTATGGGTGTGTCTTCAACAGTCACAGTAGTCTGGCAAGGGATTTCACTGACTTGATCTGCTAACCCTTCAAGAACCATCTCAGCAGTTTCTGACTTGGGTATGTCAGGAATAGGTGTGGTACCTGTGGTTGTTGTGTGGACCTCGGGCTGGGTCTTCACTTCTGCAGTCTCAATGACATCCTCTGCAATGGTGGTGTCAGCAGACTTGGGTGTGGCAGCGTTTTCTGCCTCTTCTGGGATGTCACTAAGCTGCTTATCATCATCCTCTACAGTGGCTGGGATCCATGAAGGGGACCTGTCCTCTGCCGACACTTTAGTCTGGGTTATTGCTTCTTCTACTGCTTCATTCTTGGCTGGCTCAGCATCATACTCAGAGAGGGGAACCACAGCTGGGGTGTCAGAATCCTCCTCCACTTCTGTGGAGGACTCAATCTTCTTCTTCCTGCGGCCAGGGAGGAACTTTCTGAAGGAGAATGAGGACTCCTCTTTTGGCATTTCAGTTTCTGAGACAGCTTGTTCTGTGTTTTCCTCTGCCTTCTCGTCGGTTTTAGCCTTCATCTTTGGCATGACGAAACGTTTCAGTAGGGCCCAAGTAGTTTCCCTTTCAGGGAGGGTGCTCACAGCTTCAGGTTCAGAAACTACCTCGCCTTCAGCACCTTCAGTTTCAGTCTCTTGGGTGGTAACTACAGCAGTCTCTGTAGGTTTACTCTCTGGCTCCTCTCCTCCTTCTGCTGCCGGTGTCTCCTCTTCAATCTTGGTCTCATCATCGTCAGAGTCAGAGGTCTTCCTGGTCCGTTTCTTGGCTCCGCCCATGCACATTAGAGCCTCCCAGGAGACAGAGGTGTCCATTTTCCTTTTGGACTCCTCGGTGCTGCCCTCCAGTTTCTCTGTGGTTTCTGTCTGCGGCTCCTCCTCAGTGGGCTTATCTTCCTCTTCCTCGTTGCCCTTTTCTGTGGAAACAGCACTCTCTGTAGAGGATAGGGTGGCTGATTTCACTGGCTTCTCCACCTTCTCGGTTGTAGCCTCATCTTCACTGTCAGAAGATTTCTTTACACGCCTCTTGGGTGTAACCATTTTTTTGAAGGAGGACCAGGGAATGATGCCTTCTTTTTTCTTTTCACTGTCAGAAGTGACTTCTCCCTCAGCTTCTTGGTTTTGCTCCACCTGGAGGGCATCCTCCGCGATGACATGCTCCCCTGAATCTTCTGGAGATGAGGCTCCGCTTGTTGGCTTTGTGACCTCTGCTGACTCAGTGGAGGATTGAAGCTGCTCAGCAGTTTGTTCCCCAGACTCGGTAAGCTTGGACTCAGCATCTTTCTTCGGCTTGGATTTCTTGGTGGAAAGTTTCTTCAAGCCAGCTCCAGTGAAGAGTTTCTTTAGGGGGCTTCCGTGCGCCTTGGTCTTCTCCTGCGATGACAGTATCTCAGCTTCGGTGGCCATCTCTTCCTCTGGTGCAGCTTTTGCCTCCTCTGCTGGTTTGGGCTCATCAGTGGTATCTAGTGCAACGACCTCAGCCTCTGGTTTCACCTCCTCAGGTGTGGTTGCTGGTGGCTCCTCTTTAGCCTCCTCTTGTTGTGCCCCAGCCTTCTCTTCCTCACCGACCGTCTCAGCCTGAGCAGTCTCCCCGGCCTCTGCCGTTTCTCCTTCAGCCTCTTTTTCCTTCTGTTCCTTGATGCTGTTCTTCTTTCGCAGATTAGAGAAGAGTCCTCCTGTGAAAAGCTTCCTGAAGGGGAGCAGTAGGCCCTCAGTAAGTGATGGACTGCTCTTGACCTCTTCAGATGCTGGACTGCTCTCTGCCTCTTCAGATGCTGTACTGCTCTCTGCCTCTGGGGGTACTGGACTACTCTCCGCCTCTGGGGGTGCTGGACTACTCTCCGCCTCTGGGGGTGCTGGACTACTCTCGGCCTCTGGGGGTGCTGGACTGCTCTCGGCCTCTGGGGGTGCTGGACTGCTCTCGGCCTCTGGGGGTGCTGGAGTGCTCTCTGCCTCTGGGGGTGGGGGGCTGCTCTTAACCTCCGGGGGTGGGGGGCTGCTCTTAACCTCCGGGGGTGGGGGGCTCTTCTCAACCTCCGGGGGTGGGGGGCTCTTCTTAACCTCTGGGGGTGGGGGGCTGCTCTTAACCTCCGGGGGTGGGGGGCTGCTCTCCTGATCTCCTTCGTCCTTGGCTTCAGCATCAGTAGCTGCAGCTTCCTCAGTAGCTTCTTTAACCTCCATCGCTTTGGCCGTGACCTCCTCTCCTGCAGGGGTGACCTGCTTTTCCTCCTTATCTTTGACTGTCAGCAGGGTCACAGGGTTCTTCTCCTCGTCCTTGTCTTTCTTCAGTGTGAACTTGAAACCGGCGAAACGGAATATCTTCTTGAAGCCCAACTCATTTGTCTCGCTCGGCTTCTGCTCGGCCGCCTTCTCCTCAACAGCTGTGATCTCGCTGCCATTGGGACACTCTTTCTGCTCCTTCTCTCCGTTCACGTGAGGAGCCACTTCATTCTGGATGGTGCCCATGGTCTCTGCAGCCTCCTCCTTTGGAGCAGCTGACACGCTTTCTGTCTGGCCAACTGAAATGAGAGAGAATGAAAGAATGCCAGTCAGTTTATATACTTCAACTGAAAAATTACTAAGAATATATGAAGAATACATTACACAATCTACAAATGCCTTCTAACCCTGTTTTCTGAAAAACCTATATCAGTGGTACTCAAACTTTTTCATATCAAGGACCCCATCTAAAGATATTTTGTTCCGACGACCCCCAGAAGCAAAGTTTGAGTATTTTTTTTGTTGCTTTAAAACATATTCAAAGATTAGCATTTTTGTAAAATAGCACATCTACAAGCTCATAGCGTGGCACGAAGTGACATGTTATGAGCTTGTATATCTGGGTTAAGTATATCCATCCAGCAAACTGATGCAAAAATATAACCTTAGAAAGGAAAGGACCAACTCTGGCACAAAACAAACAACTCTGTGTGTGTGTGTGCGCACACACACACACACACACACACACACACACACACACACACACACACACACACACACACACACACACACACACACACACACACACACACACACACACACACACACACACACACACACACACACACACACACACACACACACACACACACACACACACACACGAGAACAGCTGATAGATCCTGACCCTTTAAGTTGATTTAAACAAGCATATGACTATTTAATTGCAATCAGATTGAAATTTGTTCCAGCCAATCCTATTCTGTGTAACAATGCCAGAAAATAATAGCATAGACATTGACACGAATAAACAGCAGGCAGAAACCCCCGAAGGGTTGGCTTTGCACAAAATGTTACACAATGCTCTTTTGCACAAAACCTATTGCCAGTATATGGATAAAAATGGAGTGTGAGCAGAGATTTGGACCAGGGTGCCCTGTGAAACACTTAATATTCTACCTAATTCTGCTTGGCTATATTGCTGTGAAGTTGTTTGACCCATTCCCTGTTGGTGGCAAATAAGATCAAATGTAATACTGACACCTGGGATGAGAAAAAACACAGGCCCTGCTACACACAGGCACTGCCGCACCACACATCACACCTACATGCCACCCACAATTCCTGCAATGTCAGTCTGTGATTTGAAAGGAAGGCATAGTAGGGGGGCTACGATTTCACAAGCATCATCTTGACTCATCTCTTTCCTTTTCCTCCCCTCTCTCTCTGTTCTTCATATTTCCATCTTTCTTGACATCTTACTGTAGCAAGGCAAAGCTCACATCTGGTGGCCAAAGCTTTTTCTCTCAGAACCAACCATTCAACTCTCAAAACAAATTCACAGCTTTTAAGGCATGGATATCAGCTTACCTACACAGCCAGACAAGGTAACACACACACACACACACACACACACACACACACACACACACACACACACACACACACACACACACACACACACACACACACACACACACACACACTTAACCATAGACATATGCTCATATCCTCAATGCACTACTAAGGGACCCCCCCCCCCCCCCCCCCCCGCCCTGCCCCTGTCAATCACAAGCAAAGAATGCACACATGCTCTATTCCTAACACTCACTCAATCCCACCCTTGGAAAATAATGTTCCTGCTTCATAGTTCATACACAAAAATACAATACTGTGCAGTGCCATCGAGAGTTTATCCTCACAGCTTGTCCACATCCCTTCTCTAAATTACAGATTGCAGAACTATGCACGGTGGCCCAGCATTCTTAGGATATTGTGGTTTTGAAAAGAAGCAAAACCCTGTCTCATTCATGGGTTAAAATAACATGCTTGACCAAAGAAAAAACAAAACAAAACACAGCCGTGTCTCATGCTAAATCTGTGCTGCAGTACAACAAAGTGCTAAGTGTCTATTGTTGGTAGGACTCGATACACCCATTTTCTATGTATGGATTTTACTCAAGGAATGTCAGCTATGTTGCGCACTCCTAGTTTGGGTGAATTATTTTAGGATGCTCTAAACACAATGTGGAATCCAACAGCATGCAACTTGACAGGAAGAAAAAACAGACAGAGGTGTTTATTTGTCTCTCTGTCGTTACAGCAACATTCTGACTACGAATCAAATATGGGCCTCTGACCCTTTTCAATACAAGTTCTTCTTCCCAATCCCCTTGACCCAAATTCCACCACAGCAGGATGGACGAGAACCCACCCCCTTCCCTGAAGGCAAACACAATAGATCTCTAAACCTCTCTGGTCTTAGAAAATAAGGATGTGGGGGTGGGGGGGTCAAATTTCTTATTGTCTAGAAGCATCATAGTGCCAAATATATGTACAATTTGCTGTACTCCCACCAACTGCTAAAGTCGATAACAACATTTAAAATGACTACAACAAGGGGTAGACCTAGTCATTCTCCATAGCCTTGGCATTGGGGAAGGGGTTATTTAACGGGGTCACAGCTGTATTGTGTGTAGGGGTGGGTGTTACTCTCACATAGTTGTTATTGTTAGGGTAGTCGTTACATTGGTGAGCCACACTATTGTTAAGCAAACAAGTCAAGACAGCCACTGCGAAGCTCACATAAAAACCACACCGGGCCATCTAATATGAAACCTAACCTCTAAATTTGTTTGACAGAGTACAAGCTCAGCGGCACCTTAGCAGCAAATCATTGCAAATGTATGCAATTACATTATCTCCCCATACAGTTAAACGGGGCTGTTTCCAGTGAAGCTCATCAGGACTGTATAAGCAGGGGGTGTGGGATGCAAGTGGGCCAGACTAGGCCCTGAGTATCTATACAGATAATAAAACAGGAACCATGTTGATTTAACAGAGTGCAGGCGTCTGCCGACTCTTTTTGATCCTTGTTTTCCGGACTGTTTTTTCTTAATAGGCACACACAACTTTTAACTTGGTTCGGGCGGGTTAGGGGTTGAGGGCTTGTGGGACGGGGGTAGGGCTCTCAAGGCTTGAGTGTAAATGGGGGGGGGGGGGGGTCTTGAGTAATGACTGTACAGGGTGGAATGTGAGGGGTGAGGCTAAAGGGGCTGAGGAGGGGACACTGAAGAGATGAAGGGGCAAGCGTTGTGAGGGCAGAGTTGAGGGGAATTGATGCCTGCCCCAAGGCTGAATGTCTAACTCGGTCTCTGACACTCACTCATTCTTTAAATGCTTCTCTCTGCTGGAGACAGGCTTTGCTTGTGTGTGTGTGTGTGTGTGTGTGTGTGTGTGTGTGTGTGTGTGCGTGCGTGCGCGCGCACACTGTAAGACTGCGAGCTCATATTAAAAAGCATCTCTGTAGCCACCAACCACTTGTTGTAAATCTATCATTATTCCCCAGTGTCTCTAGTGAGATGGGGAATCTGATAGGCTTTCTGTTGTGGCTGTTACAGCGATGAGTACTGTGTGTGTGTGTGTGTGTGTGTGTGTGTGTGTGTGTGTGTGTGTGTGTGTGTGTGAGAGAGAGAGAGATATGTATCCGGACGAGAAAGGATGGGGGCAGGGGCAGGGGCAGAGTAGTAGATGACCACAGAATGGATGCTATTCTTCAGAGACACTACAACAAACTTAATCGGTCAAATATATGCAAATCCTTGCTCCAATTACTATTGTCTGCGGCAGAAACCGAATAAACAAAAGAAGTCAGTTAAGAGAGTCTAGGGTTACAGAGCCCCCCGTGAAGGCTAGATTGAGGCCAACAGCCCCTCCCAACCCCCCACCTCTCTCCCATCTATAGGTGTGGCCCCTCTGTCTCTGAGAGCCCCTAGATGTCACCAATCAGACCCGTCACCCAACATCTATTGTCCCACCATTTGCCTTCTTCCTGTATCAGGCATAGTCTGTAACCGCATATTGTTTTAGTACAAGATGCTAGAGAACACTGCACAATGTCAACATAATTGTTTGGCATGCTATCAAATATCGAATGCAAACATATTAATTCATGTGTAAAGCGAAACATTCCAGCCCTGCTTTGTTAAAAACCATCACTCTTTAGTTATATGTCCCACAGAGGAATCAGCCCTGGCATGTAATTAATTCCATATAGGCCCCTTCCTCCTCCCTCCCCATCCTCTGTGGCTAAGCTGAATAACCCCATTGGGAGTTCAGATCCCACTTCATCTAATTGAAATACTTCACATGAAGAAGAGACATGCACATCAGCCCCAGATGGTGGGGTGGGCTAAAGCAGGCTTTGAAAATATGTCCCCAAATACGTTTCTGTGTATTTACGTCTGCCAGTTGTCATGTCATGTGTGAAATTCTTTTCCCACCAAGGAGATATGTGCATGGTGATATTGGATGGTGATGGGAGTTTTGAGGAAATTGGACTGGGTATAATCCTAATAGTTTTGGTACAATCACCACCAATGTCTTGATCTTAAAATGAACATATTTTTACTTAAGAACTATGGGAAGTTGTCTAGGAAATACACGATGAAAAACAAACTAAACTAAACCAATTTGTAGAAAAGAGAGCAATATTATTAGTGTAAATCCTGAAGTTCTACAATATGTAAATAGTGGCCATCACTTGTCCTTGTCAGCCAGGACAACTTCAAGCTAACCACACCCTCAAGACAACAATGCCTTTGGTTACACTCCACTGTCTAGGGAGAAACCACAAGTTTGATGCAAGATGCAAGTTCATCTAGTACACATTTACTGCAAACATACACCAAATAAAGCACTTTCCCGCCCTACATCTGGTAAATAAATAAATCATATACAGTGTATGTGTATAACATCTAATTAACTAATTAATTAATTAATTGATTAATTACTGCACTGATGTCTAAAGTCAAATCATTCAGTCTAGAACCATCTACTTCAGAGAAATCCACTCAAAATTGCAGCGCTTACCTGTTAATGTAATTGTTCCAAGCATTGGTAAAACTCCCAAATACTTTCCTCCAAAAAAAGAATTATATATATATATACAAAAATAAAGTATCAAAAATAGATCCTATAATTTTGAGGGTGAAAACCAACCAAAAAGTTAAAAAAAAATAAAGTCTCCACTCTCCAGTCACTATATATTGTTTCAGTTCTCTGCCTTTACGCTTAGTGAAACCTAGAGAGTGTGCTTGTCCAAGAGTTGGTTCCCTCTTAACGTCCGTCTATGTCTCAGGTTCTTTCTCCCTCTCTCTTTCAGGCAGTCAGCGCTTGCTCCAGTTGGTATGAGGAGAAATAGTGGGCTACGTGCACATTTCAACACACTGACACGCATGTCATGTTAAGACCACCCCCTCCACCCCTCGCCCTCCCACCTCCTCCCCTTTTCTTTCAGCTGTTCTGAATGAGTTTTGCCCCCCCCCCCCCTCCCTCCCCGCCCGTATTCAACCTCCCCCATTCCTCTCTCTTCTCTCCATCTCTCCCTCAGCTCCCGTCCGGGGATGGCTCATCATGTGATCTTTCAGGGAAATGACTCTCTAGCTCCCCTTCGCCACCCCCAAACTATCACTTGCTTGCACACACACAATGTATGGGGAATACACTGTGTGTGTACAAACCCCATGCAAGCTTGATGACCCCATCTCTCTCAATTCAATTCAAAGGGCTATATTGGCAAGAGAAAACATACGTTTACATTGCCAAAGCAAAAAGTGGAACAATACAGTCAAAACAAAATGTATGAACATTATTGAATGTCAGAATCTCCAATAAATCAATTTCTATGTACCAAGATCACTCGATGCAGATAGTGCGGGGATACACACAATGATTTGTCTTTAGGGTGGTTGTGTTCCATTTGATATCCTTCTCCTTTCACAGCAGCTCTCTCTCTTTCTCTCTCTGACACACACATGCACGCACGCACACGCGCACAATAATGCACAAACATAAACGCACTGAGGCTGGGGGTGTAGGAATGCTGGGTGGTGGCCGGTGTCTAGGTGATGCCTTATTAAAGACAGATCTCATTGTGGTGGGGGGTTGGGTTTGTCCACCCTAATACCCATGTGTCCTTAAAAAAAAACACAGTTTAGAAAAGTGAATGGAAAAACGCTGGTCCTGGAGGCCCAGTTCTCTTTTCACCCACTCCCTGTCTCGGGAGACACAGCAGGACTCTCCCCCGTATCTCATGGCTCATGTCACCGCTCATACAGTGGAATGTTGACAGAGGCCGACCACAGAGGGAATGCACTGGCTATAGGAAGCCTAAGGGACTTTATGTTTTTCATTTCTTTCTTTCTTTCTTTCTTTCTTTCTTTCTTTCTTCAGGGTTTCAGCATGTTTTTTCAGGCTGGGTGTCCTGAGTCCATGCAACACTCACAAACCAAGTATGAAGTATTTCAAGTTTTCACCACATTTACAATAATAGCATTAGTTTTGATAAATGTTTACCATGTTCTGTTGAAAGGTGCAGTCACTAGGTGTGCTACTGCTAAGCACGAATAAAAATTATCCTGATGAAAACGACTATGGTGTGCAATGCATATGTGTATGCATACATGAATGGAAAATACATGAACGTGCGTGCATACTAGTTTTGAGATAGGGTTTACCCATTTTCAACCAATGTTCAAATAGTCGGTCACTCACCAATGCTCATTATAAGATGGTACCAAATCTGCCTACCAGTGACATCATCGGTAGGCAGGTTTGGCAATTGTTAAATGAGAAATGGTGCCATCTTAACACTTTACAGTTTGCAGAAAAAAACACGGGAAAGTACAGTTCAATACAAGGTCTGCTAAGAGGATTTAAAACCCAAGAAAACCTATATGGCTTATTTCCATTGGGGTGAGTTAATATGCACATATGCACTTTTAATGGCATACAAATATACAGTACTGTGCAAAAACCTCATGTAAACGGTTAGAAATCAAAAAGAAATAATATATAAACAATTACATTGCAACAATTTCCCAACTGACTTAGAGGACAGTTTACAATCTACAACACCATGAGTGCCCACACGCTGCTGCCTGTCTGTGTCCCCCAGCTGTGAATGCTAATAGACCATTCTCAATGAAGTGAGACACATTTAATTCAGCTTTTGTCTGCGAAAAAATAGACACTAGAGAGGAATGCGAATAAGTCCTCAGGTAAATACCTGAACAATCAGTCGCTCACACACTTCGACACTGTCCACACTGGAATGTGTGAATTCCACCTGGAATGCCCCCAAATGGCTGATAGCACTAGTAATTAAGTGCTGTCTGGCAGACTTTTTTTTGGTGTACCTGTGTCCCACTGTGTGTGAGTTCTAAGTAAGTCACAGCAATTACATCAATGACAAACAACAAAGAGACGTATTAATTTCTCCTTAACTGTATAAACAATAAATCTGTCAGCAGTGAGCACAACATCATTTCTACACAATTTAATTAGAACTTCTAAGATGACATGGAACGTTTATGATGGAGGTTACAAGCTATTATCACGGCAAGTAAAAATAATGCAACTAAAAACTGTAATTCAAACTAAGTGACAAAACAAAAGTATCAAAGTGACAGCAGGGTTGCTATGGGGGGGGGGGGGGGGGAGAGTTGATTTGGGAAGGGTGCTACAAAGTTTTGAACTTAATTAAAAACAAATGATTGTATTTTCTCATTACTCCGCTATGCTTCCTGTTGTGTGTTTCTTCAGAATCAGTGAACTGAGGGAGTCATGAATACCAAGGTCTGCAGCCATGAATGGAAGTCTTCATGGTCTCACCAAGGCTTTAAAAAGAGGAGAGGTGAATACATGTGGGGGAAGGGAAGAAGACACTCTCACGTCAAGTCTCTCTCTTTCGTGCTGTACCTCTTTAGGAGAGGCTGATGGATATTCATTTCATGCAAAAATAGGGTTGTCAAAATGACCTTTATAGAACATAAACATAAAGGCCTGCTTTGTTCAGCCAAAGTAGAAAATTGAGTTATGTCTGTTTTGCAAGCTGCTTCACCAGAGTGTACTCATGGACACCACTGTCTGGTCAAAATAACCCCATTCCACTGACTTAAAATCCAAATGAATCTACTGAAAGCATATTTTTCTTTACATTTACGAGAATTAGTAAATGACAATAAAAGGTCATGCTTATTATCTATTTTGCCAGTGGTGGGACAAAACAACCAATAACATTTGACTGGTGATTCCTAGCCTGAATCAGACAATGATTCTGAATGAGAAACAAAGTTTTGATATTCAACAAAGACACAGTGGAATCTGGATATATTGTGAGACAGACACCCTTCCTCCTGCCCCCAGTCATTTTAACAGTCATTCACCAGGAATGTGGTTATGAGTTATGACACACCAGCAAAGCCCGCTATTATTGATGTGACTAAGTGGGTGGATATTTCTCCCTCTCAACAGCACATTCACCATGCTATGCCACACACACCTTCACTTACTATTACTACTACAGTATTTTATGCTGAGTGGCCAGCGAGTCACACTGCTTCCTCTACACATGGCATGAGTCATCAACACTCCATGTTCCTGGACTCGGATACTGAGGCATTTAACCACATAAACCCACCCCAAAGTGTCTCTATTCAGCTGCAAACATTGGCAATCTAACTCAAAATATGACACAATGTGGGCTTGTAGAACGGCTATTTTCAGCTAAAATATTTTTGTTTAAAGGGAAAAGGCAATTCCAACCTGGGGTGGGGTCTATGATAGACCCCAGGTTGGACTAGGGTCAATGGTGTATACAGGGTTTAAAATTTGAATAAACACACAGCCTTGGGCCTTATAGTTCCTCGTCTTGTGGTTCACGTGGTTGACACATTGCTCAGACTGAGATTTTGGTTAACCCCCCCCATAGGCCACCCCCACTTCCTTGTAGTTCCCGATGATTAAAACACGCTGCCATCACAGACCTCAATGATTCGTGAATCGTGAGCGTATTGTGTAATTAAATTGTCATTATGTTAAGTTATGATAACGCAGAGCCAAGACAGACACTGGCGGTGACGCCTTGCATATCTCCAGAATCTGAAAACATGCCTCCATGCAGGAATGTTGTGTGTATGTGGAGGGGAGGGGGGGCTTAAATACTAGGGTGGGGGGGGGGGGGGGGGGGGGGGGGGTTAGGGTCTTGGGTGGGGTGGGCTTTGTAGCCTGTAAAGAAGTGTATGACATCACTGGACACCATCGACCGAATTCCAAGAACCGTGTAGGATGATGTTGAAATAATTGGAGGAAAAGGAAATGAGGGCCATGTATTAGGTGTGTGTATGTGCACCAGATCAAATAATTTGCATTTTGTCGCCTTTCTTCTCCAACCTTCTCATTCTTTCTCTCTCTTCTCTCAAATCCACACCCCAAATGTCGAATCGCTCTCCCTCTTTTCTCTCTCTCTTGAACCCCCCATCCTTCCCCACCTCCTGTATGCGTGTGGACCAGGGGGGCGGATAAGAATGTCGGACAGGAAACTCCGTCAATCCTTGACATCACTGCTTCCTGTCCTACGTGCCCGTTTCCTAGAGTTACATTACATGCACTTTGTCCTACAACCCTTCCGCCTTTTCATCCTGGTTGACAATTAAGAATGACTGTAGTTTACGGTTATTAGTGAAGTGTTTCTTGAGCAAGTTGCGTGGCACTGTGATGATTATGTGAGATGTAGTCATCACACACAAATTAATGTTGGTTATCAGTGTCAGTTCCATAAACAGTTATAGCATTTTAGGTGGCATGCATTAGGGATGCATGTTCCTATGTCTGTATTACCACCGCCGTGCTATATGACAGTCTGGTGTGTTGCCGTCCTATTAAATTGTTAGCATTAAAAGAAGAAAAGGAGGGTGGCTAAACTCTAGTTTACTAAAGTTTTCATGCCCTTACAACCCACAAAACACTTACGAACATCGAACCACACATTGATGAAGGCTGAATGGCCATAAAAGGTTTGGGGTCTTGGTATTGGTCACCCATTCTTTGTATCCAGATTTCACTGTGAAACCAGGAAGCTGAGGGTGAAACAGCTAACTCATAACGCTTTTAGAAATGGCCCACATTTACAAACGAATAAGATCCAAATGAGCAGGAAATGCCAGCTCAGCCACTAGACACAACTGTAAAGATAATGTGTTAAGCAAGGCTCTACAGTTGATATGCAGTTTGAACTATAGAAATTGGCCGATAGATCAAAATGTTGCTACTCGTGTTTTAACTGGTAAATGAGAGCAATTCCCCCATCCCTGCGAGTTTTAGAATATATTTTAATTTACTCAGACAAAGCTCACTCTAGGATGAATAATACATGTGGCTGTGCCTTTTCCATCAGGACCCATGCAAGATTTGGAACGAAACTACATCAGTATCCTCTTTCAGATCATTCCTGAAAGACTGGCTTTTATATAGAAGCCAGTTTCAGACCTATTTCTTCACTCTCACTTTTAGTTGATTTTTAATTATCTGTGTTGTTATTCATGTCATCACTGTTTTGCCAAATTCACTGCCTTTTTTTGCTATTATTGTAATGTTGTTCATGTCATGAAAGGTGCTATACAAATAAAGTTTATTGTATTATATTATTATATGTATAGTGTTGCCCTTTAGTTACTTTCCTTTTCCTTCATCATGACCCTTTATTATCTAATATATTACTTATCTCTAACTAATTAAGCAATAGAAGACGAGAGGGAGTGTGTTATGTAACGTCACAGGCCTGATCGCAGACACAAGCCGACCACAGATTTCATACATATCTGATTTACTATGACGAATTATGGTACGATATCAAGGTTTGAAGAAGAGCTCATTCTGCTCTGTTTATATGTGTTGCTAAGCAACTCCTAGCCTTTATGATAGAGCAAATAGCTCACGGCTCTTGGCCGATCAGATTGCTTGATCAGAATCTTGTTTCAACTCATTTTCATGCTATGTGATTTGTTTCATTGTGCCTTTTATTCTATAAAGCACTTTGTAAACTGGAAAGTGCTGTGCTACTGTATATAAAACATGATAATGATGATGATCGATAGCAGCAGCAGATTCAGTAGTAGTAGTATTATGGCATAGTAAATGTAGCAGCTTTATAGGAAGCTTTAGTTTGTCAACAGTCCAGTTATTATTATTATTATTATAAATGTGAAGAATGGGGGATTGAATGCCCACTAGTACAAATCACTTTCACACACCCTTGAAGCGGCTCACCCTGCCTAGAAGCCAGAGATGGCATCCCCTCCAAGCCCCCTCTGGTTTAGAGATGAGACCCACTCCCAGACCATCTGTATTTCATGGGAATGTGCCAAGAGCTTTCTCCACGACTGCTCTTTTTCCGTGGTCTTTCTCACTGCACATCAGCTTGGCTAACCTCGGTCTTGAGATTCGATTTCACGTATTGGGCCTGCTTTACATTAATAATGTGTTCCATTAAGTCGCAACCGGGGTAACAGTGGCCATAATGCTATTAAAGTACAAGGGGGAAAAGGGGGGGTACGGCCACATTCCTGGCCTATTCTCTCGATCCTCCTTGTGTTTGGGGGAGGTTAGGGCGGGGTTGGGGAGGAAGATTAGGCTTGCAAAAAGGTTTACACATCCAAACTATAAATACTAGGTGCTGGACAAACATTATAGTAGAGTCCATACAATAGATCACTGTTTCCCAAACAGTGGGTCAGGACCCATTTGTGGGTCACAGGCCAATTTTTATGGGTCACAACTAGAGTAAAAATCCCATTTTCTTTTCCTACTGTACATTATTTATATATATTATATATATGTCTCTCTATTGCTGTGGTATTGCTCATTGCCATTAAATTATATGACCACCTTTTTAGGTGAGCAGAGGCTCACATGCAGAGCTTTACGTGCAGAATGGAACTTGTGGTATAGTATACTCATAAATTATCATGGGAGCATTATCTAGTGTGCAGACACTATTGTATGTTACCGAGGAAGATCAGGTTCCCTGATGTCGGGAAAAAGTGAGTGGGAGGCTGCCCTGTCTGACCCTGCCATTATACAGTAATGTCCGACGTGTCTCCTCTAAAGAGTTTTAACATGCTAGTATACTACTACTGATGAAATGCTCTTTCCTTGGCTTACATGCCCTAAAGTAGCCTCCAGTAGTGAGCCCACTTCATAACAAATGACGATGCAAACATTGTTTCCTAGATGGGACTTAATTTAAACATTGACTGCATAGTGCCTGACTGTATAGAGCGTCGCAGTCCCGGCTGTAAAGCCATATTTATAGGTGTAGGTAGGGTAGCCCATCGCAGTGCGTCACGTTGTGAGCTTGTAGATGTTCTGTTTATCGGTGCATAACATCACCGTGCAAGTAGGCATGTCAAAATGATTGAATAATCGTCTGATCGCAATTATTTGAGATGATCGCAATTCTTTTTGCATAATCGTTTCAAAGTTGAAACATTTCCATTTCAACATTTTTCAAATATTTAAGAGAAAAGTTGAAATAGCAGATCTACGAGCTTGTAGATCAGCTATTGCCGGGATTTATTTATTTTAAGTAATTATTAAATACTGTATATCAGGATTGTCTTTGTATATTCAAGTTATTTGTCATATATACCCTTACCATTTTTTATTACAAAGCCTAAAAGGCTAAAAGCCTAAAAACAGAAATGTACTTTTATTCTAATGTTCAGTACCAAAAACACAAAAAAACGTTAATTACAAATTAAATGTTGTGATCCATGACAGCCCTACTTAAAGCACATTTGAACTGTGCCTTGCCTAAATAGTTTAATCTGAGATGTGGGATCCCATCCTTTCCATAGAGGGTTAATGCATCATTATGCTAGCCTAAGCATGTAGTAAGATGGGAGATAGATGCAGTGTTTGAAAGTGAGCAAACCGACAGTAAGGCATCTTCTTTCTGTAAGAACGCAAGACGATTCTTCCTAATACTAGATGCAAAGAAAGAGACCACCTTCTTCAAATGGAAATGTTGACTGCAACCGCTTGCATCATTTGGAATATAAAACAAAGTTATGGGCAAAATAACAACAGAAAAAGAGCCAGCGGCTGGACTGCATTATGACTTATGAGGCAGTACAGAGGGAAGCCATATTGGCAGAGATTTGAAATAACTAGAGTGCTACAACAGAGGGAGGGGTCTCTTTCAGAGGCATGATGAAACATTTTGGCCATGAGTAAATGTCTGTCCCATGGCACCTCGCCTAAGAACCACACGCACAGGTACTGGAATCTGCAAAAGATGCAGATTCACTTTCAGTATGTCAGTAAGAAGACTAAGGTCAAATGGTTTACAAATAATAAAGTTGGCTTTAACCTGTTTGAAGTACCACCAAGTAAGATAAGACAATGAGTAGAGCAGAGGAATGTTTAGTTTGGTAGAACTTATTTGACAAACGCCTTATGGGGGTAAAACCCCACCAACGTGGTAGTCCACATGGGTTCAAACAAATCTTCACTATTTTGGCCAACAATATTTGACTGATGTTTGAAGTTCAAGCCAATAAATAAACTGTGTGTTGAGCACACAATGGTAAACTCTCTCTCTCTCTCTCTGTGCAGCCTTCCATTAAAGACTTCATCAGTCCTCTGAAGCGGGACTGCCAGCCATCTGGGAGGGACAGGCTAGGCTCCGGCCAGTGAATTAGATCAGCTATGATGTCATGCTCTGAACCCCTCACTGTAGCCCATCACTCCCACCCCTGGAACCTAAACACACACACATGCACACACACACGCACGCACGCGCACGCGCACACACACACACACCAAAGCACAGCCCTAACCTCCAATCCACACACACACACACACACACACACACACACACACACACACACACACACACACACACACACACACACACACACACACACACACACACACACACACACACACACACACACACACACACACACACACACACACACACACACACACACACACACACACACACACACACACACACACACACACACACACAAAGCACAGCCCTAACCTCCAATCCAGCTGTTTCTAAAGGAATTCATTTATGATACCAGCTAGCTTCATTTCAAGGGCTTTGGTTATTTATTTCCTCATGTAATATTTACATATTTAGTTTCCTTTCTGCTAAAAGGCCCAGGCATAAAATAAATTGTGCGTGTTGCCAAAACCAGGGACTTGTTTCTGTGGCTTCTCAAAGGACCGACTCTCGCAGCATTAGGCCTGACTCACACGTGCACAACAGATTGCACAACATTTTTGCTGTATGAGGGGGAGGGGGGCAGTCGAAACACAGCCGAAAGCCGTACAACAAAAACATTGTGTCAAACCATGTGACTTCCATTGGAAATGCATTGGGAGCTTGCAAAGGAAAGGAAAGGTATATGTTTACCCAGGGTGGACTAAGCTCAAGAACTTGTTTACAGCCAGGCCCTGCTCATAGAACATTTCATGGTAGAGGTTCAATGCCTTGTCCAAGGGCACTTCAGCTGTGGTAATTTTAACGTGCCGGTCCGGGGATACGAACTAGCGACCTTCCGATATCAAGACCGCTCCGCAAACCGTTCGGCCACCGCGGACTCTAAAACATTGGAAAGTGGTGGCATCAGTAAACAAGTCTCATACAGTGAGTAGCCTTAGGCTTCACTCACACCTTTCGATCTAGCATACAAATTGATGCATGCTAGATGTAAGCAAAGGGTTTGTTTACATCTTGCCCCAATGCATTTCCAATGGGAGTCACATGGTTTGACACAACATTGTGTTGTACGGCTTTCGGCTGTGTTTCGACTGCCCCCCCTCCCCCTCATACAACAAAAATGTTGTGTCAAACCATGTGACTCCCATTGGAAATGAATTGCAGGCTTGCATCAGTCAATAAGTCTCATGCATCAGCTATACATCAATCTGTTGTGCACGTGTGAGTCAGGCCTAATGCAGAACACCACTCCCACTTTAAAGTTGAGCTGACTGATGACAAATGTTACGGTTTGATATACTATCTTAGACCACCACTTTCCAATGTTTTAGTGTTATTTTATCAATTTCTGTTTAAATCAAATTGAAAAACATTGATTTGATAAAATTAAACTTATCATCAAATAAATAAAAATAAGCACAAATAATAACTTAGATCAAAACAAGTTCAGGTTCAGGTTTATTTGTCATGTGTATAGATACAGAGTATAAATACAATGACATTTATTTTGCTCAGAGCACTCTCAGTCTTACATATTAAGTATATACAGTTTAACCACGTGAGCCACCTATTCCGGCCTAGACATGTCATAAGCCAATATGCAGTGAAAATGTAGAATATTTGCTTCAAATCTACAAGCTAACAATACATTGTGTTGTGACCAAGCCCCCAGTAAGGCTATCCAACGTTGAAGCTGCCACTACCTACTGGCGAAAAGTGGAACTGCAGCACGTTCATGGAGGTGGACGGACGTTCATGACATCATGTGCATAACGTGCGTCATCCCAGGACCTCAAATTTGAGGTCCGGGCTTAACTTCCGCTCACTCGAGCCATTGAGTTATAATTGTACTTCCGACAGTCTTCCGGGTGCTTCAAAACGCCACTGAGCAACTTCCATCGAAATGAATAGCGTGTGGGGCGGGGCTAACGCTCCGGTTCGGTCTCTATCCTTTTATTACTCTATGGTTGTGACGCGTTGTGAGTTTGTAGATCAAAGTATAGACCCCTGGGGGACCCTGGTCAGCTTAAAATAACGCACACATTTATCTAACTACTCTGAGATGTTTTAAAAAATATATGTTTTTCACTTTTAGAACATATCCATTGTCATAACAGAGATATAGTTAACAACACAGGGGGGGGCATTTGTATGTCAATAGTCAGGGAGTCATTTCATTCACATGACATCCAGACAGTGCATTCCAGTCATTCCCGTTTGTAAACTTAAGGCATCTTATGTGTCTAAAAACATTTGAGGTGAGAAATAGGCAATTCAGTAACAAACATGCTTCAGTATTGTCTGTCTCTCTCTCTCTCTAGCCAAATTCCAAAACTCTTAACTTCCACTCTCACTTCCTCCACTCACACCTCAGTCCGCCTTCGAGCGAGGAGGTGAGGATTTTGAGAGTTCAGATGAACCAAGTTGGATTGAATAGCCAAATTCCAATACTCAATTTCCTCTGTCCTCCATATGCCATGTTCTATTGGACGCTGTATTTCCAATATGCTTAGGAATTGTGCTGTTTGACATGCATTCTTCCACAGCCATGCAAACAAACAGCGATTGTGTAAATAAAGATCAATGAAACTATTATTTAATTAGCTGCTTTGGTAGTTTAATCAATGTTAATTATACATATATACATACATACTGTACATACACATACATACATACATACATACATACATGCATACACAGTATATGTATTCGTTCTCGTCCCAAAGTTAATTAGGGACAAGAGCGATTTCCGAGTCACGCTGGAGGACGTGAGTGTAGGAGGCCAATCGGCAAAAATTAAGGTAATGGAATTTGGCTTCTCTTCTCTCTGCCTTGCAGTGTGCCTACAATTCACCTATAATGACATGCTCAAAATTGGGATGCCAAGTTGAAAGTGGCTAGAAATAGAGACACATCAGCTGTATAATTGCTGATACTGATACCAATTTCATCACAAAAAGGCAAATATATATTGACCAGAACAATATATTGTTTGGGCTGCGGCTCTACTTTAACCCCATGGACCTACTATTCCTATGTTTCTATTCTGGGGCAAACATTCAGCGATAAAAGCGTACACTACAGGCTCACAGATGTATTGTGAGCATGTTGAGAATGCAGCTATTTCCGGCCAATGAAGTATATAGGGTGGATAAAGTGCTCTTACAGACAACAGCCCAAGACACAAAACAGTTTATCTCACTGGGTTATCCGAGGACTTTCAAAGATTGCTCCCGCCCCCCCATGTGCTGTGAGGTCAGCCTGCATGCAGGAAGACAAGACGTTGAAGCCCGACACACATATCCTTTTTTCCTTCCTCTCTTCCTCCCTCATAGCTTCCTGTGGGACTGAGTGGCAGAAGGGACTGATAGACCAATCTAAAAACCGTGGAACGATGGAACAAATACAAGCATTCACATGATAAGGACCTTCTATACTAGTTGACTATTAAGATAGATAGTTAGTTATTTGGATAATGATGTTTAAGCACATGAAACATAGTGTGTATGTGCATGTAATAATGGGTGAACATCCGGCCGAAATAGCCTATTTACAAACTCACAAACATTGTAATGCCACAATATGTGAGCTTATTGTAGATCGGGTGTTTTCAGCAAAGGCATTTGGTGTGTAGAGGAAAAAGGAAGAGGGCCAAATAGACCCCGGGGGCTCCCCAGTCAACAAAGTATGTAGGGTTTATGTCAGGGGTGTGGAGTCCATAATAGGTAGGTAACACACTAGGACTAGGTAAAATGCCACTTCATGCGGGCCAGACCAGTTGTGCATGCGCAAACATGCATGCACATGCATGCGCACACACCCCTACCTGCTCTCATGTGTCTCAGTCTTTGCTATAACTATAAAATGAGTGTTTTAAGGAAAGCATTATACTCAATTCTCTCTCTCTCTCTCTCTCTCTCTCTCTCTCTCTCACATCTTTCTTTCTATGAGAAATTGGGGGAGAATCAAGTGGAAACTGGCAACAACAATGGTGTCCTAAGCTTGCAAATGGTGAAAAGGAGAGGCACAACAACTTGAGGAGGCAGGGGCATCGTGTGTGTGTGTGTGTGTGTGTGTGTGTGTTCAATAAAATAGAAAACAAATGTTTAAGAAGTAGTGAAAATAGCCAATCTACAAGCTCACAACGTGGCACGAAGTGACGCGATGTGAGGTTGGGTCCCGGGATAATTTCTCTTTTTGGGAGTCTGGGAACCACTGTTCTACCGAATGGGAGAAAGAGAGAAATATATTATGAGGTGAGTTTTTTATGATATGAGATGAGGTTTGTAACTTTACAAATGGCCGTATGGCACCTGCGTACATGTGTCTTTGATGTGCAGCCTGTTGTTGTTTTGTTGTTATCAGTGAAATGTTTCCTCAGTTCTCCCACAATTCCTTGCTGTCTTTATCTGGCTGGCAGAGGCAAAACAGTGCTGGGATAGTATGTACTCCTCCATACCTTCTGCTCTGCTATCTTCGCTCTCTCCCACTTTATACCTCCATCCTCGACTCCCTAGAGCCTCGAATGTCCTTCACCTTTGATTGTTTTCTATATCCAAACTCAAGTATTTAAGGTTAAACTATGGATATTTCCATCTTCAGTGTGACCTAGAAATTAAACCTGATTGGAAATTAATAAAAAATATTGAGCACAACAGCCTGTTTGGTCCACTTTACTCTGACTATGTTGTCTCCTCGTTAATACTCATGTATGGTTTGTGCTACAGGCATTATCAACAACCAGTGAAAATGTGATGGGCTGCCTCAGCTATGCGAGGAGACAAGAAGAGTCTCCTTTGTGTCTCCATAGGGAACCTGTTGGTCATCAAATAATTGGCTTAAGAATGCGACAAAAACTAAAATCTATCCATGAATGAATTCAAGTCTCCATGGGGTGATAGAAAAAAGTCATTTTTATGGTGAACTTTAGTGCCCACTTGGTTTCCTTTCCACAAGCCATAATGCATATCTGTGGGTTGACTGTGCTTTCATTAGGTGCACACAACCTACACAAATGACTTTTGAGGCTTGCAAATGCACACAATGCCACACCTGCTTGGACATGCAAACGCGTTGCACCGTGCAGTGAGACATAACTAGATAAACAGCCAGCCACAGATTTGTAGAATAGAATAAACACACAGACAGACATAGATACAAACCGTAAACTGGCTCCCTAAAGAGTCCTGCAGCCCTAACTTACAACACAAACCCAAAAGCTTTGGTTTTAAAGGAACACTTTTTCAACCTCATCTTCATATAATCGGTCCTCTCTAATGCTCATTATAAAATGGCACCATTTCTGTCTGCTAACTGTCGCAGAAGTGGGCTGGTGGACAGTTCAGAAACCTGCCAACCAATGATATCACAGGAAGGCATTCCAAGGTAATGTTAACTTGCTAAAAGTATTATTTTGATAACATATTTTCCAAAAATGGGAGCCAACCCAGGGCAAAGCCACAGTGCGTCTACCTACGTAGACGCACGTAGGTAGACACACTGCGGCGTGACAGCTTAGCTAACAACACTGTAGAGCTCAAGAACCTGATGTTAGATAGGAAAGTGTGGAGGGCAGCGATCCAGGAGTCCTGAGTTGGTGTTGGCTTGATCTCACTCTCGCAGTAACTAACTATTTGCAATAACATGGAATCAATCCTTCCTGTTCCTCAATCACAGAGAAACAAAGATGAAGTTGATTGACAATGTCTTGTACTTAATTGCGACCGTACGTCGCATTTACTATTAAAACGTGCATTGTTTCTTCTCCCTTCTCGCCCTCAGGGCGTCTTACTGGTATCATCATGACTAGGTAGCTTTACAACGCAAGGTTCTATGAAGATCAATGTTCAAATACTTCTGGGTATGTATGGGAGTAGTGGTAATGTGATAACTCTGTAGCAAGCCATCCCTGCCAAGCCAACAAATAATATACTGCTACAGTACATAATGTATGACTGAGTAGGGAATTTTTCCTAGAGTTGTACATCTGGAGCAATATGAAATACATTCCAAGGCATTCTTCCACTTAGGCTTCAAAATGTATTTATTTTTCAATAATGCTCTACAGTAGCCTAGATTTATGAGCATGCAGGCCCAAATGGAATCTGCAGACATTTTTCTGTGGCATTTCTGCCACAACATAAATGGGAAATCTGTGAATTGTGTCTCTTTTTGCTTTCAACATGCACAATAACAATTTCCCAACACCCCCGTCCCCCCAAAAACAAATTGCATGCTAAAGGACATGATTTTATAAACATAAATGTCTTTCATAGGTGAATACTATAGTACTCAAAATATCCATGTATGGTTGGTTTCCCCCTCCTCAGTCATACATATCTCTCTACAAAACTAATGAACTCCCATGCAGTGCATCTCCATAAAAGTGTTTCAACAAGTAAATTATTCCACACTAGTCTACATACCACATCCATCCATGCTCTCTATCTATCACTGTCTCCTCTAAAGAGGGTATAGAGTTACTCTATAAACGTACAGAATCGCTTCATTAAATAGCTTATTAAATAGGTTATTTGACGGGGCGGTATGTGACATATCGCTGTGTTTAATGTAGTATAGGGTTACTCCCTCCCATGGGCTATGCCGTCTTATGAAGTGTAGCGCAGGTCGCTTTGTGCTGGGCTCAGGTCATGGCCTGCTAAATATTTATGGAGGGAATACACACCCCTATAGCCCTCCCAAATTGAGGGAGATCCTTTTTAGAAAAAAAAAACGAAAAAAGAAAGAAAAAAAAAAAAAACACACACACACATGGACATGGTGATAGGAGGTCATCAGATGGCTGTTACAGGTTATAACTGCGACATACTTTATGGTGAAAATGTCTTTTCCCATTTACTTCCCCCCCCAAAAAATCTTGCCATTATTCCAGTAAACCCCCCAATGTGTGTAGTCGGTGGCATTGCTTCAATGCTAACCCTAGTGCTTGGTCTTGCGGACGGTGTAGAGACAACCATGTCTCGTCCGACACAGTCTCCAGCCTTTTCTTTTCACCTGACCCGAGTTTCACTGGGAGGGCGTGGCGCGATGCGAAGGAACACGATATTCCTCCCAGTTCCACTCCTAATACAACAACAGAGATCTGTTGTTGCCAATTGTGTTTGTTGTAGTGGCCGCCCGGTTAAGCTGGTGGTACCAGAGAGAGAGAGAGAGAGAGAGAGAGAGAGAGAGAGAGAGAGAGAGAGAGAGAGAGAGAAAGAGAGAGACAGAGACAGAGACAGAGAGACAGAGAGACAGACAGAGAGAGACAGAGAGAGAGAGAGAGAGAGAGAGAGAGAGAGAGAGAGAGAGAGAGAGAGAGAGAGAGACAGACAGTGAGAGAGAGAGAGTGAGAGAGAGATTTCTAAAACTGTCAAATAAAACTATGTAGGTGTCCCTCCTGTGTTGACAGGAGGATTAGTTTGGGATCAAGCTGATCTCAGGGAGCCATAGCCACAGGGGTCTGCAGGCCAGAGTCTTAAAGAACACCCATGTACACAGTAATACACACACGCACAAACGCATGCACACACACAGGTTTGTATTTTTACCCCTAAGCCTAAAGCTGGGACATTGCACAACTAATAACTCAGAAATATCATGTCTAAGCCTATATCCTCTACATGGATAAAAACAAAACGACAACAACAACAATAATCTTGGTCATCTTGTGAGGACCAGGAAAATGGTCTATTTCTCAAATTCTACTATACTCGTGAGGACATTTGGCTGTGTCACAAGTATAGTAATACAAGTACGCACACACACACACACACACACACACACACACACACACACACACCAAATACCTTCTGTCAGAGTGTTGTCTTCCACGTGGTCATTCAAGCTGCTCATACTGGAAATCTGGCCGTTCTTCTGCAGTGGCTGCAGGACAGATGGAAACATGACAATTTCAGTCAAGAAATGTTTTTTTTTAAGAACAGTCACTCACTGTAGTATGTAGAATGCATCTGCCCTCAAGACAGATTGCTTGCCGCAACTTTGTTTTGAAAAGTGCGACAAAACACTAGTAAATCACACAGACAGAAAATGCATGTGGTCTCCGAGGCTACACAGACAGTGATAATTACATACTAAACATTGCACATATTAAATGTTTAGCTTTTTCAGTCGAGTGTAACTTGTAAAGCTACAGTATACTTTATTGACTCATGTGGGAGAGTTCGTCCTTTATATTCAACCACTTAAATGAGTGAAAATAGCAGATGTACAAGCAACATGTCGCAATAGGCGTTTTTCCATATGTTGAAGGGCACTGGCAAGAGTATACATGTGTCTTTTTTGGTGTGAGAGGAAACCAGAGCACTCGGAAACCATTGTGAACATGGAGAGAACATAACAAACGTTTAACGTTGAAAATGGTTCCCCACTTTCACAACACATCCTAACAGCCTTCAAACAAGCCTAGCAGACACAGCCCATCCCTCCGTCTGTGTCCTTATCAGCCAAACTGACAGGAGCTCTTTTGGCAAAGCCCAGCTCGTCCTGACAATATTACAATGTGGGCCAGGCCAGGGCTTTGTCCGTCTGGGCCGGGGGGAGAGTGAAACTGAGCCTCCCCGTGGAGTGGCTAATCTAACTAATGGACGACGCTCAGGCACCATTCCCAGAGGCTGAGGCTTCTCCAGGAAAGCCCTGAAAAATGATACCACAGGGGAGAGTCGTGGAGGATGAGAGACACAGTGAGACAGAGAGAGAGAGAGAGAGGTGGGAGGACACTGGCCACTATTTATCAGTTCTTGCCAGCGTGTTGATGTAACCGTTTGGTAGGAATACAGCAATGAACAAAGACGAGAGGATTGTGTGTGTGTGTGTGTGTGTGTGCGCGTGCGTGCATCTTTTTTATCTCTAGGAGAAAGAGGCAAGGAAAGAGAGAATGAAGAGGGCTTACGCAGGAGAATGAAATGATAGAGACTGCAAAGTGTTTGCGTGTCATGTATGTCCAAACATTTGGAAAAGGCTACATGCACCCTATTGGTGAGCATGGAGTAGTGACTGAAATTGAGTAATGATTAGCATAGCAATTCCCTGCTACTGGTTTTGTACCATTAGGTGTTTAGCTTGCTTCACCCAGTGTGAGATGGTATAGTGTCATATTATGTTCCGTAAAGACCCTCAGCCCTGATCAGCTTTGGGTGTGAGCCAGCAGCTGACCTAACAACCTCCAGTGACCCCACCCTCCTCTGGCCTACCTCATGACTAGCATTCCCAGCATTCCTTGCCCTCTCCACTAAATTCCACAGATCGGGGAAACTGACCCACCCCCCCCCCCCCCCCCCACCCCACCCCCACACACACACACCCCCCCAAACCCTGGCCTGCCTTCCCCTCACCCCAGGCCAGGGTTTCTTTCACGCCCTCTCTTGAACCCCTTCGCCACATCAAAATATCACACCGTCCGATGGGTGCTAAAAATGCTGTTGCTAGATTCTCACCCGGGTGCTACGCATGGCCTGATGGCTCCTCTCTTATCCTCAGAGTGATACACCACATGTACACAGTACAATCCTCAGCATTCATTTAACCCCGAATAGAGCACAAATGGAACCAAATGTAAAGTGCCTTGGATAAAGGCGCTACATAAATGGCACCATTTACCACTTATTTACCATTTGAAGCTTTTACTCTGTATCATCCATTGTGTTACTTAGAAGGATGGGAGAATTGGAACAACAGTGCACAGTCAAATCCTGAGCATAACTTTCTTTCTGAGAGATGCCTGGGAGATGAAATGAGCTGTATGTACATCAGATATGAAGACTACCACATGCACATCCGTATACAAATGGAAATGAGATGCATTTCCTTTGCCATTAAGCTTAGATGAGTAGCATTAACAACAACAGGATCCGTCGAGGTGACTCTGTAACTGACAGTGTAGCCTTAGCCTACTACAAATGGAACCAAAGGACCCTTTTATAACAATAAACTCTGATGGAACTACAAATGGACTGTTATGGGTCCATTTGGTTGTCACTCTCAGGTATAGCACATTCTCCAAGCCATTATATGTCACGCCTCAACGCACAGCTGTCGGCTGTAGTGTTGACGTTGGCTTGGTAGGTACAAAGAACATCTGTCATGTGTCAAAATCGCAGGGGTCCGCGGATCGGCGGGTCCAACGGGGGTCCCCGCGGTAGTCTGCGTGGGGGTCCGAATGTGTTACTGTTAAATCAGCGGGTGTGCTCCGGTGTGCTCTGCTTTGCTTTGCTGAGGCATCATGGCCACGCACGCGACCGTTTCGCCGATGGCCTCTATGGGTTGCGTAGAAAGGCAGCCAATCAGAACTACGCGTCAGTATGACTAGCATGTCGAAATTTTCATGGGTATTCATAGACCAATGCTTTTCAAGCCACTGGTAAAAAAGACACCCTCTCCCTCACAGATGCATGCACAGGCGTGCAATCGTGCATGCATGCACACGCACAAGGATTCTGATCTCTTGCCTTTAACGAATCACCCAACATATATAGTGTAGTTCTCCAAAAGAGAACTGAAACATTCTCACAAGAACTTGGGTCTCAGAAACTGTACACACACACACACAAATACACTGAAATAGCACAAGAATAGCCAACATATACGGTATGCAAGCACGGTCAGACGCTAAGGTGAAAACTATGTGGAAACATTCTGTGGCTCTTGATTGAGCAGGTTGACAATTACAGTTTGTACATTGTGTTCAATGTTTTTGAGTGGTGCAACCACTCCAAGGAACAGCAATGTCCGTGTTAACCTATGTGACTATGTATGTTTGTGACTTTAATGAGTACCAGTAGGGGCGCTGTTGTGCCAGAAACAGAGAGAGAGATAGTGCTACACTGCTAATGAGAGAGAGAGGAGGAGAGTTGCACCACTCAGTTCACACGGGTGTGATTCTTTCCATGCGACAAGGTCAGGGAGAGAAGCACAAAGCTGGCTGCACTGCGCCAGGCACTCCACCTGATGGAGAGTGAACTGACACTGGGAACCAAACTCAGGTACATCTAGGAGGGGAAGCACCACCTACATAGACACACTGCAGTGTGACAGCAGCAACACTGCACTGCTACTGGTAGAGCATAACATCATTCCATGTTTAACACTAGACATTTCTCCATTAGATAGACAGATTGGATGCTCAATTCATAAAATACATTTTCCTTAGGAAAAAAGGTCCTTGTCAATAAAACTATTGAAATGAAGGCTCCATCGTCATATAAACTGTACAGTTGGGAAGGTTACATTCAGTAATCACAAATCAGCAGCATAAATACTATTAATCTTATTACTTCAAGCATTTTGGATTACTCAAAAATCAATAGAATAGAATGAAGTAATCCAAAGGTTACTCAAAGCAAACAGACTTAACTCTGATTGCAATTACATGCAGATAGTTTGTAATCTGTAACTGACTACATTTTTAATGTAAATCATCCAGTGAGTTGTCATCAGCTCTCAGCCTTGACTGCACTGTGCTCAACATTCCATTCGTAAATTTCCAGAGTACGTCAAAGTACCACTGCCAAATGTGCATTTTTACTCTACTTCGGACACAAAAAAGGTTTGAAATTATACAGCCGAGTTGACCTTGAAAGACAGAACAGGAATGCTATAAGTGTGCAAAGACGGAGCCACATATATTCAGCTGCAGAACAAAACAACAGCAGGAAAAACAATGTGCCTACTTGTCATCTGTTTGTAAGTAAGTACATTTTATTTATTTATACTTACTCATCTGTTTGTCATCTAATTCGAGCGCATTGGTGCGTCATTATTTTCATTTATGTACATATGTCAATTCTTTATTCCTCCTTACAGCATTCCAACGATTATATATAACAGGGTGAGAGAAGTTGAACACTGTCCCGAAATGAACTTCAAAGCTAGACAGAGTCAGAGAGAGTTTGGTCAGACCTGATTAGACCTTTCACATAGGTGTGACATCAGTCCCAGTGTCTGAATATATTAAAGCGTTCATCTGTGTGATTCTTGGCAAAGAATCACAAATGAATGCCCAATTTGTCACGCAAAAGTAGAGATACTAGCTGATCTACAAGCTCAGGTATCATGATGAAAAAGCGCTTTGAGCTTGTAGATTTTCTATTTTGCTTTTTTTAATCGCTTATGTGGGGATGGGGGGGGGGGTCATCTTTAACAATACTGATCAGTGAGATGCTGCTTAAAATAGTCAGTGTATCTGAGCATATATGACAGCCAAAATAAAAAATGTACACAGTTTTTATATGGAAACTTTGCATGGCAACAGTGAAGTGTCACCGTCAGGTTACTGCACCTTCAATGCAGTAATGGTTGGCACCATTTGGCTTGACTGAACATTTTTACCAGCTGCAAAGCTGGTCATAGAATGGCTATGAAACTTGCACGACCAGACCGACACCAGTAGTCTGTGGGTAGTAGTGGTTGCCAAGTCCGCTTATTTCCAGCCAAACTTGAATTGTTTTTTTCCTCACAGTTGCTTGGCTGGTTTTTGGAGTATGGTTAGCTTTTTTCTGTCACGACAGTTGCCAACACTGGCAACCATACTGACAAGTACTTCCGATTGCTGATTGGCTGCCTTGTCTCCAGCAACAACCTATAACATCCCATAGTCTGCACGCCATAAAGAAGAGTCACAACATATACTAGCCATGTGGAAATTGAAGCCAGCAACCAGGCATGTGGAAAATAAACCATGCGCATTGTTGTCACGGAAACGGTGGATGGCATGGCATGACGTCATGTCTCCCTATAAAGTGTGGTGCTCAGAAGCACTGAAATATATATAACAAAGGTAAATATCTTATACTACTAAGTATCTCATATTGTAAGTAAGTAGTCATATATCAAGGAGGTACCTAAATCATTGGGCTGCTATTGACTAGTTCACCAGCTCCCTCCCCCAACGCCTAAGGCAAGATACAAGTCCCCTAAATCATATAAGGCCACAAGGCCTTCTCAACACATCCTACTGACAACCCCTACAGACATAGGCATTCTCAGTTACACGCATCAACATGAACGGCATGACGACACGCATCGCAGACTACCGCGGACCCCCACGCTGACCTCCGTGGGGACTGGGGACCCCCCTTATCCGCAGACCCCAACGCAGACTATCACCGACCCCCGCACCGACCTCCGCGGGGACCACCACGCCAACCTCCGTGGGGGTCTTTGGGAAAGAATTGGGCTATAAAACGGTATCGGTACGTTCATGACATGAACGGTAGATCTGCTACCGTTTGGGGGCTGCTCTGCTGCAGCCTATCAGACCTACGGTTTATAGAACGAACGTGCTGTGCATTCTAGCCATGTGGAAATTGACGCCCGCATCAACGTGAACGTCATGACGTCACGCATCGTAGACTACCGCGCCGACCTCCGTGGACCGCGGGGACTCCCCTTATCCACGGACCCCCAGGCAGACTATCACAGACATCCGCACCGACCTCCGTGGGGGTCCGCGGTATTCTGCGCGGAGGTCGGCGAGGGTACAACCAAATGGACCCATAACAGTCCATTTGTACAGTCTCAAGAGTTTATTGTTATAAAAGGGTCCATTTGTAGTAGGCTAAGGCTACACTAGAGTCACCTGGACACATCCTGTTGTTTCCACACACATTAAATACAGATAGACACAGATATTTACAGTTCAGAGCACAATTCTGGAGATGTACGGCAGAAGCTGGTTATTAATTCATAATGTCTTCTGCTTCTTTTTAGCACAGCCCTAACCTCCAATCCCCCCACACACACACACACACACACACACACAACAGGTTTAAAAACTCCCTGTGGGGTCGTAGTTTGTTCACGACAGTTAACCTCCCGCCCTTCGACCTCCAAGGTGTGGATAGAGTCCCAGAGTGGGGAAAAATACGACAGGGGGAGACACAAGGGAGGGAGGAGAAGACATAAAGATGGAAAGGTGAGAAGGAGTGAGAGGAGGTGAAAGAAGATTTGTGGAGATAGAGAGGAAAGATAGGGTGTAAACTAAAACACAGAGCAAAGAGCAAGAAGATGCGAATGTTATAGAATCCATAACAGTCTGTCGTGGGTTTTTCACGGCGAGGCAAGGCAAATTCATTTTTATAGCACATTTTGCACAAGGCAATTCAAAGTGCTTTACATGAGGCATAAAAGGGCATTTATGTTCCTTGCATGTCAGATGATGTTATTTTATGTCAGATGTTCTTTCATGCCAGATGTCAGATGGTCCTCCGTGGCAGATGTCATTTTGTCAGATGTATTATATCAGCTGTTACTTTATGTCATTATTATGTTCTTTATGTTGTTGATGATGGAGCATATGATGCTCCATCATCATCAATTTTCATTTACAGACAATAAGTTAAAAAAAGAAAATCTAAGGAGAAGTAAAGAACAATTTCAGGGCTCATGCTTGCAGATTTGGTAACTGTTCCAAGTCATATAGCCTATACACAATACACACATATATATATATATATATATATATATAGTTAGTGAACTTAGGGTTACAAAGGTAGAATTGACGAGTGTCTCAATAGCTTTTCAGTCATTGAAATCAAGCATGTTTGATTAGTCAGCAAAATCAAGGGACCATGAGCCATTTTACAAAAGAGGACAAGTTGTACACATCATCTGAGATCGGGCTTAAAATCGGGGGGAATTTAGCATCAAGTGAGAAACAAGCTTCAGTTGCCATATCTGTCTCCTGCTCCCTCTGTCTCTCGTCATGTCTCTTCACCCCTGCCAGTCTATTATCCCTGACCCCTACATTCACTACATACCAAAGATCAAAGCATAACAAGACCCCCGGAGAACACTCTCACTGTCTACAGAAGCTGATACCTCCACTCAGGTGCTGGGATGTGTGTCCATAGGAGCAAGTGTATGGATCGCCTTTTGACGCCTTCTGGTCAAAATGCCCACCTTGCCGAGATCACCTTTTCACGTCTTATTTAATATCAATTGATTACGGTTCACAACTGTATTCTGTATGCACTCGTAACACTACGGGTGAGGTACGACAAAACAAAAAATGAAATGAAAATTCTATGTGAATGCAGTTTTTTATCTTGGATTCTTCTTTTTGGACAAAAACAAGCTTGATTTGCGGCTCATTTCTCTAAACGATATATCCTCGGTTACAAAATGTATGTTTTGGGTGAATTAAATAACATTCACGGGACATGTTACATTGCCTTTTCACTTCCTGACTCGCAGTTTGAGGGTAAAATGGATTTCAAGCTAAGACGGTTTAACATTGAAGTGAACAGATGGCGATCCGTGAATTCCTTTTCAGCCACTTTATGGCAATTTTGGCTGTAAATTAGTTAAGTTCTTATTTCTTCATTCTTTTGTTGTTGATGTTGGAAATATGAAGAGGGGATATCTACTCATGAGTTTTACTCCATTCTCTGAGTCTGAACCCATTGTTTAGGAAACAGTGAGTTAGAACACGGTCAGCCAGCACTTTGGATGGGCTTAATTACTGGAAACCTTCTTCGAAACCATGAACCTAATCTAATACAACTCTACCATATTAAAACCATGTTAGGCTGAGCTTGTTGTTTCTAGCTGACCTTAACTGTCTCAATGTGGGAACATTTGGAGCTTTAGCTAAATCTGGCAAAAACAACAGTCGTGTTTTTACCCCGATAATACTGAACAATAAGTAGCTTTCTGATTTTATTCCATAAATAATCTTTAGTATGTAGCCCTCAATAAAGTAAGAGAAGTGCACCCTCAACACATGAAACATGCATGTATACTCCCAGTAAACAGACCAACACTATAAGACAGTACAGCAGATCAAAGCCGTTTTGAAGTATCAGTGGAAGACAAATGAGTTTCACTCTACTCTATCCAGTATCTGTTTAAGAAAATCTGTATCTGTATCTATTTTAAGATGCATTCACAGATAGTCACTGGAGCCTCACTCACACCAAACATTATTTAACTCATTTAGGCCCAATTTAGACTAGATACGACCATGCTGTTGGCCAAAATTAATGGAATCAGTTGTTTTTGGCGAGGGAGACAGAGTACAAAGTGTAAAATACCCATACATATACATATAGTAAATAGATCATTTCATCAATCCAGATTAAATCCTTTTGTTTTGACATTACGTTTGTGCTGCTTCTACTAATGGCTACTTTATGTAGGTAGAAGGCGAGACGTAATCGCCATAATCAAAGCCTGACTCAAATTTACATGGGCACAAAGTATATACACACATGTAATATCAGTCAGATTTGTGGTTGTGGCTCAGTAACAGATTGTCAGAAAGTGTAGCCCACCACACTATCTCTTTCGATCAGAAGGAAGATGTTATCAGATAGAGCTCAATTGGGTAACTCTACGCCGATCTCGGTGTTTACATGAAGATTAGGTATTCCAATCAAAGCATTATAAGATTAGTGCCTGAATATTAAGCTCCCTGAGAACATAGCCACTGAACTCTCTCTAATTCTCCTAACTGACCAGCAAAACGTCAGAGCAGCAAAGGTAACAGAGAGAAAATGGGAGTGTGTAAGAGAAAGAGAAAGTATGAGACACTTAACGGAGCACTATGGAACTTTCCTCTTCTACCCCGGATTTGAACCTGGTATTCGGCTGTGCTACGTATGTGTGTCTCTGGCTGTGGCTGTCCCTGGCTGGCTGGCTGGCTGCCTGTGTCCGTCCGAGCACGAAAATAGCTTTTGGTTTGTTTTCACATCCACGGTTCACTGTTGCGCAGCCTAACACACACACACACACACACACACACACACACACACACACACACACACACACACACACACACACACATACGTATTAACTGTATATATGATGATTTGGGGTGTTACAGTACAGTACAGTGACAGTACAGTAAAGTTCCCACCTGGGGACCCCCACACAGTAACTATCATTTCTCAACCGTTTCGGACACGGGGTGGCTCGCCAGAACCGGGCCAGCACCCTGGCCGCGTTTCTGGGGATCTGGATGAGTTGCACCACTCACTTCACACAGGTGTGATTTTACTGTTGCACTTGCTTGCTTGGGGGATACATTTAATCTACGCCATCAGGTCAAAATTCGTCAGATCCTGTGTCTAGGTTAGACATGACCTTTGACACAATCTAAATGTCAGAGCAGGGAGACTAAGGTGCTGTCCAGACGAGGACGTATTCTGTGTTACTCGGGCAAGTATTTAGCCGATCTGCCCATTTTGTCACACAGAGACGGCGTTTTGGGGGACTTAACCGGCTCATTTTGAAACCACCTTCCAGAGTGGGAAAGTTTGGAGTTTTGGACTTTGTCATCTCCGTGTGTACAGAGAATGCCACCTATTTGCTGAAACGGTGACGCAATAGTCCGCTCGCCCCCTCCAAACTAACCTCACGTCACCAGGCTTTCCATCTCCAGTATCACTCACAGCTATTTTATATTTGCAAATAGGCCTAATGTCTATAAATCTCTTCTCCGAAAATAGCCGATCTGCAGCCATGCAGTGAGCTTGTAGATGAGCTGTTTTCGGAGAACAGATATAGCCTAAATTATGGTGATTACCAATCTGGAAAGAGAAGAAAAAAAACGGATGATCTTCTACATTATTGTTACTATTAAATGGTGTAGTGTAGAATAGATTAGTATATAGGCTATACAAGATAAGCAGCACAGCCACCGCGCTGTCTGTCTGTCCATTCCTCTCAGGCAGGTCTGACTGCAGTGCACACTGCACAGTGCACACTGCACACTGCACAGTGCACACTGCACACTGCACACAGCACGCATGGACCTCGATCATCAAAGTGCTTCTCTTCTTGGGTGGAAATTAAACATTCTTTGTGTAACTTCAAAACGGCTTTGCATTGAGAGCCCCCAGGTAGGATAAACACATTGTTTACTGTCCATATTCCTCTATAAACGGCCTGTTTTCACTGTTTCCAATTGCTCTTTTTTATATTTTTGTATAGCCTATGTGCAATGTTTAGCGCTGTGCTGTGCAGCAGGTGGAATCAATCTAAACGAGCAATTATCTGACATCTGTTGCGCACCAGCGAATATACTGTATATTCAATCTCCAAAGTCAAACTCATAAATTCACAATGCATCATGCCGCCCCTCGTTTTAAGATCTGCAAACTATTCATCTCATGCTTATGTATACTTTGTAGCCTACTTCTGGCAGAAGAGGATATGAGAATATTAGTAGGACTATGTAAAATCGTAATGAATGAATTGTAATGATTTGTAATGAAAAGAAAGAAAAACATCAGCTAGTTGATTATGCCCTTGCCTGCCTACTGAATGATTATGCCACAATGCCACATTATGCATTTAGCCTACAATACACGCAGCTTTCTCTGGGTGTCCGGAGCTCTACCGCTCTTAACATAACTGCAATATGGACGAAGGAAAGTTTTATATCGTTTACAAAACAGCCCGAGCTGTAAATACAACCACCCCAATTGTATACAGTACGTTGTTGTATTCTTTGTATTTAATGTACTCTACCATAGGGTTGGGCCGGCTTAGCGGTCCAGGCGCCTTGGCTGGTAATCCAGCATGACAGTGTGTCATGGGTTCGAGTCCCGATCCCGAAATAACTTTGCTGTGTGTCTTCCCCCCCATCTCTCTCCCCATTTCCTGTCTAGCTATTGTACAATTATCAATTAAAAGAAATCCCCAAAAATATCTTACAAAAAAAATATATACAGTATATATATACTTTACCATACATATTGGACAAAATGTAAATGTATTCATAAAGAAGAAGTTATATAGTGAGGCTTTAAGAATAAGAATACTAAGGGAGGACTACAAAAATAATATCATGAGAGAGCGAGAGAGAGAGGGAGAGAGAGAGAGAGAAGGAGGGAGGGAGGGAGACAGAGAGATCTGATAATAAATGAACATTACATCTTTGTGGCCCTCCAGAGGAGGTTGGTAATATGCCATGCTGTTGGTCTGCTGTTGCAAAGGTTAGAATCAGCAACCTATTTGAGGTTACTCAATTAACCTCACCAAACATTACCTCAGCCCTCAATATTTCATTAGGATGGACATTAGGATTATTTTTTATTTTTATTATTATTATTTTTTTCTGGCTTTTTTGCCTTTTGCAGTAATGTGATAGGAAAGGGGGAGAGAGATGGGGGGAAGGCATGCGGCAAGGGCCATCAGGCTCGGGACTCGAACCCACAGCACGCCGCCAGGCTGGATTACCAGCCTAGGAGCCTGAACCGCTCAGCCGTGGCCCAGGCCTCTGTCTTTAACTCATGGTCATGTTCATGACTCCTTTGCCTTTTACTTGGACTGCTTTGGCGTCTCTTCAGAGGCTTGCTAAGGCAACTACTGTTAAAACCATTTTACTGTGGTTAGATTGTGGTCCTTATCATCTGTGACAGCCCGACACGCACGCACGCACGCACGCACGCACACACACACACACACACACACACACACACACACACACACACACACACACACACACACACACACACACACACACACACACACACACACACACACACACACACACACACACACACACACACACACACACACACACACACACACACACACACACACCTACTACTACTACCTACTACTACTACTACTGTCTACTACTACAATACTAGGAAAAGGGCTCCCTTTGCCAAAAGGGCCTTTGGACATTTGCCTTTTCCTATGCTACATGAAAGGCACCTGTACCCCCAAACATAGCCAGGCCTGTAGTCACTATTCAGTTATTCCCTCGTCCCCCAATAAAAATGCTGAACTACATACTAGTCCAACCGACATCTGACGGAATGTTGTGTGTGATTGACACTTGTTGTGCTTGACACTTATTGCACATCTCTCATCAATGCACCGCTTTGAAGAAAGGTACTCCGTATATGCAGTCTGTATTGACTGTCATTGCTGTTTTACAGCGGCATCATGTTCAGAAAATAAACAACTGTCTACATATCGTGTCGTCTGTGTCATTGATTACACATATATTTATATAAAAGCTGCATACACAACCAGAAAGAGCACAGTTTGTCCAAGCCAGAAATGGTCTGGATCCAGGCAAGCGGTATACAATTCCAGGGCCATTGAGATAGCAGAGTTGCATCCATGAGGCATCAGAAACGCTACGTTTGGGGGCCGATGGAGAAAGGAAATGGCACAACTTTCTCAATGACTCTGGGCTCCCTAGTGGTCAAAATATGGGGCAAAACTCAACGTAATATGGGACAAAACTCAACGTACCAAAAGTAGCCGGTTGAACTGCCAGACCCATGACCGACTGTTATAATACGGAAATATATACCGGTACCTTACTTACACACTCATACAAACACACACGCACATGCATTGCATGAACTCACACATACACACACAGGCCATACACCACTAGGCTATGGCCATATACTACAGTGTATAGATTGTATATTTCTCATTATGCACTCTTGTTTGACTGTTCATTGTTACACTCACTAGTACTACTGGCCGGGTAGAGATTGTTTATGTACATTTTAATGTATGCATCTGTCTATCCGTTAATAATATTGTTAATATACTGTATCTTATATCCTTATCTGTCCTGTGTTTCATAACAGCAGCACTCCCATGACAACTGTAATACCCCGGTGGGAACAATTAAAGTCTATCTCTACAATAATTAGAGATTTCCTTCTGGTGACTGGTCCACATAACAAGAGAGCCAGTGACATCAAAAACGAATTAGATAACTAAAACATTAACAGGGTAGAAATAAACCAAGAATCAAGCTAACGTGCATGCGTGGACTGTGGAAGAGAGAGGGAGAGAGACCTACAGGTATGCAAGTGTGTGTACACACCTGCTTGGAGCTATTTTAGGACAACGGGTCGTATACCAGGATTTGTTGAACCCTAAATTAATCCATCATTCCCTAACCCTCACCTTTTAACCTCATGTCTATATACCTCACACGATTTGTCTATTTTTCAATCCCTTGTCCCTTCATCTGAACGGCTGCTACACTACAGGCCCCCCATGTTGAACAGCCAAACAAAGACAAACAACAACAACAGCTTGGTTATAGGAAGACCCCCCACCCCCACCCCACACACCCCCAACAGGCCTGGATCATCATAATTTGGGTCACGCTGGTCAGAGCTTGACCTCTACACTGGGTTGAAATAATAAACCACCATCCCCCATCCAATTGCTAGTCCTTTTGTCATGAATCTCCTGACACCTCTGGTGTTACCATTTAGCTACAGAACCAAACAGAATGTCTGGTTAATCTACAGATATAACAAACATGGGTGCTCTGATCATCTGTGTCACACAGTGGCAATACACTCCATTATTGTACCTTTCATCTGCCTTCAGTAACAGACAGCTGTGTAATATATAAACACAATAAACATAATATGTCAGTTTGATCTTTTCCTTATAAGGAAACAAAAACCAATCCACACAGACATGGATATGCTTGGAATGGCTCTCTGTTCAACGCAGTTGCACACCCGGCCTTGCACAACACATCACCAGAAGACATTGGATAAATTAGGGGCAGACGTTTACCTGCCAGTTTGTTGTGATTCAATTTGGGTCCCAACAAACAAGGAGGGAAAGGGATGCAGCGTACCAGACAAATGGTTAGTCATGCCACGCTAACAGACCTTTTCCTCACATGTTGCCATTTGGCTTGAGGTGCTCTCCTTAATACACTTACAGGAGGCATGTGAAAGAAATCAGCTGTGAGAGAAGATCTCATTTCCCCAAACTCCACCCACCTCACCAATGTTATTCTCCTCCTATCTGCAGTCTCACTATTCTGCTTAACAAAGTGGCAGCAGCATGGTTTGGCAAAAAAAAAGAGAAGAAGAATATAAAAAAAAGAACAAATAAACAATGAATGGCACCTTAAAGATGGAGTGCCACAATTTTTTCCAGTTTTTCATGTGTCTATGAGGTGACTACTTCATTAGACACCCTGGAGACGTTTTTATGTGCAATGATGTATTCCCTTTGTATTTAGGGTTTCTTCCTGGAGAATGAACCCTTGACAGTCAAACGTGCCAAAGAAAAAAACAGTAATATAGTGAAATCACATTATCAGCCCCTCCCCCTGTATCATACAACTACAGCTGTGGGTGCAGCTTAAGTTCAGGTGGATCACCACCCATCACCACCCACCAGGCATACTTAATGAACTGGTGGGGGTGCCCACATAAAAACGACATTTTTACAAATACTGTACACTTTTTAGAAAAACTTCTTCTTCCTTATATAACAACAAGACTGATGACCATGTTTTAGGGTGGAAAAAATCATGGCACTCCATCTTTAAATAAGAAATTAAAGAGTATCCCGCTAGAGAAGTTGGTAGTCTCACAAATTGAAACTATATTACATTCCCGAACAATATGAGAAGAGAGTTTGCCAAAATCTGCCAATGTGTAGAAAATAATCATAACTAGAAATTCACTCTGTCGAGGTGCCAACTTGCGGCCAAGTAGGCCATACATTGCCTACTCGTGCGCAAGTAGAGCACGCAAGTACTGCTACTAACTAATGTCATCATCATCATTTTTCGACCGCGGTCGAGATCATGGATTGCACAATGCCACGCTAGACTTTCCGGTCCTTCATTGCCATCCCCAGTTCCTGCTTACTGATGCATGTGTCCCTAGCGATGACATCAGGGACCTCTGGTCTGCTTTGAGGCAGGATTCCAGAGAAGAAGGGAAGATATAACTTCATTGTCAGCTCTGTAGCAGTGGCCGGTAAACTGTGTTCTTCTGGATCGGACTAGTGAAGAAACACGGGGAAGGTTGCCTTATATTAGATTAGTCGATGGGTGGCTCTTCCAAGACAGATTTTGCGCTCTCATTAGAAGGCGTTGTAAGTGCCGTTTCTCTAATTTCTTTGAAAGTGTCCATGTCTCGGAGCCATAGAGTAGAATCGGCTCAACGGTCGTCCTAAATATTTTTACTTTTAACATCTTATTAAGCTGGGATGACCAAATGTTATGCATGTCATTGCAGGCTGACTAGGCCATACCCTTCCTAGTTTGAAAGTTATTTTGGGAAGAAGATATATATCAGACCTGGGCATTGTACGGCCCGCGGGCCAAATACGGCCCGCCGGCTGACTCTGACCGGCCCGTGAAAGATTACTTGATAATCCCATTATCCGAAAATAAAACATACTTTCTAATTACCTTATGGGTGGACTAAAACCGCATCGCTTTTATTTTGAAGCCCATGCATTCTCACAGTTCACACAATCTGCACGTCAACTGTGCACATGAATTGCGTGTGATTGAGAACCTGTCTTTCTTCCTTCACCCCCCTCATATGCGAAAATGTCGGCTTTTTGGATTTATTGTTGACTACGTCGGTGAATGCAAATAGCCATGAAGCATGCAGCTCCACAACACGGTAGGCGCAGGCGCATGCTTTGATTACCAAACTTCCTTGCAGGAGGACAAGTTAAATCCCATTATGCTTCATTGCTTTATTTAACCCGCCTCACCAATAAAGTTAAGATGTTTTAAGATGCTGCCGTATGGCGTTGTTGCGCCCAGAATGTGGCATGCTTCTGAAGTTCAGACAGCTTGGGCGATGCGCCATGAGCTTGTGGATCGTCTGTTTTCAGCACACGAGTCGATCGACACCGTTGTACCAACAAGTAAATCTGGCAGAACGAAGGTGCACACATCAACATACAGCGCCTGCCAGGCTGCCAAGTCTCAACAATACCAATTACTGGTTGGCTTATTATTGTTTTCAGAACGTCGTTGTTTAATGGTTGCGATAGTAAGCAGCGCACCATGGATTGTGAAAGTGGCACCTCCAGTGTCCTCCGAATGGAACTATTAAGAGAGCTACCTCTAATGTTCTCATTGTTAAAAGAAAATGCTAGTATTTACAGGACTTGTAACTTAAACAAAAACATAGTTTTCAACTGGGAAAGGAAACGTCTCAAGCCTGCAAGAGTGCAAAAAATCACACCCATGTGAAGTGAGGGGTGCTCTTATTGTACATCATCATGATGTAAAATAGTCACTCTGCCTATAATTTGAGTCAAGTTTCACATTTAGTTTACCATTGCTTTGCAAAACAATGTCATTTACTGCTATTTATATAGAAATAAAATTGATATTATGCATAATTAAGTTCAGCCTTTTTGCCCGGCCCTCCAAAATATTTTCTGTTTCTCATTTGGCCCCTTGGGAAAAATAATTGCCCACCCCTGATATATATGAACCCAAATACTTGCAGTCATCAACCTGTTTCAAAGGAGTGTTGTTTAGTGTTTTTATAATGTAGTTATTGTTGGATTTGCATATATTTACGTATTCAGTTTTCGTAAACTGCTGTTACAACTGCTGTTCTAAATCCTTTAGACCCGTTATTGACCTTATACCAACCTTGAAATGTACCTTAGTTACGTCACCATCAACAGCCAATAAGGGACCACCATTCTTACCCTGACACACGTCACACACACACACACACACACACACACACACACACACACACACACACACACACACACACACACACACACACACACACCACAATATTACAGCATGGTACGTGAACCTCATTTGTAAATTCAGAAGTAAGCTGTCAAAACTGTGCAGGAGCATCAATTTCAAAGTCAGTTAGGAGACTTGTATGCACTCAGAACGCAACAATAACCCTAATGACAACAGATGATGCTTTCTATAATCAAGGTGTTCTTTATGTCTTGTGTACAGGTTTATTTTGTCCTCACACGTTGACACAAATGCTTTGTTTGAGAGTTTCAACTCTGGGGGACGGTACAGGTCAGGATGCCATTGGTAACAAAGAACATCTACAAGAAATAATTAAATACCACTTCTAGTTAGCTTCCTCAACTCGAAGGGCCGGGCCCGAAAATGAAGGCCCGGCCCTCATCAAACCCTGTACACTGCCCCCGCTGCCACCCTTAGATCTCCATATATGGAGCTGACCTCTTCTGACATTATGTTGAGAGACCTCATCAAACCCTGTAGACTCAAGACATGCTCCATATATGACCAGACAGTCTGCCCCGTCACCCAGACGGATGCGTGCACACGGCCTCAGGGCATCTTACTGGTATTGAAGTATTACGTCCTGTCGGTATAATTCCTACACTTTATTTTCTTTGTTATCAAATGTTTTTTATTTTAAGACAAAAATCACAACAAAACACATATAAAACAACACATAACAGCAAAAGCAAGGAACACAAAAACATAAACAAACAATCCGAATACGGGTACGGGTGTTATTTAATGGCAACTGGGATACATCATTTAATAAGAATAGAGATGGGGAGGGTGTGATGTTAACTTGTAGAATAGTCGAAAGGTTAGTAGCAACCAAATTCCAAAATGTGAGGACACTCGGACACTCCCACACCATATGAAAGAATGTACCTATGGTGTTTGAAGTGCAGAAAGTGCAGTTGTGATTATTTAAAATCCGCATAGCACACAATCTACGGGGGGTTAAGTATGTCCTATGAACAAAATTTTGATGAATTTGTTGATGATCAGGATTCCTAGAAGACAGGAATTCCTACACTTTCTAAATGGCAAGTGAGCCATGGTCAAGAAGGTTGCGTACTGGAGTTCAGAAATAATATGCACATAGTTGTGTAACAGCTGAAGTTCATTTTGGTGTTTTCAGCACCCTCTAGAGGACACATCTGCAGAAACAGCGACATACAGTATACATACCTGTCGCAGGCCTAGGCTATGGAACACCATCCCCTACTCTATTAGAACCTCCCCAGTTTTTAAATCCAGGCCCAAAACCCTGTTTTACTCCCAGTCTGTATTTTGTTGCACTCCTAGTTCTGGTCCCTTTTTGGCCAAAAAGTACCTACGTATACGTGTGGTGGGGGTCTCGGAATGCTTCCACTAAGGACACAACACGCCTTTGAATTGGTGAGTAGCAAAAACGTTCTTTTTATTTACGCTAAAGACAAGAGGCTGGTCTGCATTTATGTGAGCCCCGGAAGTCATCGGTAACATAGCTCTAAATGCAACGGCTATGGACCAGAGCTATTGCACTGGGCTTGTCATGTGACAGACACAGACAAACACAGACGGACACAGACAGAACAATACTTTTGCACACAGCACAAATAACTCAATGACGAGTCTAAAGCCTAATTCAGATCTAGATACAAGACCAGACAAAACCGTTTAAGCCTGATTTATACTTTGTCATAATGTGCCGCTCAGCAAAAATAGCCGACCTACAAGCTCGCAACGGTGTGATCTCGTACGTCGGCAATTTTCAGCACACGACAACCTCAAACGACATATAAGTATAATGTAATCATTAGAAATTAAATCATAAACATTTGCAGTGGTCTATCTTACCTGTGTAAAGGAAAAAGCAGACTTTTTTGCTATTTTTGCTCAGGACTAAGCACCTGACTCCATATACAGTATGTCCCTGATTATCCTGAGGGAGCACTATGCATCATGAGAAACCATTTACAATGTAACTCAATAGAGCAAATGGAATAATGTGCCTTTTCAAAATACCATCAGATTGTATAATAAAAAGTTATCTGGTATTTTATTACTTAATATTACAAAACAAACACAAATGCATCATCCAGCACGGTGTGGCTTTGTAGGAAAGAGGAGTTTAGATTTACTTACTAAAGTCTATGTATGGGACTATGGGTAACCTAACCTTGTAACTAAATTCAACATTATCCCATGACACGTTCTATTTCTAGTATTACAATAGCAATCCTGTTTTCTCAGGGTAAACATTTCTAATTTAGGAACAAAACACACTGCTTTCCTCTAATCCCCACAACTATACAAGACATCAGATATCACATTATTACAACCTCACACAAAACAAACACCCTGCTTGCCTTGAGTGCTATTGTCCATATAGGACCACAATTCAGCCTTAATGCCTTACTGTACACTTCAAATGATTTTGATACTATATTTAAACATTTAGCTGAGTACCCCCCAGGAAACCCCTCAAGGAACCCTGGGGGTCCCGAGGCCTGGAACCACTGCACTACAATACTCCCCCCAGGAGAGCTCTAGTGAAGGGGGTGGTGATGTACGAGGCGGGTGTTCCATCAATACAGTAAATCTTAGCGACTTTACTGCATAGGAAAGCCACCCCGCCCCTTTATCAGTATCACATGCCAAAGAGCAGCATCACAGACGGTGCAGATGCTATGTTTCAATGATTTGTCCTTCACATACCCAGTTCTCCCCCCCCCCCCCCCCCCCCCGCAGGCACTTAAGACCCACACGCACAAACATACACGCACTCACGCGTACGCACACGTCGCACACACACGCACAGGCATGGATGTACGCATGAATGAACAAAAGACAAACACATGCACCCATTACCGCACGCACACACGCACACACGCACACACGCACACACACACACACACACACACACACACACACACAATTATTCCACTGACATCTTCTGTGCACAGTACAGCAAGTGCTGCATCAGGACCAAAATTGATGAAAAATGGATGTGGGAAAACGGTAGAGGGTGCAGAAAAAGAGCTGAGAGCCTGCAAGGTGTGCTATAAATAGAAATAGTGTGTGGGTCCAAGCTGCTAACCTGTTGAAGTTGCAATTTGCAAACACACCGTTTTTTTCTTGGTATGCAATTACAATGTTTTTGTATCAGAAGTGATGAGCTCAGTGAGGTGTGTAAGTGTCTAGACAAAAGAAGGTATTTCCCATGGAAGCAATGAGTTCAATTCAGCAACAACAACCCACTACGCTCAGTACGCTGAAATACAAATAAGTTGGCAGAGCTGGCAGACATGTTTCAGTTCTACACGCACACGCACACGCACTCGCGCACACACACACACACACACACACACTCACACTCACACTCACACTCACACTCACACTCACACTCACACTCACACTCACACTCACACTCACACTCACACACATCCTATATAAGCAAGGGATAATCAATGGGGAGCAGTTATTGAGAAATAAACACTGACAGAATGATTAGACCTCGACACGATAGCGTCACTCATATCACTATGACACAACTGTAATGCACTTCTCACCGGGATACCAAGCAAGAGCCTTCAAAGGCTCCAATACATCCAGATCAGAGCGCTGCTAGGATCCTGATGAGAGCATATCACACACATACCCCTTCTCCACTCACTGAACAGGCTTCCCATCTCCTCCGGCACAGAATACAAAATCTCCCTGTTACCCACCAATGCAGCTATATGTCTACGGTAATGCCCCCCCTACCTTCAGGGACTGCTCAAACCACAGACCTCCACTTGCAGCCTCCACTCTGGAAACACTAACTGCCTCCAAGTCCACCCCACCAAGCTCTGCACCATGGGCGAGCCATTTGCTCAGCTGCCCCTCTGCTGTGGAACTCACTCCGGGAACAGCTAATTTGAACATGCCCAAAATAGGACCATCAGGTAGAAAGTGGTCTGGCTGTGGATTTTATAAATATTTAACCAATGGAAAGTACTAAACAAGCGTAGTTACATAGTTACATAATAACTAACAGTGCATTGGAGCCACTGAATGTCACGTTTTCTTTTTCTTCATTTCCTGAGAAGTAACAGTTTTTCACATACGATACGCAATGTTGATACTCATAAGAGGATTGTGCAGATTTAGCCTATAGGATTTCATGGCATCTTTATAACGGCATACAGTATAATGTATACCCCTAACCCTGCTACACAAAAACACAGAAAAGAGAAAAACGAGGCATTAAACAAAGACTGTCTACCAGATAGGGACGCTGATGTGGCAACAGATTTTCCAATCATGATTGATTGATTTGGACAGAGTGGCTGTTAACCTTCCCCAGGGAACTGTGAATATGGCAAACCCTGTTGGCTAGACCAGGGCTACTCAATACTGCATCATCACCACAAGACCAACGCCTCTCATGGGCCCTCTGCCCGGGGGCTCCGTGACTCCTCCACGTTTGAGCTCAGAAGATTGGAGGAAATCGATGTTCCTGATTACGGGCATGCAAATTGTGTGCGAGGAAAGACACATGGGGGAGTGTGTGTGTGTGTGTGTGTGTGTGTGTGTGTGTGTGTGTGTGTGTGTGTGTGTGTGTGTGTGTGCGTGCGTGACATTTTCCTCATGTTACATGTTTCTCAACACCAAAACTCCATGGAATGTCTAGAATCTCAAGCAGATGAACAACAGAGGTTCAACCACAAGTGCCTCAAACCACAGAGACAATAATGTAAGGATGATCTCTTGAGTAATCTACCCTAGTCTTTTAAAAGTCTATACTCATGGATGAAGGTTTGGAGACGGTATGTTTGTTTATCACAGGATTGGAATTGAAGGGATTCTTGTTCCAATGGGCCTTTTCGGGCAGGTCACCACTTACAGTACAAAGAGCAATGAAAGCCTGTTTACTGCAAAACAATGGCAATAGATACTGACATATGAAATAGAAAGCATATGGTCATGATGAACATAGTTGTTCATTGGACAAATGGATACGGCACTTTTTAAGTTAGACCTCTGTGTTGTTGTTTTGTGCTCTTATTTCTATTGCTGTAAATGTAATAGCAAACAGTAACACACAATTGGGGTTAATTGAGGTTCTTCGTATTTGTGCATTTATGATTCCTCTGCTGCCTCGATAATAAACTGAACACAAGTTGGAAGACTCTCAAAGAAACTGTAAACACAAACGAGCCCATTTGTGGAACCCTAACAAGAGAGGAAAAGCGGGTCAAAGATGTATTGACAAAGGGTGAATTTTGGCAGTTGCAGATACATAATAATAGCACTGATTACCTAACATAATTATGAAAATATTTCTGCAAGAAGCATTTCTGTGAACTAGCACTCAATCAAGGGACCGCTTTGGACAGTTTCAACCTAATATCAAATATAATTGGTCTCCACTGATGCTCATTATAGATGGCACCATTTATGTCTAGTCACTCTGACTGACTACTGACTACCTGACTACTAGTGACATAGTCTGTAGGCAAGTTTGGTCATTTCAAACAAGTTTTTTTGTGGCTTTCGCCTTTATTTTATATATTTTATGGAGGGACAGACAGTAGGCTGACAGGTAATGGGGAGAGAGATGAGGGGAAGACATGCAGTAAAGGCTGTCGGGATCGGGAGTCGAGCCCGCGGCACACTGCCAGACTGGATTACCAGCCAAGGTGCCTGGACCACTGAGCTATGGCCCAGGCCGTAAAAGTTTTTTAAATGCCATTGATACAAGACCAAAGGCTTCTATTTCAGCATTCTAAAGTTCCAATAAGAGAAATCGGTTTATATATTATTATATATATTTTTTTTAAAGCTCCAGCTGCTTTAAGCTTGGAATCCCCATTGATGATACCATTGGTAGGCAAGATATTTTGGGGCCTTTTTATGCCTTTATTGATATTGGTAGACAGTAGTGTGACAGGAAATGGGGAGAGATGGGGTGATGACACACAGCAAAAGTCGTCGACTCGTCGGGATTGGGACTCGAACCCGCGACACTCTGTCAGGCTGGCTGCCTGCCTAGGTGCCCGGACCGCTACGCCGGCCCGGGCCACTAGGCAGGTTTCTGAACTGTCCATAGATCACTAATGAGACACAGAGTGAGTAGACAGAAATGGTGCTGATTTAAGAACGTGGTGGGTGGAGACTGGGGGAGTGACTCATGGGAGCAGTGCCATGCTTAACTACACACACACACACTCCCTCTCTCTCTCTCTCTGTGTGGGAGATCAATACAGTGCAAAAGCTTTAACAAACACTCAACAATTGTTTCAGCAACAACCAGTAGCACTCAGTGTGATACATTGACATAATGGACAATTAAGGATGGGGACTTTTATCCAGTTACATGGTCGGTACTCATGCAATTTCGTCCTCAGTGGTTGGTATAATGGTATATTGATCTGAACAATATTGAAGCTTATTTTTAACTTTTCCCAAATTTAGGATACTTGGAACGATGCAAGTTAAAAATGAATGCCCCACCCAGATATCATGCGTTGGAGCCTCTACAGCTGTGCCCGTTGGGCACTGGCCTACTTGAAACGATGCAAGTTGGAAATGCATGCCCCTCCCAGATATTATGTCTGTGTCCATGTTATGTCCATATATGCAGACGTCAGAATGATGTCAGAACAGGCCAGCTCCATATATGGACCCTTGGCAGGGGCCCTGTCCAGAGGCCGGGCAGAGGCCTTTTTGGGGCGGTTCTGGACAACCGTGGGTCCGACCGACTCGACACCGGCCACTGCACCCCCTGTGGTGGTGTGGAACGTGCGTGTCGAATTTGAAGTCGGTGGGGCAAACGGTTCTCGAGTTACGTGGATTACACACAGACAAACATACAGAGACTTGGTGCATTAGTATAGAAGATAGATTTATTACCATTTTTGTCATTGGCTATGTTGCAGTCTCAACTCTGCACATCGTTTGGGTGCGAGTATGGACCAGTTATTCAAATTCTAATGTAATCATCACTTTAATTAAGTGAAGTGTAATTGGAAGCGATGGAAAGGGGTAGAGATGGGTAAAAAAGCTTTTGTTCTTCTTCGGATGCCCAAACACATCAATTATTTTATTGGTAAAGGAATTGGAAGGTGATCTGAGAGATGGGTGACAGACGAGCAGAGGATGGAAAACCAATTAGCAGACTAGCAGTGCCAGCTGCCAGGTACACACTAAAAATGGCTGGGAAATTTAACCCATATTGGGTTATTTTTAACCCCCCTCCTGGGTTACAAAGGGTCCTATTCAACCCCTGGGTTATTTTGACGCAACAAAATGGGTTATTCATTTTGGCCCATAAATTGGGTTATAACTTGGGTTATAAAAATAACCCATTCAGAGGGTCAACATAACCCAACTTCCAAGTTATTTTGACCCATAATGTCGGTTATGAATGAAGCATTATTGGTTCAGTCAATCAGTCAATCAATCAATCAATCAATCAATCCCAACTCTCTGAGCCAACAATAAGGTTACTCTCCGAAAAATAACCCAGAAATCTTATAACCCATGAATTGGGTCCCTATATATCCCAGGAAATTGATATGGCTGGGATGGGTTACATAAATATATAAAGTGTTTTTACTGTGTATAGTTGCCTGCAAGAGGCATGAAAACTCTTTGTTGGAGCAACCATCAACAACAAACCCTTTCCAACAGATACTATACATATGAATGGGAAAAGGGGAGAGAGACTGACCAAACAAACAAATGGTTTTGCTAACAAATCACATAAAACAACATATCACCAAATAATACCATAACAAAACACTAAACACAACGACCCATAACATACACAATCTAATATTCAAATAATAACACATATAAGAACAATAACACACGGTCCTTGGCACCCCAGTGTATGCTGGGAAATGGACTTCCTCTAACCACTCCCATGGTGTGTGACCTATCCGACCCAACAATTGGGTTACCCTCAGAAAAATAACCCAGAAATCTTAACCCACTTTAAAAACCCATGAATTGGGTCCCTATAACCCAAGGAAGCTCTTAGAAGGAAGTGAAGTGGTCACGTGACTGGGCTGCGCCATGACACTTTCATGGACACTTTCACGGGAGCCAAACTACACCCGGAAGTTCGGCAGAATGCACTGGAGTCAATGAGAGCTCAGTGACCAGCTCATGAACAAACATTATTTATGAATGACTGAGAGTGAGACCTTTTGTAAAGTGATCGCTTCTGGAAAATAAAATAATATATATAACACGTTATTTTAGGCTGTCTTATTATTTTATGTGCATACTACTTAATGTGATTTATTTTTTCAAAGAGCAGAGAGCAGCCCAGGCAGAAAACTTACTATGTGCTCTTCTATAAATACCTCAATAAAAATAAATAGTTATTAAGTCGAAAAACAACCACTCGGAAAAAACGTGTGATATCACTTATGTCTTCTTTCATATTCCTGAACCAATTATATGACAAAGCTCGCAATCGTTCATGTATAATGTTTGTTATGAGCTGGTTCAGCCGGCTCCATTCACTGCCATGTATTCATTGCACTACTGGTGTGAGTTTGGCTCCCATGAAAGTGTCCATGAAAGTGTCATGGCGCAGCCCAGTCACGTGACCACTTCACTTCCTTCTAAGAGCTTCCTTGCTATAACCCAGGAAATGGTTATGGCTCTGGAAAATAACCCAGAAATATAACTCAACGCAAGTAACCCAGGAATTGAGTTACAGAAATAACCCACATGTTTTTAGTGTGTACTTCCCCTTTCACCTCCGACCAGAGAAGAGAAAATTCAATTATGATGCTTATTTGATTATCTTTGGGGGGGATGTTGGCCATGAATTAATGGTCAAAGGCAAAAATTTTGAGTTAATAACTACTTGAACCCTACCATCCCTATTCCTATACCACAGACTTCCATCCCTCTAAACAAATTACCTTTGTTGCCTGGCTTTTTTGCCAACATAATTAAGTCATTTACTTTACGCCATCTAAACAAACCAGATTAAACACTGAACAATACTTCCACTGCTTACCAAAACAACATTATTGTCATTGTCATACAACAACTAACAAAGGTTTATATCAGTTTTCAGGTGTTCATTCTGTTACAATTATTATTAAAAAACAACAACAGCAGACTGTTATTCAATCTCTCTGAGGTTGACAGAGAGAAAGAGGTCTTAAAACACCCACAGTACACGCACGCACGCATGCGCACACGCACGCACGCACACACACTAACACACACACACACACACCCTCAAATGTGGGCCTCCTCTGTCATCGGTGTCCTCTTAACATCGGGTAGGAGGCGGGAGTAAGGGAACAATCGGCTGATTCATCCGTTTTTATGTCACCCTGGCAGGTCCCTCTCTCTCTCTCACTTGCTGCCGTCTTCCCCCTCTAGGCTCCTCACCTGTACACTCTTCCCCTGCCCACCCAAAACGCCTCAGCCCCATCTGGGGGCACCATTGGTTCCTTCCTGTTTTGGGCTGGCGCACACGAGGGGCCCCAAGCCTGTCCCCCGTCTCAGGCCCATCCTCAATGGTTCCACTGTTTGACCCTTTAAACACACAAACACACACACACACACACCTCCCTCTCCCAGCCCCTTCTACCAGGCCCCCATCACAGCTAAACAGGATAATCAGTGTCATAGCGGTGTCTGATCAGCCGTGGCTCATTATTTAGGAACGTAAGAGCCCTTCATCCCGTGCCCCATTACATTACATAACATGGTGTTAGAGCAAGGGAGTCACCTGGTGCCACTGCTGCTGCTTCTGGTATGGAGCCCAATGTGTGACGCAGGTCAGACCTGAGGACGATTCTACAAATGTCTTCTAAATCCTGACAGTTTTCTGAAAAACCCTGTTTCTATGTCAGTCGTTCTCAAACTATTCCATGTCAAGGAGCCCCAGAATTATATGTGATTGGCCGCCGACCCCCATCTGAAAATATGTAGTTCCAGGGACCCCCAGAAGCAAAGATTTGAGTTAAAAACGTTCGCTCTGAAAGAATATATATTCAAAGATTTGTGCCACATTTTCACGATTTTTCAAAAATAGCAGACCTATAAGTTCATTGTAGATCTGCTATTTTTCAATAGCTAAAGTATAACATAAACCCCGAAGGCGGGGTTGGCGAAAGGGCCTTTCTGTGTGGAGTTTGCATGTTCTCCCCGTGTCCCCTAGGGTAGGTACCCCCGCTACGTCCAACCAGGGAAACACCCCCCTGTCAGGTGCAAAGGAGCAACTTGGACACTCAGGCATGAAGGAAGCATGAGTTCAAGTCCGTTGCTCTCCCCAGGTTGGCGGAGGGTGTGTAGAGCCCAGGATCACATTAGATGACTGACACAGGGGTGAAAAATGGGTTACAAAATCGTGGGATAAAAAATATATTTAAGAGAATGGGTTAGGGTCGAGATTGCTGCATCTGCGTGTGATTGGGATTGTTTGTTTCCGAGTCAGTACGGGTGTGTCTGTCAAGAGTTTGTAGAATGTGCAGTTTCCTGATTTAAACAACTGCCTTTGTGGGTGCATAGCAAAAACAATGTATAGGCTCCCACCCAATCAGAGCACGAGAAACGGAAGTGGTCGGGGAAACGATGGTGGAATGGAGAGAGAGAGAGAGAGAGAGAGAGAGAGAGAGAGAGAGAGAATTTAAGAAATTCAGAACTGATGTGTCTGGGGGATCGACTGGTACACATACACATTACACACGCACATGCACGTGCGCGGGAGAGAGCACTGCAGGCGAGACAGTGTTTTGGGCTGTGGGAATTGTCTGGAGGCACATAGGTACACTCAGCGCTTATGTTCTGACCTACCTCTGAGCACAATGTGGGGGAGAGAGGGAGATGTGGGGAGCATTAAGGAGGTGTGGATAGGTGGCAGCTACTGGGAGAGAAAATGGTGTTTGTGTATACAATATTCCAAGATGGATGCTGCAGGAGGAAGGAGGCCAAAATAGGTTTTACTCTGTACCTGTACACAAGATGTAACAATAAAGTACAACCTTGAACCTTGAACCTAGAAAGGGGTGGAGAGAGCAAAATATTCCTCCATAAAACAGGAGGAGAGGGTGTTTTATTGAACGCATATTAAGCAGGGCGGATGCAGCCACTCTCATTGCCATCCTACACCTTCTCTTTCTATAATTTCTAAACAAAGCAGATCACGTGAAAGATAGAATGCAATACATTGTTGATTATTCCACATTTTATATCCACATCAATCACTGAGAGAGGGAGAGAAGCCTTGAGACAGCTGACACATGGATTGTGCGGAATACAAAGTCAGGAAGCTGTAGGCTATCCCATTAAACATGGACAAGAACAGAATGCTTGTACACTTTAGGCCTATTCATAGTCTGGATTTTCGGTGGTGAGGTGACCACCGCTCCGGTGGTGAGCTGACCACCGGAGCTGAAATAACGTTGAGCGGTGGTGAGTAAAAACAGAGAGAAGGGCTGGAGCGGTGGCGGTGGTTTGCTCTTCACCGCGGCTCGTGACGTCATGTTGTAGTTCGGTGGTCACCCCACCACCGAAAATCCAGACTATGTATGAGCCTTTAATGTTCACCCATTTCAAATCACTTTGATCTTCTACCTTCATGTGAATCAAAAATAACACATTCTCGATAGACAATCTCTGTAGGTACAAGGAGTTTGTGGTTCAGGCCTAGACCCAATTCCCAAATGGTTATTGTACTCGCCAGCTAACATCTTGAAACTATATAATAGCCTACTGTGCATGTTAAATGCTTTTTCTTTAAAGATCTAAAAATGAGCTAAGAATGAAAAAATGAAAACAATATTTGTCACACTTTTATAGCAGATACATTCTTAAAATACATTATTTTTTGTATTATTTTATCAAAAGTCCAAAGTTCAGACCTTAATTACTTCCTGTCAATCAACGTGACTGATATGCGATTACATCGCCAGATTGGGAACAAAATGATGTCAAGCACCTCTAGTCGGCACTGCCTGATTTGTTGTGAATGACCAGCCCCCATCGCTTTGAACGGCTGAGAAGTCCCTGTTTCACTAGGAATGCATCATATGTGATTTTATTCCTTCTACTCTCACATTAACACGACAGTCAGATGACAGATGAGATGATGCAATCCAAGTAAACATAGGATAGCATCCCAGGTATTAGGCTATAATTAGTGAACTTTGCAGAAAACATTTACAAGGATCTGGATTTGCATTTGGGACATGCTTGGCTTCAGGCAAATTGCCAGAGACAACAGCACAATACTGATCTGTCAATGTGTATCTCAAAAACGTCCAACGTTTACGACTAACCCCCGGCACACATGTAGAGAATGTGCGAAGTCCCGCATACGCACAAATATACATTCAATTGGGGATACCGATATCATCCAATCAGGAGAAAGATCTCAGGATATAAAACTGAAGCTGATAAATTAAACCCCCCTTAAAGTATTATTTTCTGTTCATTAAAGAACAAAAACTCAATGATTACTATCAGACTGTAGAGCTTTAACAAAAACTTGAAACTATATAATAGCCTACTGTGCATGTTGAATGATTTTCCTTTAAAGATCTAAAAATGAGCTAAAAATGAAAAAAATTGAAAAATGAAAACAATATTTCTCACGCTTTTATAGCACAAATAGTCAAATACATTCTTAAAATCTTTCTTTTTTGTATTATTTTATCAAAAGTCCAAAGTTCAGACCTTAATTACTTCCTGTCAATCAACGTGACAGATAGGCTATGTGATTACATCGCCAGATTGGGAACAAAATGATGTCAAGCACCTCTAGTCGGCACTGCCTGATTTGTTTAGTGAATGACCAGCCCCCATCGCTTTGAACGGCTGAGAAGTCCCTGTTTCACTAGGAATGCATCATATGTGATTTTATTCCTTCTACTCTCACATTAACACGACAGTCAGATGACAGATGAGATGATGCAATCCAAGTAGCATCCCAGGTATTAGGCTATAATTAGTGAACTTTGCAGCAAACATTTACAAGGATCTGGATTTGGGACATGCTTGGCTTCAGGCAAATTGCCAGAGACAACAGCACAATACTGATCTGTCAATGTGTACACTATCTCAAAAACGTCTATGTTTACAACGTTTACGACTAACCCCCGGGATACCGATATCATCCAATCAGGAGAGAGATCTCAGGATATAAAACTGAAGCTGATGAATTAAACCCCCCTTAAAGTTTTATTTTCTGTTCATTAAAGAACAAAAACTCATTGATTACTATCAAACTATAGAGCTTTAACAAAAACAATGTCTTAACCTAAAAACTAATACCAGTTTACAGCACCTTTAAGCTCCAAGGAGAGTACAGAACTTCGCCAAATCATTCAAAATTATATTTTTAAGGAGATTGTTGAATTTGTGACTAGGTTTCTAATTTGTCTTAGCATAAAAGCAAGATGAACGTTTTAAAAACAAGGATTTTGTGTAGTGGCATGAGGTAAATGAAACAATATGTTTCTGAAATCCTAGATATGACTAGATACTAATAAACAGAAAGCTGAGGCTAGTGGAGGCATTGTGACAAACAACCTGCTACATGGACATCTGGTCAATGGTATAGTAATAGGCTAGCCTCGCGTAGCCACACTAATATCACTGCATGGGGCAATATGCATTGCAAAAGCAGATTGAAGGCTGGCTACGTGAGGCTAGTAATAGGACACACCACAGAATAGGTCTACAGGTGGACTGGCAGCTTGAAGCGTTTCATATTGAGCATTCCAATGTTTCTTGTCAAACTCTGTCAGAAAGTGTTGCTACAGTAATACATGCAGCTTAAGCATGCATGGCCTACAAAAACATCCTAAAGCCCTGCAGGTGATGTCAGCCCACATGAAAACAACTACACTCATGCCAAGCCAGCAGGTGACGACATGAGCAAACAACGTACTGAGAAAAACAAAACAAGAATAGTACTATAGACGAATAACAGTTTAAGTCCACACTAATTATCCATAATGTATAAATGATGGATAAGGGGTCAGGACAACTAGACCTTTTCATAGAGGGGTCAGAATAACATTTGGACATAAACTGTTATTAGTCTACTTATTAATAAATGCGCTTTTGAGCAAATGTTAATTAACATTTGGTCAAAAGAGCATTCGTTAATTCTTGTTGTTTTGTTATAATTATAATATATATTATTATAATGCTGTTTGCTATGCTACTGCAGTGAAAGACTAATTTCATGTGACCTCTCTGATGACCTTTCAAAAAGTGCAAAGGCCCACAAAATTTGACCTCTTGAACATCAATCAACCAATAAAAAAACATCAATAAATCCAATCCGTAAGGAAGAAAACAGCATGTGGTGAGATCATGGACCCTCTCAATGTTCCATATTACACTCTCAGAGTTAAATTGGATTTTGCAGTGGCTGCACATGCTCATTAGAGCAAATATTCATTCACACTTCCAAGCTATTCAACAGAGGCAATAATGATCCAAAGTCTGACACTGCTCTGACAAAGGCAGCTTTGCCTAGAAAACAGGCTAGCCATATCGATGATAAAGGCTTTTAAACTGTTCCACATTCAAGAGGTTTCATATACTGTATTTCCCATTTGAAACTGTGTAAAATGTAGAATAATAATAATAATAATAATATCTAGCGAGGATGTACACTAGCTGGTAGCCTATCCATTCCTCTCTCAAACATCCATAGCATAATTTCAAGGTAGCGGATGTAACCCCTCTCTAAAGCAATATGAGTATGAAGTCAGAAATATACATTGAATAATAATTTTAGTTGAAGGTGAGATTGTGTGGACAATGTTTGTGGTATTGTAGGCTATATATGGGCAAACATTGACATCCAAGTTTAACTGTCGGCACTCAGCAGGCTTCTTTACTTGCCTTGTGAAAGCCTTCACCACCACAGCAGGTGAATGTGATGTGGACATAAAACAAAACAATGTGTATGGGTTAATTTAATTGGCAGTAAGATATCTTAATTCGATCCCATATGCAAGTGTCTGTCACAAATAAATGCACACATTATCAAAACACAGCATCCAAATTGCATACAAAAATAATTCTGCTTCATGTGCATTCATTTCACACCATGACAAAAACAATCAATTTGAAAATAATTGTTGGTCTAGGTTCAGGTTCCTCCTGCCCTTGTGAAACATTTTTTTTCTTCCTAACACAATGGGGCACATTATTAAACACAAAACCTGTCTGAGTCTGACACTCTGCTGAATCACACAGTCGAGGTAAACTATTAGGAACAATCTGGACCAAAGTGGACAGCTGGCGTAAGCGTTTTATGACTGCGGGACTGATTGGAGCAGATTGGCTGCAGCCTGCATGGCTGCAGAGTGCAGACATGCACCAACCGACCTACGTCCTGTTATTAGTCAGCAAAAATAACACCGAAAGTGACGTACAGAAACCGCACATCCCATCGGCAATGCGCACGGTCCCGCGTCAAAATAATAGTTGAGTCGAGCGCAAGAAAAAATAACATTAATAAAAGACAGAAACCTAGATCTATGTCAGATGTGGACGAAACAGAGGGAACCTTTACCTCGGTATTTATATGAATGCAAAGCTGCATACAGGTGAAGTGCACAACACATTAAAGACTGAATGACTGAATGTCCACTGGCCGGTGTGGGAAGGAAAAAAAAAGATTCCGGTAAAAACGGAGACATTAAAGGGCATCCATTAGCGTTACCTTGACTGGGTCAACGTTGCCTCCCTCCGTCGCATTCACCTCCGCACTCAGCTCTTTGGACGAGGCATCCCCCTGGCTCTTCTCTAGCTCGTCTAGCTGCGTAGAGGTCTCTGCTCCCATTGCGAAAAATCTTCTCTTTGCCAGGGCTCCTTATCTTAAGGACGGGAGGGAGGGGGGGAACAACAAGGCAAAAATACACCCGAGGTAATAACTGTGAACAAGTGTGAAGTCGTTCAAAAACGGCAACTATCCCAGCGTCGAAAATGCACCCAATGGCCGCTCCGGGTTAGGGTGGCTCTGTCCGAAGTGATAAACCGCGATTGCTTGCTGGCAAAGTCTTTCAGGACCCCCTCCTCTCACTCTGTACAATATCGCACGCCAGCTAGTGCGCCTCGGCACGCCTTGCAGCATCACAGCAAACACACCGTAGGCTACTGGAGGAGGGGTGTACAAATTCAACTTTGTGGTATTTAGTTTGTAATTGCATCTTCTGCAGACATTTTTTTCAATGCTACAAAATTAAGTTAGGACTATGAACAACAAGACGTCAGTTACCACGTGTCATTTGAGTATTTGTGTTTATAAGATAACTCATGTTCTTTCAACATCATTTGAACACAAGTGGTCATGATAATCCTCCTCTGGCTCCTCACACACACCACCACAACCACTTTAACAAGGTAATGTAATGCCTGCATTGATATCCAAATCCAAACCACCACAGCACCACAAAAAAATAAGAATCACACCTGTGTGAACTCAGCGGTGCGACTATACATTTATTGTTATAGTTAGTACTGTACTGCGCTCTGTACTGTGATTATTTTTGGAAGAAATCTTTGAGAAATGACAGAGTTACAGCGTGGGGGTCCCCAGGGGGTCCCTGGGAACATCCAGACCCCCAGGAACTCGCCCAGGGGGCCGGCCCGATTCCGGTGAGCCTTCCCGCATCTGAAACGGTCGAAAAATGACATAGTTACCGCGGTGGGGTCCGCGGGGGGTCCCCAGAACATCCCAGACCCCCAGGAACACACCCAGGGGGCGGGCCCTGTTCCGGTGAGCTGCCCCGCGTCCTTAATGGTTGAGAAATGACAGAGTTACCGTGTTGCAGCTTTCCATGCTGGGACGCGTACACTACTGTACATACACATGCATACATACTAGTGATGCGCCGGGCCGGCCCGTTGCCCGCAGGTCCCGCGGGTTGACCCGCTGGGCGGGCGGACGGGGCAGACGGTTTTCAGCGCAATTATCGCTCGCCGGCGGGGCCTCCCAAAAAAGGAGAAAAAAAGCATTCCGGTACCTGCTCTCCATGTGTCTACTGTCTACTCCTCCTGCTGAAACCATCACATTGTTCTGTTGTTCATCAATGTGTTATGAAAGGGTGCTTTAGCCCCTGCCTTTTTGACCATTGGAGAAAAGTGCCCTCTCCGTTCTGAGGCTCTGAACCTGAGACTTGTAGAGAGGCTATTTTGGGTGTGCGGTACCGCCGCCGCCGCGCGGCGGTACCACAATCTAAACTAAAATGAGCACTTGAGATTCATTCATCGTCATGTGTAAGTGTCACCTCTCTCTCTATCTCTCTTGAGACCTGCTCTGGGTTTTTCATACAGTAGGTCATTTTCGACCACACAAACTTTCTGACTGACAGGAATGCGATTATGCGATCCTTAATATTAATAACAGCAAAGCAAGCAACTGCTCATTTTACTTTGATAACCAGTCATTTGGGCTACAGGGCAGACTGGGCAGACACACACATACATAGCTGCGTAATGGAGCGGAGGCACCGCTCAAAAACAAAATAAAGAAAAATCTTGTTGTAGTTCTGAGTAATGAGTGACTCTAGACCAATGTGTAACCTACATTTTCATAACGGGCTGTTGTAGCTAAAGTTCAAGTTTATTAAAATTCCAGTCAGGTGGCAGCAAGTCTTCCTGCAAACCGCAAACACCATGAAGGGCTGCTCTGCAGAGCACATACCCCACCAGGCTGGGATACCATGTTGTAATGTGGGCTGTACATGTTGTGGGTTTACAGCTGTAAGATTGAACGTGCAGGGATAGGATTTCTATGGCACAACTTTTCACATTTAGAAACTGTAGACCTTTAATATTGATCACAACATTCAGACAGATAGCCCACACACACACACACACACAGTAACAACTTTAACTTGTTTGTCAGCCCTCCATGTTGCTATGATAAACACTGGAAGCGTGTTGTTTTTGTCCCCTGGCTTACAATGTAAAGAGATATGTGCTTCAGCGATGGGGAGAGATGATGCACGGGTCTGAGTGGCTATGTTAATTGTGGGTTTGGCTGTGTGCCATTATGTTTGGAATTTCACAATGCACAAATTACAGACCTCCCCCAGCACTCAACGCCAAGTTCACACAGGCCTGGACTGCGGTTCCACAGCTAAACCAAGATACATACCCACTACCCAACACACATTGATGTCAACTGCTTGAAGAAATTGGTGACAAACTTGTCAGAACGACGTATCCATTTATTGCTCTCACAATCACAACACAACACAACACACCTCTTCTGTATCGTCATCCCAAAACCCCAGCCCATGGTGAATTATGGCCCAAGACAGTCACTACAACACTATATATATCTTTTTTTAAAACATGGCCTACTAGGACATTGTTGCTTCAGTCTGTTGTTCAGTTATCCAGATATGAAGCAGTACGCACAAAGTGGCTTATTTATTTTCAAAATACAATATCCCTGATATGAATATGAGCAGCAAATGAGTATGAGTCTGGTCCGGAGAGTACTCTGAGGTCTTGTCTTTTTTCCGCACACTGCTTGTCTGTGGCCTTGCCACGTACAGCTACTGTATGTGAACACTCTTTTAAATAATGGTTGATGCTCTAAAGGTCTACTTTAGAGGTCTATTTTTTATCCCACGATTTTGTAACCCATTTTTCACCCCTGTGTCAATCATCTAATGTGATCCTGGGCTCTACACACCCTCCACCAACCTAGTCCCCATATATGGGGGACAAGGGGAGAGCAACGGACTTGAACTCATGCTTCCTTCATGCCTGAGTGTCCAAGTTGCTCCTTTACACCTGACAGGGGGGAGTTTCCCTGGTTGGACGTAGCGCGTGGAAGGAACACGTTATTACGTTGTTACGCTTTTTGATGAATTGAACAATGTGGACCCTGTTGTAAACAAGTGTAATGCTTAATTGGGTCGTCCACTCACAGTTAACAGTCTTTGTATTGAGTTTGTGCTTAAAATGTACTGTAAATTGTTAAAAACTGTTAATAAATATTTCAATCAATCAATCAATTCCAACCAGTTCCTTTCCCCTCCATCAGGCGCCCCGGCTGGCCAGGGGGAGGCAGTTTAGTGACCAGGATTACTGCATGTTTTTTGTGAGGGTACCTACCCTAGGGGACACGGGGAGAACATGCAAACTCCACACAGAAAGGCCCTTTCGCCAACCCCGCCTTCGGGTATGGGCACTGATGACGCGGAGGAGGAAACACGCCGCCAGCACCCACAGCGTCCCGAGCGGGAATCGAACCCAGGACCTTCTAGCTGTGAGGCGACAGCACTACCAACTGTGCCACCGTGCCCCCTAAAGGTCTACTTTTTACCATTAACATACTGTACTTATTCATTATGGTGTAAAGGCAAGATGATAAACACCATAATTATATTCCACATGAAGCCTGTGATTGGCATTCATTGGAGTCAATAATGTCAGACCATCACTTAATTTCGAGAATACAAGCGGCCAAAATTTGTTTTCTTCGACGGGTGGCTAGCATCTCCCTTAGAGAAATTCAGTCACATGAGAGAGACTCGGAGTAGAGTCACTGCTTCTTCGCCTGGAAAGGAGCCAACTTAAGTGGTTGGATGGATGGATGCTGGATCACTTAATTTATAGTCAATTTACTATTGGACTGGTTTGCAATGAACTCTTCCCATCACTCTTATAACCAAGCTCCTGTAACATTATGCAATATGCACACTGTCACTCAGGGTACACCACTCATCAGAGTTTAATGTTATTTCCAGGCCCCACAGAGCAGAGCTTCCATGTTAACTTTCAAGTCCATCTAACTTGAATGACGCACAGCAAGAAGACTGCCTAATGCACTTAAGAGTTAATATAATATGGGTCCGCTTTGAAGAAACCCCTGTTCAGTGAGTTGAGGCTCATTCAACATGTTCAATGAGTTGAGGATGTGTACTGAGCCCTCTGATGTACTCCCGAATGAAACAGCTTTCAGTATTGCACACATTGTGCTACTCAGCTGTGATCAATGTAAATATATAACAGCAGTATTACAATGAGGGAGTGAAGAACTAACCTGTCATCCTACACCTCGGAACATATTCCTGAACAGACTGCAAGATTAACTCTCCATCACGCATGCACAGAAGTATGACTCAGTCTTGTGTCATTATGGTAACACCTCTGAGTCCCCCTATATCACATATTACCCTGGTGACATCTTTCCCATGTCCATGGCACCTTTGACACAGTCTCAATAAAGAATAATAATGCAAGGGGAGAGTGATTGCTTATAAAAAGCTGGAATCGTGCTGTTTCAGTGTCTATGCAACTCAATCTCCAATTCTTCATGGGCTGGGCCCATTGCCTTTCACCACCACACCACATTATTAGTCAAAGACTAATAACATATGACAACATGCGACTCCAATAACAATGCATAAACTGCCCATTTTGTGATGTAATTTACATGCATCTGGCCAACATCTGGCCAACAGACACTGTGACAGCAAACCTCATAGATAATGTATGGATTGAGTGAGGGGCGTGTACTTAAGGCAGGTCCCTCAGCGCACAACCTGTAAGAACTGCCTGCCTGTAAGAACTGCTGATGACATCTAAAACGATGATGAGGTGGAAGAGGGGGGGCAGCAGGGGAGATAGGGTGCAAGGGCATTCTCATTAAAGTGAAAGCTGCTCAACAGCATCATCAGAGGAAGAGGAAATCACTTAAGGGTTTGTAAAAGGAACAAAGGAAGGCACACACACACACACACACACGGTTAGAATGAAAGTGGGGGAAGCCTGCATTTTGGGAGGCAGATTGGACACTAGACTAAACAGGGTACCACTTAAGATAAAACTTTGAACGTTCCAATCATCAAATGTAACAAAACAGTGAAGTGAAATGTAACAGAAGTGCATATTCTTTAGTTGTATTATTTGATATCAGCAGTGTATTAAACGTTGAGAAAATAGAGGTTCAGGAGAGTGCAAAATATTCCACCAGACCATCTCTGACATGATATTGATGACTTCATATTGATATTGACGTCAGTGTGGAACTCTATATTTGCGCAAGATAGATCAGTGGTTCGGTGGGAAGCTGGGTCTGAGATTATGAATTCATATTATGTGAAGAATATTCATCCTATTCAGCCCAGCGTTTGCAAGATTAGCTGGAAGCACACCTAATTTATTTCCTCTTTTATCCCTTAGGTAGTGACCACAAAAGGTTTATTTTACTCTTTCAGTTTCAGTTAATATGTATCTCTAATTATCCTCCACTATATTTTTGTTTGGAGCAAGTGTCTCACCAATAAAGCCTTTAAAGGCTGATTCTGGATCAGTATAATGGAGTTCCATCCATAGGACAGGATAGGCTATGGGATAGGATAGGAGATGCCAGTTTAGTTTAGAACTTGACCATAGATATTCAAAATAGCGAGCTACTTCTTTCAGATATCTACCTATCTAACGTTACGTTTACCTGAGGGATAGCGTGCATGTAGCTCGACAAACAAGCTACATATAAATAACTGGCTAGTCCATATCTAAACTTTGTGGGACATATGTGCTGGACTTCGTACTGGGTTAGAATAAATTTAAGAGGAAACGGATAGTGAACACTGGTATGTTTGAGACTGAGACAGAGGGAAGTTGAAGAATGTGGGCCTATACCTGGCCCTGGGGCTCATGTCTGGTATGGATATCAGTGTCCTGCAACATAAATGACTCATGTACAGCAGGGGCTGTCTGTCTGACATCTCGTAGATCTGTCAAATTTCTCATGCATGAAACATTAATGAATTGGCTGTAATTAGTTTTTTAATACAGAGCACATCAAATGAGGTAGGCCTATACTGTATGTTAGGTGATGAGTTATTGGATTGAATCCCTTCATACGGTATTGTATGTCCCCTTTTACAACTAGACATTTGCTATTGATAGAGAAGGTAAACAAAGTTATTCTTACTAGTACTACAGTACAATGTTCAACCTGCAAAAATATATAGCTAGAAGGGGACCTGTCCGTGGTACTGAAATTAGTCATGCCATTATGAGTGTTAACAGATAGGGCTTTAAAGGAGCTGAAGCTATTGCAGGTCAGAGGCACTGCATAAACAACTACAAGGTAGGGATTTTCCAGTGCATTGCATAGCAATGACAAAGTCTCCCAAATACCATATCAACAAATCTGTCATCAAAACAAAAGGTTCACTGTTCGCTGTCACACAACGCAACACACACACACACACACACACACACACACACACACACACACACACACACACACACACACACACACACACACACACACACACACACACACACACACACACACACACACACACACACACACACACACACAAATACATAACTATGCAATTAGTGCCTCACTGTATGAATGAGTGCATTCCTGTGGCACTGACAGTAAGCAGCACAAACTGTAGTTAAAGAGAGAGTGCCGGGCTGCCGGCCTGGTTAACACAGAATAACAGACCTACGTAGCAGGGGCCCGTTCCACGAAACTTGGATTAGAGATTAAGCCGGGCTTTAACACATATACTGGTTTAATATATCCTGGATCAGTGATTAACCGGTTTCATGAAAGCTGGTTGATCTTGCCAGATTAATTTAACCAGTTAACCTGGATATGTTGAGGCTTGATTCGGTTTCATGAAAGTGATGCTACATTAGTTACCATGGAAACTAATGCTTTGGACTTGTTATAGCCTGCTCCGGACCAGGCTATAACAGCCAGGTTTAACCTAATCCTGATGTCTTTACTGTTCATTAAGCAGTTAAACTGATCACAAACCAATGATGTTTTCCAGATTTATTCAATTATTATGGGTTTATGTTGCCTTATTTGTATCGGTCTGCATTAAAGGACTAATTTAAGCACTATATAAAATCAAATAACCAAAATATATAGGCTGCACAACATCATGACAGCTTGTGAGCTTGTAGATCAGCTGCTTTTGGTGAATGTTCCCCATGAATAGGTTTGCTGTCGTGCAAGTGCAGTGCACGGTTAAGAAGAATTATTATATTAAATTATTATTATTATTCTTTGTAAAAGTGAAAACCACTAAATATCACCATTACTCATTGTTTTACAACATATTACCATTGTAACGTTTCACCCACTACTAGTCCTACATACTTACACCTAGAAACCCCATTCAAACCTATTTAGGTTCATCCTACGGTGGACATGTGTGCCTGAAAAGGAATCTTTGAAATGTTTCATAGTTTTAGAAATATAGTGCTTTCAAATTTGAGACATTTATAGGCAGATAGTGGCACTTCAAAAAATCACTTTCACCTAGAAACTCCATTCACACTTTGTCAAATTCAGCTTACTGTGGAGACACATGCTGGAACTTTTTACTTTGAAATGTTTTGTAGTTTCTGAGTTATTTAACTTAAACACCCAATGCATTCTCAATGGCAATAGCACAAACTTTGGCATGCTACATGAACCCATGACCCTCACCAGTCTGGCCCCTGTCTGGACAACAACCCCCTTCCCCAAAGGTAGCTCCCTCAGAGGAGGGAGTTATGGCCAAATATCACAATGCGACAATATCATTATGCTTACAATATTAAGAATTCTGTTTTAAGTTAATAGTAGTGGTAAAATGTAAACTATATTTTTGGGGTAGTTAATCATTCAGTCTATCCACTATTGAGAGTATGTTCTCTCTTTAATTACAGCAGCAGTATTTATTTTAGAAGCTTAAGTCCTTGTATCAGTAAGTCTTGAATAGATTAGTAAAGATAATGAGATATACAGAAGGGGGCTGTAATGCAACTATTAAGGATGCAAACTGCCTTAATACCCCATGAAGAAGAAGGATCAGTAAATCTGTGTTCTACAGAATGGGTCTAGAGACAAAAAGCCAGACTGTCTATTAAGCCAGGCTTGCTGATCCCGGCTCGCCAAATCCACCAATTCTGAGCCTCGCTTGGCTTTAGTGGAACGGAATAAACCAGGCTGTAAAGATCAGGATTTAAAAAGCCTGGCTTTGGCCTAAATCCTGGATTAGTTAATCCAAGTTTCGTGAAACAGGCCCCAGGTGTGGAATGGCAGCTATGACAGGTACACAACACAGTACACACATGTGCACATGTGCCAGCTCCATGTAGCAACCATTAATGACAGATGTTGACAACTTGGGCTGCTGCCAGGGGGCCAACCCCTGGGCCTGCTTCCTCAACAGCGATCCCTCCGCAGAGAGAGAGAGAGGAGAGAGAGAGAGAGAGAGAGAGAGAGAGAGAGAAGAAAAACAGATACAGAGAAAGTTATGGTTGAGCATTTGGATGTGTGCATCTGCTGTGGGGCTCACGATTTATATAATGTAGAGTGAATATAATTACTAAATCCTTTTTGTAAATGGTATATAAATGATAAATAGTGCATTCATATTACACTGCCTTTCTTCAAAGTTCTTTACATTGTGCATTAGATCCTCAAACATTCACACACCGACAGCTATGTAAAGCACGAACCTGCTCTTCAGGAGCAGTTAGGGATTCAGTGTCTTCGACACTTCGACACGCAGGAGCCGGGTTTAGAATCGACTTCAACCTTTAAGATTTACAAAAAGGCCGCCCCGATGGGACCCCTCTTCACAAAAAGAGGGGTTTGACGTGTGAGAGGCTTTAAATCGTTTAAGATTATGTTCTGTAAGAAATGTGTGGCATTGAACATATAACTTTTTATTTTAATGAAATACTTTGTTCAGTTTGTTGAGACCAGATGACACTGACCAATCACAATGATTGAGTTGCTCCAAGTCTATGAATGGGTTAACATCCCTATGAATTATTTTGAGCATAACAAAATCATTACTTGTTTCAGCATGCAAAACATATTGGCTTCGATGTCCCAACATGCTTCTACCCTGACACGGACGGTAAGCCCCCCTCCAGGGAGATGAATGCTTTGCTGTGGATAGGCTTGTTATTTTGGTGTCTCCTTGGAGACCGCTGAGACAACAGGAAGTGGAGCATGTGTGTCTAAACAACAGATGGACTGGGCCTCCAGTCACCTGCAGGGTGTGAAGAACACTGATGAACACCAAATTGTGGAGTAAGCAGTACATACAGTTTAATACATTTAAGGAACTGAGTTTTAAACGTACAGCACTCGCACAGTATGCTGAATGTAAAAACTAAAAACATAACAATGTAATATCGTGAGCACGTTTTCTGAACAAATATTCCCCAAGTTGCCATTGTCATTATAATGCAGTTTTGATCACATGGATGGATAGGGATTACATTATTCTTATCATCATCTAATCTGAATTTAGAAAAACACATTTAGAAGTGGCCATGCTTTTATTGTGATAGAAAAGTCTGCATTGAGTTTGGCCTCCTTCAGTAGGACCCTTTGCATCTCCATTTCCTCCTCAGATATCTGGATACGACAGCCCCAGAGACAACACTTTCAACTTTTCTTTGGCCTTTTTAAGTGGTGCAACCATTTCCTTAAGTGACTATGTGTGTGTGTGTGTGTGTGTGTGTGTGTGTGTGTGTGTGGGTGGGTGTGTGGCTGGGTGCGTCTGATCACGGAAACAGCATGGTTGTTTTTCACCACCTGTGCGCAACCTAACACACACACAAACACACACTGTCACACACATATTAACTGTATATATGGTGATTTCGGGTGTGCCAGTATAGTACAGTACAGTGACAGTACAGTACAGTGGAGGGTACAGTAGAGGGACCCCCACACGGTAACTCTGTCATTTCTCAACCGTTTCAGACGTGGGGCGGCTCGCCGGAATCAGGCTGGCACCCTGGGTGCGTTCCTGTAGGTTCCTGGAACCCCCCCCCCCCACACACACACACACACACACAGAGTTGCACCACTTACTTCACACGGGTGTGATTTTTTTCTCCTCCAGTAGTTTCACAAGGTAAAGCATCAGCGAGCTGGCCAGATGTATGGAGAATCGGGATGACTGGAAGCGACGATGGAGGGCTCGAGGACGATCTAGAGAATAGTTTCACAATAAATGTCTCATACTGCCGCATGGTAGTATTCCGATTTTACCCTCACAGCAGTTTACATGTCTGGACTCAAATCAGACAAACCTTATTTGAGCAATGTAAACAGATGCAGTGTGTGTAGCTGTAAAAAACAACAATATACTGTACATACAGTAGAGTAGATGCAGCCACTGAGACACATAAGGGGCGCCTTTTTTGCAGATGGTGATGTCATGAAATCCCATGGTCATGAATCAAAAGGGCCTTCAAAATGACAAATGTAAGATTATTTCACCATGCTGTAATTAAGAACAGCAGAGAAGGCTAATAAACACAAGAGATGTTTTTCTTTGGGCAGTGCAGCAGTTGAAACATTCAGCAGGGTGCAGAGGCTTAGTAACAGGATACCAGAGGTTACATAAGCCCCAGTAATGGACATTTGTGCGTACATGCAGGAGTGTGGCTCATAAATACATGAGCTGTATCACTTTTCATTTCAAATGTTGTTAAGACGTGTAGAAAAATGTAGAGAAATGTTTAACAACAGACGCACAACAAACACACTCATACTGAGAAATAATGAATGTTATTTTTTCTAGTTTTCTCAGAGTTAATGTTCCGGCAATCAGACTTTCATCACATTATTAGCTCCAAGATAAGATAGCCTGATGAGAGTTTGTACACAAACTAAACTTTAATAGCAAGTGAATAGCAATTTCTTTTGGCGGGCTGGGGGTCTCCGTGGCTTTTGCCTTGCCTTGCACTTAACTTGAAAAATGCTGTATTGTTGTATTTTATGTCAAGCTGTTTTTCTGTTTACCTTTGTGTTCGTGTGTTTTTGTTATGATTTGTTTGTTTTCTTGGATTCATATTTTTGTTTGATTTCTGTTCATTCATTCATTATTTGGTGGATTCTTTTTATTTAAACAAAGTGAAGAGGACAGTGTGCGGGAGAGTCCTTTCTTCTACATTAGACAGTCGATTGTATTATCCGAAGCATCTGTAGTTAAAATAGAAGAAATCTGATTTAATTTAGCTCTCAGGACTTTGCAGTAGGCCTACATGGGCGCACATAATATAATCACATTTTATGGGACATGCAGATCAATAGATATAGCAAATGATGACTGTGTGTGCCAATAGCCTATGAAGATAAATAAATCATGGATAATGTACCGGATATTACTACTCATTGAGCTTCCTAAAATAGCAGATTATAATAGACTGCCGAAGTCCTGACGTCACTCGCTCATACCCTGGTTTGTGGAAGTAATTTCTCTATTGAGAATAACATTGGGTCATCTTAAAATCGTGTCATATAAGCATTATGGGGCAAAAATAAACAAACTTTCTCTGTGATATTGTCTGGAGGTGGCTCTGTATTGTTTACAATAGTCAGTCGTTCATATTTGATACAGTCTGTTTCTAGCGAAAAGGACCTAAAGTGGCCACTTAAAATGCCCCTGTTGAGCAGACTAAAAGGGCCATTAACACTGAGCACAAGTATAACTGCAGCCAGCCAGCGGTATTGTTGAGCAGCCTGCACCGCTCAGTTCACACAGGTGTGATTGTTATTATTGCTTGGCCCCGTCTTATCGCTGCTTGCAGCTATATTTTTGAGGGGCACTAGCCCCTCAAAAATATTCAGCTATAGTGTAGATTTTCGTCTTACATAAACATTAAATTCCCATTGACAATGAATGGAGAATTTACGGCATATGTGGACGAGCAAATCGGCTATTGTAAATAATTAATTTTATTAATTAAAAAATTAAAAAAACAAACCCCCCAAATTAAAACACCCCATGGAGCTGGTGGAGATAAACATTCTAAAGTGACTCACTGGATAACATCAATGTATAAAAGACTAAAGCAAATTAAATTCAAGAAATAAAGTTAAGCGAGTTTAGAGGTGTCTGTTTGCTGGCCTATGTGTTCAGTTCATTCAACCCGGTAAAAGCAAGTGTAAAAGACTGGGCTCTAACAATATAAAACATTTACAGCCGCATTCAATTAACATATGAATGTAATTACTAATTTCAGGTCAGGGAAAGTACAGGACTTTTCACTAAAGAGGCTAGTTTAGACCGAATTCCTACTATTGTACTACTGATGTTTACAGTTGTAGCACTGCCACATACGTTTTAAGGAATTACTTTATTATGTAATTTAAAAGAGTATGATTTAAAGTAGCCCTGAAGCCATCCTTAATGTGTAAGCTGTCCTATTTTGTATGTGATGCAACGGTTCTGTTTATGTTTTGGGGGGTTAAACGTTTACGTTAATGTGTTGATTGAATGATTGATTGATTGATTGATTGATTGGTTGATGGATGGATGGATGGGTCTGGTTATCTGACGTGGATAAAGGAGCCTGGTCATGGTCACGTTTTATCAATTATATCTCGTTTAAAGCTATTCAGTGGAAAATAGCAAAAGCAAATAAATTCTTCTTACGGATTTCATCAAAAGCCGATGAGACAGTTTATTTTTTCTTTTGGTACCAGCGAGGATTATCGTTACGTTATTTTCCATTTGGAGTAAAAAAAAAGTTAAAAAAATAAATAATGTGATTTTTTTTGTTGTATGACTTTTGTTGTTGGATTAAGATTTTGCTTGGATTGTTCGATTTTCTTTTTCCTTTTTGTTTTGTGAGCATTTGGTAGATTAGGACGGAAATAATACCAGGGTGTGTGACATTTTTGTTGGGCATGGCCTTATTAAGGAGAGTCATGATCCAAAATATTTTGATTGTACAACCTACATGTAAGGTCAACCAGGCCAGACTTCCTTTGCATACTGGCAGCATACTGTACAAAGGATTTTTACGGTCCAGCGGTTTGCCAGATAAGCTTCAGACAGCCAAACAGGAGCTAAACCAATTAAAGCAATTGGGGTGTTTGTTTGAAAGACTAATGCCGTTCATTAGCAATGAATTGAAGCAGTAGACCTACTCTCTCTGTCTCCATGGTTTCTGTGTGTGTGTGTGTGTGTGTGTGTGTGTGTGTGTGTGTGTGTGTGTGTGTGTGTGTGTGTGTGTGTGTGTGTGTGTGTGCCGTGCGTGCATGTCTGTGCGTGCGTGTGTGTGTGCATGTCTGTGAGTGTGTGTGGGAGACAGAGAGAGAGGCACTGCCAATCGCACATTAACCTGAGAATCTTCAGTCATGTGCCAAAGATGTACGTATTTAGTATGGTCATGTACTTTGCTGCTACAGCTGGACACACACACACACACACACGCACGCACGCACACGCACACGCACACACACACACACACACACACACACACACACACACACACACACACACACACACACACACACACACACGCTCTATCTCAGAGACACACTCAGCAGAAGACTGCATGCTGTCAATGTGACTTGCACCCAGCAAATGTTGATGTACTGTATAAGACAAAATCTAATTAAATGTATGTAATCTTTTACCCAACACCATTCATAATCAGCACACTAACTATGGGGTTATTACATTTGTTCCACTAGCTGCTAAATGCTTCTGCTTATTTCACTTAACATGTGATCAAATTACTTTATTAAAAGCTAAACGTCAATCAATCACAGGCTGTCTCTTTAAAGATGGAGTGCCACAATTTTTGTATTTTTCCAGTTTTTCATGTGTCTGTGTCTATGTCTATGAGGTGACAGTACTTCATTAGACACCCTGGAGTCGTTTTTATGTGCAATGGTGTATTAACTTTGTATTTAGGGTTTCTTCCTGGAGGCTGAACCCTTGACAGTCAAACAGGCCAATGAAATAAACGGTAATATAGTGACATCACACTATCAGCCCCTCCCCTAACCCCTCCCCATGTATCATACAACTACAGCTGTGGGTGCGGCTTCAGTTCAGGTGGATCACCACCCATCAGGCAAACCAGGCATACTTAATGAACTGGTGGGCGTGTCCATATAAAAACATGATTTTAACAAATACTGTACCCTTTTTGGAAAAAGTTCTTCCTCCTTATATTATAATAATACCTGATGATCATGTTTTAGGGTGGAAAACAATCGTGGCACTCCATCTTTAAGCAAGGTATTCCAATTATGCTTTTGTTTTCCAAGCTTAAATAATCAATATTACCTTCAGGTTTGAACTCTTTGTCCATCTTTCACTCAAGCCACTACAAGTCACAGCAAATCACAAGGCAGGATTTGAGATAATGATGTGGAATTATAATCAGATAATAAGTCATATGCAGGTAATATACGGTGGAGCCACATATTAAGACCTTCACCACAACACAGCTGCTCACAGGCATGGGCAAACAGCAGGCCCTGAAATGGAAGCTACCAGACTTGGTATCAAATTACACAGAATAAGATCAGCCCCCAGTATGTTAAATTACTATAATCTAGTCTCATTTAACTCTGTGGCAGACAGTTACCATTATAGAATTCACAATGATCAATGTGTTGACAGGCTCCACTCTGTATTCAAAGGCTCCTCTGTTCTAAAACCTCTTCAAAAACAAAAGGCATGATCGCAGTCAGATTTTAACCTGGCGGGGGCCACGGTTGAAAGGTTGCCTTTGCAGTGAGGTAATATTTCTTGCCACAACTGACAGACACAAGATATAATGAAAATGAACTGATTCATTCAAGGAATAAATGTGTAATGGTGGCAAATCCCTGAAAAGACCATTATGTAGTGGTTCCATCTAAGTACAATATTTTGTTAGCATTTACATGTATTATGTTGCGGTTTTATACATTTATATAAATATCCTAGAGGGCCAAACTAATCTAGCAGGAAAATGATGTCATCCACATCCCTCCACATTTGTGTATTGAAAGCATTTGCGCACGCACGCACACACGCACGCACGCACGCACGCAGCCACGCACGCATGCACGCACGTACGCACTCGCGTGTATGCATGTGCATGCAGCATGTGAGAACCCCATTAAGTTGTTGATAACCCTTTTACGGGGTGAGGCATGAGGGAATATCCTGTAGAGTAAATAAAAATCAACTGACTAGAAAAATGTGATTCTGAGGAGGAGCAGGGGAATTATCTGCTAATGAGATTTGGGAGATGAAAAGGGCAGAGCATGTGAAAGAAGAATCACGTGAATGGTCAATATGAGACCTTAGATAGGCACGCCCCATGGGTGGACTATACTTTCCATGGGCCCAGTTGGCACTGCGAAGTCAATGGGAAAACATTCACCTTTGCTTTAACCCCTCCTTAGTGACTTAACCACACATTTACTCTTTAATTATTTTGAAAATAGTAAATCTGACAAATGTTCTATTTACAATGACGCCTATAAGTATATGCCCAATGCCAGTGTTAAAGCGGTAAAAAAAACGAAACTATTGAAGCAACAATGACACTATGAATAAGGGTCCTTTTGTATTAAAACAAATTATACTAAACCTCTGACTAAACCAGCTGCTATAGATTAAGGGAATGCTGTGGGACTGATGAAAGAACTGACTCATAAAGCGTTTTTTCCTCTCTCTCACAGCCTATAGCCAGATTGTCTCATCCGAGTTGAAAACTGAATAATCATGTTCACTAAAGAGAGATTCTTTGCATTCCTCCCTCCCTCTGACCCAAGGCCAGTTTTATAGACCTGTTAGTGGAAATGAGCATTCGAGAGACAGAAGGAAGTGACCACCCAATTTCCTGTCTGAGGAACAGGTCAGCTAATAAAAGAAGGGACTAAATTAGGGAGCGTTTGCTTACGAGGAAAAGCTAACAAACTAGATGCTGACTTCCCTCTGTTCCATGGGTAATGTGGTTGCTGCTCGGCGTGATGCGAATGGTGATCGTGCTAAATAAAAGAGAGCACTGTCGGCAGGTATATTGTATTAGGCTATTAGCCATGGATGACTCGGGCAGTGGGTCAAATGGTGTAACACATTATCCTTGGCCTTGCAGGGAATCGCTAATGCAGTGGTTTTGTGCCCAGGCCATATTGCACACCAGTTGGCAAGAGAAAATCTCAAAGCAATCCTGTATTCATAGTGAAAATAGTCTACAAGCTCACACCATGTCGTATCATGTGAACTTGTAGATCTGCTATTTATTTGAATTTGTAACATTTTAATGTTTGAATGACAGATTACTATGAAAACCTGCAAAACCCGTCACTCCGTCAGTCATGGCTCCATACGGCCGTCAGTCCATGACGCCTCGTGACACGCTTGTGACACGTCACGCCACCATATATGGCCGTCAGTCTCTCACGCCTCGATATATGGCCGTCTCCAAAAAAGGAGATCATGACTCTGACCTCATCAAACCCTGGATAGCCATACATGAAGACTGGATCATCACCTAGATCTGCATATACGGAGCCGGCCAGCAACTCTACATCTGACATCAAACCCTTAGATCTCCCTTTTGACTGATACCTGTCCATTCAAACTCTAGAAGGGCCCAAAGTTATTAGCAAAGCCGCGCCGGCAGCCGGCGAAAGCTAGAGGTCCGAAAATTAAAGCCCGGATCTACCTGGGCCGTCATCAAACCCTGTGCACTCAAGACACTACCCCCGCTGCCACCCTTAGATCTCCATATATGGAGCTGACCTGTTCTGACATTCTATATGTTGATCTGACCTCATCAAACCATGTACACTCAAGACACGCTCCATATATGGCCAGACCTCATCAAACCCTGTACACTCAAGACACTGCCCCCGCTGCCACCCTTAGCTCTCCATATATGGAGCTGACCCTATTTTGACATTTCATATGTTGATCTGACCTCATCAAACCCTGTACACTCAAGACACGCTCCACAAATGGCAAGTACAGAATTTATTCCATATGTTGATCTGACCCCCCATGCCAAAGCGCCAGCGCTTGCCCAGCAGTCTGCCGTCACCCAGGTGGACTTCAGGGCACAAAACTAAGGAGCTGATCATGGACTACAGGAGGCAGAGACCAGCAAACCCTGTGGACGACCCAGCGCACTGGAGGTGAGCTTCCCTCCCCCTAGAGGAATATACAAGAAGGGTTGTGTAGTCAAAGTTGAGTGAATGCACCAGGACACTCACTACCACAGTCCCGCACGATCAGTCAATGTATTTTCAAAACCATACCACCAGATATCTGAACCGTTTCCTCCTGGCTAGTGGCTACCATCAGACTGTTGAACAAGCACGGAGCCTCTCTTGTTGCCAGGCTGTTCTGATGACACAGGATTTACTTTTTGTGTGTATACTCTATACTATAAGACTGCAGGTGTGCTCCGCTACACTGGCACTGGCACGAATATTTGACATATCTGACTTGTTATCCTTGTTTTCTTTCCATCTTGTTTTTCCTGTGCTGAAAACGGCTAATGAAAATCTGTGATGTGACAAAAAAAATTGAAATTGTAGTAAGTATACACTGCCATCATATTAATGTGTGGTTATCACATAATCCCAAAACACACATGGACTTGTGTCACAGCACACCAGTGTCCAGTATCACCATTTTGGGAATGGGATACAAAAACATCAATGCTATCCATCTTCTCTCAGGAAACGCACTAGCAGTACTGTTCTCTGAATGTTTCTCATGAATACTCATAGGGTGAGAAACCTCACACCCCCATGACGTGAGCAAAATGGCCACCTTGTGAATTATGGTCAATATGCTAGACAGTTTAAATTAAACACTGCCTGCAGGGGCCAAGGAACCTAAATCTAAACCTGGCTTACATGAATGTCAGTGCAGACAAGCTGAGAATAAATAGATGTGTTGTAGTCCAACGTTCCGCCCCTCTTCAGCCTAAGAACATGTTGTAGCTTGTAGAACAGTAAGAACTCAGAACACTCCATGGCTAAAGTCTCTGCTCTGCCAAGAAATTACCACCATTATTGCAAAACACAATGCACCATTGTCTGGGAAAACTCTGCAACAGCTTGAAAGAGACAACGCAACCCATTCTGATCATCAATGATCCTCGATCTGTACTGTTCTGGATGAGAGTGTCTGGATCAACAAAGAAAATCTCTCCGGGGGGGATCCACATAGATTACCATTTGGCTAATCTTAATAAATCCCAAAAAGCTGTCACTATGGTAATTTTACAACACAAATCAGCAGGGTTCATCCACCAGGGAGCATGAAGGTGCACACATGGCAATCCAGCCAGTGGCTTTCCAAGGTATCTTGTAAGAGAAAGTGTGTGCCAGACAGAGGGACGGGCCACTCAAATAGTGGAGCTACAAACTAGAAATACTCTCAGATGCGAATGTTAGACCCATGCACACGTACAGGCTACCTTGTATAGGCATGAGGCTCAACTTAAACCTTGTGCTGTTCCCTTGAATGAACGCTGACCGACCGTTGACCCATTAGTATGATCAATATTGGATTATAGTTGTGACAAACGCTTGTGATTACAATACATCTGCTCTGGTGAGCACAGGTGCAATCAATCTAACTTTTTTTTATTGAAATAGGGTTACAGCTGGTCAATACAGTACATTCTTCACTCCAGATTGATGGATGATATCCTATCACCGTAGTTTAGCAGGTGTTTAACTCAGTGGCAGACTGGCAGTTAGTGTGACTTGTGGAATAGAATTGTAGGTTTTCTAAACTAATTAATAAATAAAGGAAGATTAGCCTACTGGGTTAGTTTACTTATCTTACTGCTTCCCCACAGGGATCAATACAAGTCTGTCTGCCTGTCTGTCTATTTAGTTTGAGCATCAGTGTTCTGTCCTGTCTGATTATTAGCCTATCAAGAATATAATTCGAACACCCTCCAACAATATGATCGGTGGTTGTTGTTTTTGGTTGGTATGTTGATGAGATTTAATTGGAAAATATCTACAGTTATTTAAATATTTCAACAAAATATTCAAGATATGTCAAGAAATTATATAAGTTACAGTGTATAAGTGTATTGTTATAAGGGGGGTCAGTTTCTTCAGTGAAAATGGTTAGGCATTATGACAGACAGCATGTTCTCATCCCCCAACAAATCTAAGTTTGGGTCAAAGGATAATGGTGAAGAATCTGTGAATAACCACACGCATAGGGTGGAGTTGGGAAATTGACAACTGTCTGATTGACAGGTCTATAGGACCGGCATGGATCAGGCCTGAACTCTAACCTACGTGAGAGTGGGTATGCTTCCATTCTACAACTTTCACCGTGATAGCCTGGCTAATAACAGGCAATTTCGGTCTGGCTTATTAGCCAGGCTATCACGGGTGACACTTAACCTTGACACACACGGATATCAAGGATACAGACACATTGGGAGTGGCCGGCCACAGCATCAAAAACGGAACTTCCACCAGAGTCACACATCAAGGTTACCTTTCTTCAGCTATAACTGGAGTACCTCAGTTAATGTACAACTTGTGGTCTTGTGGAATAGCTTGCCAGGAGGAGAGTTTCTATAAATCTGATCTATTCAGGGATTTATGGTTGGATAGAGGCAGCCTTTACGGGATGTGAATTCTACAGAGACCTATTGTTCTGAATGTGACCCCTCCCTCACATATCTGTAGAATGTCATAGGCCCCTTCCTGATTCCCTACACTCCCCACATCAATCTGCTACTACTCCTCCGTTCATACACGCATTTCCCACTGCCTCAGGATGTGTGCTGGTCCAATCTATCGTGACATCACCGTAATGTGAGCTTTTCACCAAATAACAAAGAAATTGTCTAAACAATATATGTTTGGACTTTAACCAAGTGATAAAAATGACTACAATCATCTAGATTCAAATTTAGAGGTGTGATTGATTGATTGACAGTTTGCAGAATGGGTACATTTCACATGAAAGCACAACTCAATACAAAGACTCTTACTGTGGACGACACACTGATAAAGCTTTACACTTGTTTACAACAGGTTTCAATTCATCAGAACATTTAGAGATGTACAAATATATGGAATATATGGAAATCATGTAAGGAGGTAAAAAGGGAAAAGAAACATATACAGTAAGGGGGAAAGGGGGTGGGGGATTCAGATTTTACGAGTTCCAGGTTCGAATTGCAGCCATCCGTAGGTGCCCTTTGAGAGCGGTTTTGAAGGAGTCAAGAGGATGTCTTAATGGCCTGTTGGTAGGGCGTTCCACATTGTGGTGGCATAGGAGCTAAATCAATTTAGTCCCTTGTTTGTGCTGAATCTGGGTTGCACATGGTTTGTTGAACTCCCTCTGGTGTTGTGGGTGTGAACTTCGTTGACATTAAGGAAGTATTTAGACAGGTACATGGGTATCTTGGTGGTGTAGCGAATCTTGTGGACCAGACCCATTGCAAGATACTGTACTGAACTGTCATCAACCCTGAGACATTCCAGCCAGTCAAAATGGGCAGGGGTTTGCTGGGTTCGGGGAGTGAGGCCAAGTAGTAGCCTGACAAGTTTGTTTTGGGAAGTCTGGAGCCTTGTTTTAAGGGCCTTTGAGGTGCTGTGGTATCAAGAGGTGTAATACCTCTAAATTCGATATGTAATGTATCAAGACGTATGGAACACAGCATCAGGTTCAACTAAGATTCATCAGATCAAGCCGATAATTGTTCCGTCCAATATGTTTAAAAATCCTATCTACAGACAAGACGGGCAGACAAAGAACTGAGAACCACCAAGAAATTCCCTTGGGTCAGGAGTCACAGTTCAGGGGTCGTCAATGTGCCAGTGGTTTTGTAGATCAAAGTCAGAGGTGGGAGATTGGAGAGACGCCACATTGAGCCACCCGCCACCCCTGCCCAGCATGCCCAGGGTGTGACACCTCGGCTTTAGCCTATCAAAATACACCCCTCGGGGCATGCTGGTGAAACGGCAGGGGCCCAGCACACTCAGGAAGTTGCTTCCTTCCTGCCCAGCCCACTTTTAACCAAGCGGCTCCATGTAGTCCACTCAAGCTCTGCCTAACCCAATGGCAGGGTTATTTGGATCCCCATTAGTGGCTGCTGCCAACAGTAGCTCAAACTCAGAATATCGGTTTTATTGTTGAATTATTGCTGAGTTGCAAAGACAAGACACGATACAACGATAACAACTACTATAAGAAATCATATTTTACACCAAAAAGAAGGTTTATTTTCTTACTTTAGGTTTGAATTAAGCTAATAAGTGTTACTTGTTTCAAAGGCAACAGTCAGAAAACACAGCAGGTCGCAAGTATAGTAGTATATTATATTTGTATTGTATCGTCTTATAAATCTTGTTAAGTGCAGTATTACTGATGAATTGAGTATAATGGCCCAAAATGGAAACAAACCCCTGGGGCATTTTGTGTTGTGCCTTTAGCATAACATTTGACTGTACTACCTGTACTGTTAAAAAGCATGTTAATAAAGTATTCAATCAATCAATCAATCAGCCATCAATCAATACATCAGCCATCAATCAATCAATAAATCAATCAATCAAAGCCTTCATTCATATCTACAGCCTACTCTGCAGCCAATACTTACTTACTCAAGGTCATTCAGTCAGTAAATTTACCCTGCAGACAGACAGACAGACACACACACAGACACACAGACACACAGACACACAGCCACACACACACACACACACACACACACACACACACACACACACACACACACACACAGTTAACAGAAATTCCAGGCATTTCTGGCGCCGGGGATACGATTAGAGGGACAGCATCCCTGGAGCCACAGCTGGACAGGGTCAAAAACAGAGCAGAGCACAGCACAGGGGAGGTTGTTTAAATTAACACCACACTCAATGTGTCTATGCACATACTGTATGTACAGCCCAGGAGCTCACTTATTTGTTTGTGCCTGATGCCATGACGATGACCCATTGAGGTTATAGGCAGCACACTCCTCATTTTGGCCGCATTTGAAAGTCTACAGTATATGGTCATGGCTGAGTCATGATGCCATGAGCGTGTCGTCAGAAGTGCGCCTGCCCACCCGTTCGCCGGCCCGTGCTCCCTTAAGCCAATTTTAATGGATAGATAACAACAGCACAGAAGACGTAATGCTTGTACTACTCATGTACTTCTGTAATGTTGTTAGGCATGACACTAGGCATGTATCGATATTGATATATGACGTATTCCCCAACTGTAAACATGCTTTCTTGTTTAGAACCTAGCTTGAGTTAACATGTAAGAAAAAGCTTTCTTTGATGGCATCTTAGGAAAGATGTAGACCTATTTGACAGTGCAGAAACATAATTGCCTTCCTTGATGTATTAATTAGCATCAATGCCCATGACCTGGGCACAGTCACACACAGCTCCCCTCTGCAGTGCTCTACTCCACTGCTGAAAGTTCTCTCCAAAAGCACTTGAATATGATGGAATATGATTAAAGCTCACATTTCATTTCATATCACACACACACACCATAATTCACTAGCCCCCCCCCCCCTCTTTTTTATCGATTATTTTATTTTATTAAATTGATTCATATCGTCGGGATTCATATAGATTTAAATCGATATACAATATATCGTTAAATGCCTACATGACACCCTAATCAGTAATCACACTGCTTAGGAACTGTTGTTATTGTTAACCACTCACCATAGTCCATGCCCACTAGTGGGTAGATGAAGCCAGTCCCGATGCTAGCACGAACATCCCTGAAGGGCACCCCCTTCTTGTCCGGCATGTGGGCAGTGCCGGACAGGTGTGTCTTGGCCATGCAGACAGGCAGTTGACCATAGCTCTGTGTGTATAGCACAACAGAAAACTCAATGACTTTTGTTTGTGAAGGAAAGAGAAAGAGAGAGAATGAATGTGAAAAACAAATGCTAATCAGCATGACTCATCCGTGCAGTGGCAGTGATCTCACCTGCTGGTTGTAGTCATCCATCTTGGCCTCTGTGGACAGCTCAATGTCATCAGCACCGTCCTGATCTTCTCCAATATGGGTATCTGGGAAAGGCATAGTCTATCAGATGCAGCTTTATTCTTTATTAATTTGAATCCCCATCAGCTGCCACCAAAGTGCCAGCTACTCTTCCTGGGGTCCACTGTGAAAAATAAATCATCACATTGTTTATGGGGATTATTGCACACCTTAAAAAAGGGACTGTTGATGTGATATACGTTTATTGTTGATGGTTATCATATTCAACAGAAACAAAGTACATATTGACATTGACAAAGTCCTGTTCCTCTCTGTGCCCTACAGGGGACTTAAAGTATATATTATCTTACTTTAGTCCCCAAGCAGTATATTATCTTTATTGGTGTTCCTACGATCCCCCATGATGCATTTCATGGCAATCTGGCATAATCAGTCTCAACCTCATATTTTCTGAAGTCATTTTAGTCATAAATACAGTGAACAAGGACAATGTCACAGCCAACAAGGGTAATGTCTAAAACCATTAAGAAAATGCTGCAGTTTCCACATTTGTAGATTTTATCCCAGTAGTGACTTAACTGGGGTAAACTTTTCAACACAATTTCAGGGGCATTTCCGAGAGACAGAAAACTACCCAGTACCCAGATTTAGGTCTGCTGGCTGCACATGGAATTAGCCCTACAACAGTCAGATAGTTAAGGATAGGAACCTAGCCGCAAGCAACTTAGATGCTATAATGCTTAATGACATCTGCAGTTGCAATACCAACCCTTCACCACAGCCCATTCATTGAAACCGAAAAGTCCTATCTGATTGTATTAAACAACTTTACACTCACCAACATTGCAGCGATGGGGACTCCGACATCACATTAGTCCGACTATGTGGCTTCACGTGCGGTTAGGGTTAGTGGTGGAAAGTAAATATAAGTACATTTACTTAAGTACTGTACTTAAGTACAATTTTGAGGTATTTGTACTTTACTTGAGTATTTCCAATTCCCAATACTTTTACTTCTACTCCACTACATCTTAGAGGCAAATTTTGTACTTTTACTCCACTACAAAAAAATTAAAACTTTAGTTACTAGTTACTTTGTAGATTTTGAGTATTATTAAAAAACCACTTCAGCCCTATATACATTTGTACTTTTACTCAAGTAAATGTTGAATTCTGGACTTTTACTTGTAATGGAGTATTTATTGCAGCATTGATACTTTAACTTAAGTAAAACATTTGAGTTATTTTTCCACCACTGGTTAGGGATGGGGTTAGTAATTTGCGAGTCGGACAAACGGAATAATGAGCCGTCCATATGTTGCTGCAATGTTGGTGAGTTTATCAGATTTCGGTTTCAATTAATGGGCTGTCAAGGGTTGGTATTGCAACTCTATGCCAGATATTATTGTAGCAGAAACCATGATATCATCCCTTTATTACAGATTGTTAACACGTTTTTCAAAACAATAGTGGCTTTATCAAAACCGCACACACAAAACTGAAAATCTCACACACAAAATGCTACACCCTGACACTCTGACTCTTTGCCATCAAATTTCTTAACTGTTCCCAAAATGGAACTTTTGTGTTTTCATTTGTTACACACAACCAAGCATACTGAAGTGCAAAATGGAAACACAATCATATAAATAGAACACACCATATGAATGACAATGACTCTGGAGAATGAGCCATTTCCCCATTTAGGCGTACTTTTTTCAAACATGAAGCAGCATAGGATGAGCACTTTCAGCCGTAGGCTCACACTCCCCCCGAGGATGCACACGGAACGATACAGACTCTCTTTCATGCCAACTGCTATCAGACTATACAATGCGAATGCATAAGAACTGCCTCCCCCCAAATGGCATATGGTCCTTGGTGGTTATGTCCATTTGTGTCTGTTTTGTGTTCTTCTGTCTGTCCAGTTGTTTTAGCTTTTTATGTGTCACATTATGCTGTTGTAACGCTTCCATTTCCCCTCGGGGATTAATAAAGTATATCTCATCTCATCTCATCTCACACAAAAAAAAAATATTTATTTTATATCTATTTTTATTTTATTTCTTAGATTACCGTACTGTAACCCCGCTATCACAAAACAAGATTTAGACATCATGCCTATCCTATCTGGCCAGAGGGCCTCATCCACAGCACAGGCCATGTTCTCCCTGTCCATGAAGCGTTGGTATAAACGCCTTGAGTGGCGCATGAAGCCCTGACAGGCCTCAACACTCACGTCGCCACAAGCCTCCTCCATGGCCTGGAGCAATGTGACCCGCTCTGTGGGTTCCGTTCATATACACCTTCCACCTCCAAGCTGAAAATAACTCCTCAATAGGATTCAGGAAAGGAGAATAAGGTGGAAGGTATAGAAAGGAAAAATCTGGGTGGTCCATCGCACGGATGCACTTGGGACGTATCCTCAGTGATGTATCCCACGGTCATCGGGGTTTTCGGGTCTCGCAACATCATACCCCTCACTCAGGTGACCCAGCCGGGGCGATCAAGTCCCGACTTACGTGCCAGTAGCTACCCTCCTTGTAGGAGATTTACACCTCTTCAAGATGGCCAAATGGAATCATGTCATTACTTTAAAAGGTTTCTCTCACGTAAATCAAAGGCAAATGTGTTAAGGGACTGTGAATCATAAACAAACAGATGTAAACCAGCTTTTAATTCATAGGCTGGTGGAAAAAAATCTAGTCAAATGGCTTCAACTTCAACTTAAGCATCAGTCAAGCAAAAGATTTAATAGAGTTTACTACTCACTGAGACATTCACTTTTAAGGACTCTCCTCCAGGCTAAAAACTGCGTGCAGGATCAGTTAATCAAAGTCACAACATCCCAAACTCACTAACTCAAACCAGCTGATGTTTTTTTCCCCCCACACCCTCAGAGTTGGGTCCTAATATTTAGGTATCCCCAGAGTTGCCAGCCCCAATACTCCCTATATGCCATTTAAAAGAAGACTCGACAGAAACCACTGCTATGATGTTAGTCAGCTATGATGTCAGAATTGTGACATTAGGCATGTCCATATTTGGGGCATATGCAGACACTGAACTTTGAAGATATTTTTTCCAGTGTAATCTACCCGCACCCATCTGAGATTAGGTTTGTTTTCCTGACCTGAAGCCCTGCAGGTCGGGAGCACTTCACTATAATAAAGGGCACATTGGCACAAGTATTACAACCTATTAACACGCCAGAGTTTGTCAAAATAAAGGTGCTGGAGTGCCAAGCAGATGGGCAGATTTTACTCTGAAAAGCCCTGCCTTCCATTACCCCCCAATGTATGAATGAATGAACCATTGTAAAGCGCTTTGAGCACTTGGAAAAGCGCTATAAAAATGCAATTCATTCATTACATTACATCACAACCGGTATAACCTTCCATTACTAGCTCGCGCTGTCAAGTCTCGTCACTCTTTAGAAGCGTTTACATTCCAAACGAGATGCTTGAGTAAGTCAGAAATGAGGACAGAACATCGGCGTTCTGATCAAAACCATGGACAGCGACGTAGATTCAGAGATAATAGAGAAGTTTTGTCGGCCCGTAAACAAGGAAGTGAATGATGTACGCATGTGCAAAACAGTCTAGGAGCTGTGTGAAAACTAAAAGCTGTCAAAAAATGGATTACAGCGATCCCGTTTTATATCATTAAAAAGGACCTAAAGACGCCTATACACGTCCTTAGCACCCCACGTTTTTAATTGAGAGGACATGCAGGTCCTTAGCCCAAAAGGCTTTGACGGTTGCCTTGGTTACTCATTATGTTTGAGTACAGGACAGGTTGTTATGGTCTCAGAGGAAAGTCTCCCATCATGGGTTCCATATTTGGACATGGCTGACATGTAACTCTATATTTGGGTATGGTACTATAAAGTGTTGCATTCTCAGTCAAACACTCAAACATGTCTTTCTAGAACTATGCATATGGGAATAATTCCAAGTTAACATCGATAAAGTTACGTCTGAAAGGGGAGTTTCATAAAAGCTTTTCACTAAAGAACGATTGCGTTCTTGAAAAACATCGCCTTGGTGGTGGTAATCCAATAGTATCCGTAGTATAATGATCCAGTGTGTGGATACAGACTCTACTTTCCTATATTTGTTCAAGCATCCAATGTAGTTTAAACTTAAAGGATTGGGAGATATAAGCAACTATCTCAAATAACTCAAATAGACTTTTGTTTGTCTGCTAATGTTAAATTTGAATGATTTACTAATGGTAGTGGAGCTACCAAAACAGTTAAATAGCATCTGCTTTTATTATCTAAATCTTCTAAATTCGAACAGCTCACGCATGCATGAAGGCAGTGTGCAAGAACGTTTTATAGAATTCTGCCCAATCAGACCCCTGACACAGATTGAGTTGGACAGCCCTGGGCTGGCCCCTTCCTACACGACTAATTCTTAACCCCATATGAGCAGGAGCGTGGTCTGTGATTCCCCAGAAGATCCATTCTGGTCATTACAAAGTCCAGAATGAACAGTGAACACAAATGACGACCGACCCTAGACTTTGGAATGACCTACCAGGGGAGATCAGGCTAGCAAGTTCAGTGATCTCTTAGGCCAGAGTTTCTCTAGATTAACAGTCTGCAGCCACTGACAGCATTTATTTGGACAGGGCGTTTAATACGTAAAATGGTGTCAGACATGTTTGGATGTATGGATTGTCAAGGCCATAAAGTAATCTTTTGCCACTCAGTAGCATTCCCGCATAACTTCCGGGTATGATGATGATGTCACGCGGATACCCTAAATTCAATCATTCATAATTGCTTCATCCAAATCCAAATTAAACAATGTGAGGAGCAGTGGACGTTGGTCAAATGCTTTTGAATAACGTTATTAGGAAAGAACTAAGCAGAATTTAGATGAAATCGGCTAAAACTTGTTTAATCCTGCTTTATAACAGAGTGAGGGCATCTGATCTAACTGAGCTCCCCCCACATGGGGTCAAATGCGGCGATTGGTCTCCATAACAACCAAGAAAGAGATCACGCACACGCTAGAATTGCCATTGCAATTGGCTGGCATGATGAAAATGAGACAGACATGTAACCTAACCTAACCTACGTTTAAAACAATTTGATCTCATTTGCAGCCTTGATCTTTGACCTATCTGGACCAAACATTAATCATCTCTTTGAGATTCTACTGATCATTCCCACCAGGTTTCATGAGAACACACCCATTCATTCTCAATTTTGACCATGACCTTGATCTTTTCGACCCAAACGTTTTTGCATTGCTAACACTAACAGACAGACAAACAAATACAGGGTATAAACAATAACCCACCCCGTCCAACTCTGTTCTGTTGGCAGAGGTAAACTACAGTATTCTACATGAGGCAACGATGTCAGGAACTTTGAAGATATTTTTTCCAGTGTAATCTACCCACACCCATCTGAGATTAGGTTTGTTTTCCTGACCTGAATGCACCCAAACTGCAGGCCCACGGGCCACGGGTCACAAGACAACACAGAGATCACTACTGTGGTTCTACAACCGCTCACTGTAGGCAATTCTATTACCAGTAATGTGCAAAAACGCAACAATGCACTGGTCTTTTCTACTCGGGTCAAGGAGTTTCTAAACACCCTTAATTTAACCACCTTATATACTTACAGTAGTTAACCAGAGTCCGCCAAGACCCCCACCCCCTTTCTCCCACTACACCAAATCTGCTATAGAAGTGCTTTTTCCGACTTTTGCCAAATGTTCGCACCCAAATTGAAGGCTACGGTTCATGTGGTTAACTTTGTTCCATTTCCCTCGACTAACCAGAGCCATCCCAGCATGCTGCTCATTTAAATCAAATTATACTGTAATGGTCTAACAAATATTCTGTCTGGGAAGATTAGATAGAACATATCACCATCATTGTGGAAGTCCCCTTATGGAGGTCATCAGGTAATGTAGGTAGAACAGCTGAGTCATGGTAACGGATGCTGGCCACTGATGCTCTTCATCAAGGGAGATGAGACCCTCTAGTCCACTGTTTCCCAAACACTGGGTCGGGACCCATTTGTGGGCCGCGGACACATTTTTATATATTTTTCCTATATTTTGTTTTTAATTATTATTATTTCAAAAAAAGAAAAACATCCCAAAAAGGTTATTCATGAACTTAAAAAAAAATTAAATTCATGCTTTCAGTAATTTCATAAAGAAACTAGAAAAAGTGCCCTTCTGGGCACAGGTCTCCACCAGGATAGGAATGTAGGACATTGCAGCTTGCCTTCATCTGGTGGTTGGATAAAAGGGCAACAAAAGTAAATTATCCACAGATCCGTGCAGTTAGAGGTAAAAACACTTTTCGGCCAGTTATAGCGCCACCTTGAGGCTGAGTTGAAATTGTTCATGTGGCATTTCGTCCTCGGCCTAGTGGGAATGTGCGTGCACAATTTCACGGAAACCACGCGATGTGTTCATGATTTGCAGCATTTTGTTTGAAACTGAGCACTTCTGTGAACTTTGGAAGCCAATCTTAACCAATCAGGATGGAGTCTGAGAAATCTGAAAGACCCGTTTCGTTGAATGGCTCTAGAGAGACTGTGTACCAATTTGCGTGATGTTTGGACAAAATCTGTAGGTGTACTGTGCAAAAACTTGTTTTGCACAAAGCGGCCTCCTGGTGGCGCTATAACAGGCCGTTCTGGAAAGTTTGGGGCAGAGGTTCATCGTTGGCATCCAGGGAGTGTGTGTGCAAAATTTGGCATCGACCGGGTTAACGGTGGCCGAGATTAGCTGCTCACGGACACACACACGGACACACGGACACACGGACGGACGGACGGAGTGCAAAACATACTCTCCCCCCATGCCTTCGGCCTGGTGGAGACAATCAAAGAACAATCTAAGAAATTAGGAATTACATCTACAGCTTGTAGGAACCAGTTCTCTAGTCTACAGCACAGGCTGTTTACAATATATTGCACGATATACTGTGAGCTATAATTTGAACTAAACAAGGTGTAATTAAAATGTCTTTTCAATAAAAAACACATTCAACACACACAAAACACACATTCAAGTGTATAATTCATGTGCCTATCTTTTTAAAGGTCTAAACACGCCTGAAAAGGTTTTGTGTTAGATCTTAAATCAGTATGTAATATCCAATCTCCCGTTTTGGAAGAGCACAGATAACGTTGATCTCCCGCTATGAACTTGCCACTTGAGGTGACACAAGCCCAATGGCTTGGCCTCTTGACCACAACATTCTGACAGCACTCTGTATATTGCAGTGTGTGTTAATATCTGTCAACAGGTCCCGTACAATTAGCATCACAGGCCAGTGCTATTTGAAACTAATCATAAACCAAGAGGTTTACTATAGACAAACAAGCAAGGAGCTTAATCTGGCTATGACATACAGCAGCTAGCTTTGACAAACAGGCAAGTTGTGCACATAATCTTCAAGCTTCAGATAAGCAGGGCAGTGATATACCATTAATATATGTACTGTATAAATTATTACTAACCGTTTCCGATGAGCAGCCTTGCATGGCTGCTTCTGTCATAAATTTGTGGACAAAATTAAATTACATATGGTTATATATGGTTATTGATTGATTGATTGATTGAGTACAGTCAAACACTTACTTAACACTTAGTCTAAAAGGATATCCCCGAAAAAAGTCCTTGCGGTCTTGTTTCCATTCAGGTCAATTAAATTCATAATCATGACAAGAAAAATAACTAAATTCAAATTCAAAGGAACAGGTTCATAAAGAAAAGAATAGTTATACTTGACTAAGGGAGAAGCGATCATTTCTTCTCCCTTTGGCAGGCTGAAAGATGGATATTCAGGCCTGTTTTAAAGGACGCATTTTTTGAGGGAAGGAGTCAGGGAATTCCACACTTGGGTGGCAGTAGAAGGAGAATGATCTACCCAAGTTGGTGGTACCAGGTCGTTGTTCTTGCTCCCTCTAGTATTGTGGCTGTGGGTGTCGCTCACTATTGTGAGCTAGTTAGTCAGGTATGCGGGTACTGAGGGCATAGAGGGCAAAGCTGCATTTACAATTTAAAATGTCAATCCCAATTGCTTCACTCTGTCTTCTACCTGGAGCCAAACTACGGTAGACTATCGAAATGGGTTGCAAAAAGATGGGCCATGGGTCCCAGGCCGAGAAGTAGTCGAATTAGTTTGTTTTGGGAAGTTTGGAACTTAGTTTTTAGTGACATTGAGATGTTGGAGAACCTAGAGGTGTAAGCAGTAAACGGAGGGCTGAATTAGGGCTCCAACTAGAGTCCTGGGAGCACTTTTGTTAACAAAAGAGGAAATTCTGCCCATGAATCTTGTCATATGATTTACTTTTTTGATCACCAATTTGTTGGTGATCAAAAAACCTGTCACCTGTCAAGCTGACAGGTAAAAGCCATGCTTTCACCTGTCAGCTTGTCGTCAAGAATACGGCCCAAATATGTAATATTTTTTTTGCTGGAGATGTCATTAACTTTCAGTTTCACCTTTATACAATAACAGTATATATATATTTGTATAATATACCAGTATAGTATATTAAAAATAATATAATATACTAATAGTACAACTGTATTGTACAACACAAATTACCGGAACATATTTTTAGCACTGGGTGGTCTGCCCACCCATTAGCCAATTTTAGTCCCATTACATTATTTAACCACATCCTGCTCATATATCTTGATGACTGGGGCCAGAAATAGACACATGCCTCACCATAATGCATTATGAAATGACTGTGCTCTCACCTCTAGAGGAACTGGAAGTCAGTGTGTATGCTGCTGGGTGCTGGCCTCGATCCTTCACAGCTTGCGCCAGCTTCACTGAATCGCGTCCACCCATGCAGGCCAGAGCCCAGTGGTGGCATGGCACAGTATTAGAAGCCCAAGACTATTGGCTGTCTGACACACAACAAGGTCAATCTCTGCCTGGGCGTCTGCCCTGTGGAGTCAACACGGCAACTGTTATATTCGGAGGTGGCAGGTTGATAAGCCAGTTGACATGAAGCTGCTATTTGGATTAGCGGCAGTGTTTCTCAAACTATGGGTTGGGACCAATTTTTGGGGACATGAGTAAAAAACATTTGTATTTCCTACAACAATTATTTTCATTATTATTACAAAAGAGTTTTGAAATATAAAATGAATATAATTATATGTAAAATGTCTTTATAATATTTTTAACCCTTTCCCCCCCCCCGATTTTAGTTATGCCAATAGATTCCTCCCCACACACATTTCTGGGTTGTCACTGCTGTAGTACCCTACTACATCAGTGTCAACACCCTACTGGCTCACCTGCTTGAGTGAGGTTTATACGATTGAAAGAAATTCTCATTTAAAAAAAAAAAATGACACTCTGGCCCCAGCCTGTAGGAGTCGCGTGCAATGACAAATATTCCATTCCCCGCCTGGCTTCCCTCCCCAATCTCTCTGCAAGTTATTACAAATTTTGGCATCTTACTTGAACACGTTGAGGAACACCAAACAGATGCTTCTTCAGTTTGCTATGGGATCCACCGGCCACGAGGTTCAGATTCTGGATTAGAGAAACACACAGAAGAAACATGCAAAGTCCATCACCACAGATGGAAGTTCAATAGTGCACGACTACTGCTGTATTTAATATGAAACTCACAGTATGAATCAGCTCATCAGGAGCTCGTCAGCATGCAGCTTTCCAAGAAGGATATTACCCATAATAATGTTGCATGTTGGACTCGGTATGTGTGAGTGTGCAGCAGCTGCAGCTAGACAGAGAGAGAATCAGAAGTAGTCCAAGAAGGTTGCAAATTGGGTTAAAGTCAGGTGTTCTTTTTTAGAACATCTAAGTGCCTGTGTTCCCATCTTCTATGATAGATGCAACCCAGAGCAAATAAAGTAATGATCATTTGAAAGATGAGATGCAGAGTCTTTGTATTGAGTTTGTGCTTGAAATGTACTGTAATTCTGCAAACTGTTAATAAATAGTTCAATCAATCAAAAACAAAAAGAGTCTGACATTAATAATACCCCAGTCTGTGGGGAGTATGCATGTTTTCCCTGTGTCCTCTAGGGTAGGTGCCTCCTCCTGGCCAGCCGTGGCGCCTGATGGAGGGGAAAGGAACTGGTTGGATGGGGAAACTCCCCCCTGTCAGGTATAAAGAAGCGGCTTGGACTCCTCATGCATAGAAGGGGGCATGAGGTCAGTCTGTTGCTCTCCCCAGGTTGGCAGAGGGAGTGTATAACACCCAAGATTACATTAGATAAGATAATTGATACTTGGTGAAAAGAATGGGTTGCAAAAATCGTGTAATAAAACATTTAAAGGAAAAATAAATAAATAACACCACCACACTGGCCACAGACAATCTCCATCATGGCTCATCCGTACTGTATCTACTCAAGCCCCTGATTATGAAGTCTTATAGAATTAGGAAGTAAAAAATATCATGCCTTTGAAATACAGCTAGTTTGTATAGATACACTGGTAGCTATCCTACTATAAATGTGTGCGTGCGTGCGTGCGTGTACGGTTGTAATGCACGTAACTCGAGAACCATTTGACCCACCAACTTCACATTCGACACACACGTTCCACACCCCCACAGGGAGTGCAGTGCCAGGTATCAAGTCGAACCACCACAAAAGGCTCTGCCAGTGGGCCGAATGAGGCCAACTCCTTTCACCTGGGCCAGGCTCTGCCAGTGGGCCTAATGAGGCCAACTCCTTTCCTTTTCCAGCCTCTGTCTCAGCCAATTGAGGCTCAACCAATCAGGCTCTGCCAGTGGGCCCAATTGATTGCCAAGTACACTTTTCAGTTTGCAGTCTTCACACACACAGGCACATACACAGATCTCCATGTGGGACACCGGCTGACAGTTAAAACGTATATCATATCATTAGGTTCCCAAGTTGCATGTCCATATTTTAAGGATATAATATGATATACTAATAGAATAACTGTATTGTACTAGAATACATTATTTTTGTCAAATAACACAGACATGTGATGAGGACTAACACATTAAAAACATAAAAGTAAACCCATATTGTTTTGTGTGTGTGTGTGTGTGTGTGTGTGTGTGTGTGTGTGTGTGTGTGTGTGTGTGTGTGTGCGCGCACAAATCACAGCGGCATTAAAGCCACGGAGGGTCCATCTGTGTCTGTATTCGCTGGCTCTGTTCCTGCCAACCTCTCTGGTTCTTGTTACAGACCTTACAATTAACTTAGCCTGATTCATTATTTGCTCAGCTGAACCTGCCTGAGAGACCAGTGATTCAAGCCAGATATGAACGTGCGCCCAGACGCACACAAACACACACACACACACACACACACACACACACACACACACACACACACACACACACACACACACACACACACACACACACACACACACACACACACACACACACACACACACACACACACACACACCTCCGGTCGTTTAGGGCCTACACAACCGGAAACCACATGCAAGGATTCTGTTTGGCCTGTTAATCAAATAATTGCTCTTAACCACGTTAGTGGGCGTTGTATTTATGTACATACGAATATATATATATATATATATGAGGCTATCAGAGGAAAATGTGAACACAGCTGGGAGCCTGAGGCAGTGCAGACTGCAAAGTACCGACAGAAACTGTCTTAACACAACGCCTACCCAGATGCATTAAATGTGTGGAATGCAAGCAGAAATCAAAGCTTACTGGTCGAGGTCCCTGGTTAAAACTGACAGTAATATTGCTACACTATTTAATTATTATGTTTTATTATGTAATTTGTTTTGTCTCCTCTGTATACATGTAACGATTGTGACATGTATTTATTTTTGGGACCCTCTCGAAAACAAGATGGTACATCTCAAAGGGTTTATCCTAATAAAGAAATGTGAGCTTCTTATGGAGAGCTCTTTTAGTGACTAAAAAGCTATCCAGACCTGAGCTATAAAACGTATGGCACCAACAGCTTAGTGCCAAAAGAGGTTCTTTAATTCTGCTTCCCATCCTCAAGCACCCATTGGAACCAAAAGGGTGCTGTATTGCCACCTATGGGTTCAGCCATGAATGGCTGCAATTAATTACCATAGTCCACAACATACAAAAGACACTCCAACAAACATGACTTTATATGGGGTGGGTGCATGTGACATGAACTAATTTTATGGCCAGTGACTTGCATGAGAAAATTAGTATAAATAGCTGCATTATGACTTAAGTCAGCTTTCAGTCTAAATCAATTAAGTCTAGCTCATTATCATAATGAGCCAGACCCCTACTAGATCTCCCATGCCACAACTCCACTGACCATGAGAGCAGTAGGGGGGGGGGGCATATCAAATATGAGTGACTGACTGTCGTAAACGATACAGAGACACCTCCCCGACAATATCGCAGAGACAATATGTTTATTTTTGGACCACAATTCTCATATGAGACGATTTTAAGATGACCCAATGTTTTTCTCCATAGAGAAATTACTTCCGCAAACCAGCCCAGGGGATGAGCAAGTGAAGTCAGGACTTTGGTTCTCTATTGGCTCCAGATTTGCCTTGAAATATGCGACAAATCCACGAAAATAAAACGCAGAAAATCAGTCAGACATTGATCATGAGTCATTAGTGAATCACTAATGACTAATTATAGTGATAATTAATGCCACTTTCACCAAGAGGAATTGCAAACCAATACTTCTAGGTAACTAGAATTCCACTCAAGATATAGATCATAAACATTTACTTGAGAGAGGAATGCACACAACTCTTTGCTTACAGATTGGACTGCACCATTGGCGGGAACTATCAAACAGTCGTCTTGTCCTTGGATGCCCTCTTTCAACTAGGGCTGGGCAATTAACCGAAAATGTTTCGAAACCCATATTTAGAATTAGCACCAGTGACACACTTACAGCCAAATAATCGAGGAGCATTATTTTTTTTCCATTTCTAAATTCTAATAGATGTTTTTATAATCAACTAAATCGATTGGTCTGATTAACCAATTAACCCTAGCCTGGGTTCCAGGCTGATTCGCTGCGTTCCGCGGATCTGAAAATGAGTGACATTTTATTACAGGCCTACCTTATGGACGCGTGTACAACATATAGTGAAAATAGCTGATCTAGAAGCTTGAGCTGGTAGAGCTGCTATCACCGTCATTATTCTTTCAGACAGAAAGAGTACAGTATGTAGCCTATATGTGTGGTTGGTTGTGAGAGCAAGCAGTTGCTATAGCATACACCATACATACAGTACAATACACACACTCACACAGCCCAGTGGGCATTAACTTACACTATAGGTCCAGCACCATGCATCTTCAGTCCGGCACAAGAAGAACTTCTCCATTCCGATGTCTGCCCCAAGCCGGCTTAAATTACTGTGGCAGACGAACAGCAAGGGGTTCTTACTCAACATAGGGAAATGGTCAAATATACAGTACAGTGGCAAAAACCCCAAATACTGTATGACTGACTGTCGATCAATGGCATTTTCACAGCTGAAGGTAATAACATTAACCATTTAGACCTCTTTTACCTTCAATCTGGGACAGCATCTCTGTCACATTAGTTTATTTATATATATATATATATATATATATATATATATATATATATATATATATATATATTTATTTATTTATTTTCACCCCTGTGTCAATTATCTAATGTGATCCTGGGCTCTACACACCCTCCACCAACCTGGGGGGGCAGAGGACTGACCTCATGCTTCCTTCTATGCATGAGGATTCCAAGCTGCTTCTTTTCACCTGACGGGGGAGTTTCCCTGGTTGGACGTAGCGCGTGGAAGGAACACAGTTCCTTTCCCCTCCATCAGGCGCCCCGGCTGGCCAGGGGGAGGCAGTTTAGAGACCAGGATTACTGCATGTTTTTTGTGAGGGTACCTACCCTACATTCTTGGTAGGTACATTAGTTGTTGCAAGTACAGTTATTTTTTACATTTTTGAATACAAATTTAGGTCTTAGGTCAGGATTTAGAAGGTGTATTTAGAGCCGGCTTCAGGTCTAAATATGTTAATTGTGGGCCTATGAAGTAAAGTTAACTTCATGAAAAAATTAAAAGAGGTCCAAGGCGCTCCAGTCAAGTGAAAAAAGCCTTTATTAAAACGGCATGGCAAAGATCATTAAAATACAGACCAACGCGTCTCGGCTATACAAGCCTTCGTCAGGGTCCCATAAAGTTAACTTCATGCTGGCAGAAATCATAGCTATACACATAGATACCTCATTGACTGCTGCTGTTCATTGGAGCCATGCATCAATGTGCCGTCAGGTTGTTAGAGTTAGCTGTGCTTCCTAATGCATATCCACAATTAGGAAGATCATACCAATACCTTTTACTGTTTAAAGCAAAACAGGGATGCTAGGGTTAATGTAGTTAAGAAAACGTGTTTTATTAGTTTAAATTCTCAAGCATTTCACGCAACACACAGAAGGACTTAGCGTACCATACCTATCCAAACATTCCTGTAATGTGTGGGAACCCTGGACAGAGAGATGGAAATGAGAGGCTGAGCCAACTAAGTATAATAGTCTGTCAACTAATCTTGTAAGTAGTTGATGTAACTCTTATTTTACGTACTGCATCATCAAGACCTCGTTTGAACTTTATTGTCATCAAAAGCAGTATTACATTTGCCCATACTCACACACGCACGCACACACGTGAAAGTCACAATGCTTACATCATTAACACTGTGCCTCCCTATTTCTCCTCTGAACCAAAGTAAAGTGTTACTTTCAACAGAGCCAAGGGGTGCCTGATATGGTCAGCATTGTGTACAGAGCTCTAATCAAGAGCTCTGTATAGGAAGGACCCTCTAAGAACTATGAACTGCTCTGCTGTGTCCTACTAGGAGCACCAGAAGAGCCTGCTCCAGGCACTGAGCCCAACCTGCACAATCGCTTCCCAGCATGCTCGAGTGTTTCTGGGATTCCTGATCCTGACTGACCTTTCGTAGCAGCCCAGAGGAAGTTACCGTTTCCACTAGGCAAAGGTGGCATTCTTGTCATAGAAGTCTGTGTGTGTGTGTGTGTGTGTGTGTGTGTGATAAATGCTTTTATGTGATGTATTCCCATGCTTTTGTTCTTGCCTAAATGTAAGTCGCTCTGGATTAAGAGCGTCTGCTAAATGCCTAAATTGTAAATTGTAAATTGTGTGTGTGTGTGTGTGTGTGTGTGTGCGTGCGTGCGTGCGTGCGTGCGTGCGTGCGTGCGTGCGTGCGACACAGTAAAGCACACCTTCTTGTGTCATATTGTTTAACTGTCAAACTTGGTTATAGGAGTCGCCTCAAGGAGGCAATTGCTCCTCTCGCTCTTCTTTCTCTATTTCTATTTCTCTATTTCTCAGATTATCAGGAAAAGAGAATGGTCCTCTGAAGGGGAATTTTCTCTGTATTGTATTGTTACTGAGTAGTCAAATAAATAACTTAAAAAGGTCAGGTCTCGACAAGGCTGGGTTGCCAGGGCTCGCAAACTTTGAAAGCCAGTTGTAGACAATCGGAATGTAATCAAAAAAATCTGACTGATAAAATTGGATGAATATGTCGATATCCTTAAACCACTCTACAGTTTGTATAGACAGGCAATATTGAGTTTGACCACAAGAGACTAGCCTCCTCTGTTGTTTGGTAAAGTGGAGTAACTCATTGCTGGCTATAGTGAATGTGGATGAGATGTCTAAGTAATAACTATGCTGTAACTGTTTTGTGGGAAAAGGAGTGAATTTCCCTGAAGAAACACATTGTTGTGTGTTAGCAAAATCGCATCACAATCGCATAGCAAACGTTACTTTTCAAGAAATTAAAAATCACACTTGTGATAGAGCTGATATAGAATGAGAGCTAGAATAAGGGGGAGGATAATGGAGAGAAGGATGGCCAATTACAGGACATAAGGAATTTCCTGGAAGAAAAGACATAGTTAGAAGAGTGTAAACTACTTCTGGTATATGACTGATACGGTTGACGTTCTGCAGAGAAGAACTGTGGCTTAGCTACACTATCTCAGCATGTTGACTTTTGTTGACATGAGTAACAAATCAATCCTATGGTATGCACCCAAGAATTTAGACAGACATGGGGTTTGCCACAGAAAGCAGACTGGAGTATGATGGGGCGATATGGACAATTACAAATATCACAATATTGTTAAGCAAATGGACATATTCTTGTAAATTAAAAAAGCAAATAGCATAGGCCTATTCTTTTGTACATTTTTAAAACTATGAAATTGGGTTTAAGACAAGTAATTCCAACCAGGAAAACCAACATTAATGGAATATCATATTATAAGAACCAGAATCCCAGACGATATCTAGTCTCATATAGCAATATCAATATACGTTATTGCCAGCAAATAGAAACTAGGGCGTACATACAACTGTACTGCCAAGTGACACCAAGAGTGGCATGAATCCAGAGGATGTTGTAAGGAAACAAGCGTGTGAGGTTCCAGGTCTGCACGGTGACCTCAAACTGTCCAGAGCCAAAGGGACAGGAGGTATGAGGAGGCGTGCGCTGTTGTGAATAGTTTGGCTGGTTTTTGTAGGGAACACAGAGCTCTGTCATGCGGGGTTACTAGCAGTCAGACTACTAGAAGTAAATGGTAAATGTATAGCGCCTTTATCCAAGGCGCTTTACAGTATCGATGTCATCACGGGAGGCAAGATATCATTGGGATTTTGGATATAGTAATAAAACGCTGGTTAATATTCATCTTGTTTATTCGTCACTCCTCTGGTGTGATTAAGACTTTAGTGTCCATTCCTAGTCTATGCAGTCAAATGTGTTTCTGAGCTGTGAGGCGAAGGTTGTGCGCTGTGGGAAATGGTAGCCTACAGTAAATAAAAACCTGTACTGTACAGTCCAAGGGCACTCTGAGCCTCCTCCAGCCCAGACTGTTGAGGATAGAGGAATCCCTTACAACATCTGGCATGTGGAATGCATTTCTAATGCATGGTTGGGACAACACAGTCCACACCTCCTCCAGAAGAACAGTGGTGGAGTACCAAAAGTAGAAAGTACCCCCATTTCACCAGTTTTTCAAATGTATAATGTGTGATATATTTTTATCTACAGATCAGCTATTTTCAAATGGCCGAAATGTATATACAGTATAGGGCTGAAGTAGTTACTGTATGCTTCGTAATAATACCCAAATTGAGTAACTAGTAACTAAAGTTTTCAAATAAATGTAGTGGAGTAAAAGTACAATATTTGGATCCGAGATGTAGTGGAGTAGAAGTAAAAGTATTGGAAATTGCAAATACACGTAAAGTAAAAGTACCTCAAAATGTTACTTAAGTACAGTACTTAAGTAAATGTACTTAGTTACTTTACACCACTGCTGGCATGTGGAATGCATTTCTAATGCAAAAAAAAGCAGCATTCTCCAACAGACTGAGATTCTAAAGTGTTGATATTTTTATGGTGAACATAAACCTTGGATGCAGAGTTCATCAGGAGTGCCTATGGCCCCAGGAGATCAGCACCAAGGGAGACCGCAGGACAAGCTCCTGCTGAACAATATATTAACAGAAGGAACTATGGAATTGTTATCTTTATCGTCAAAAGCACCTACTATTTTAGCACAGGCTCCATCAATCAGGCAGAGAACGCATAGAATTGTACACTGCTAAAGGGGACGAGATACTTCATCCTAGGCCGCACGACAGAGCATAAATTTGAGCATTAAACGCACGGTTCTCAATTACCCTTACTGACAATGATTAGTTACTCAAAGACTGAGGTTATATTTCCATTAGCAGTGATCCAGTACGACCAGTGATCTAGTAAAAGAAACAAAAAGGTGTGAGACGTGCATGCGCACGTGTGTGTGTGTGTGTGTGTGTGTGTGTGTGTGTGTGTGTGTGTGTGAAAGAGAGAGTACTGGGGGGGGGGGGGGGGGGGGGGGGTACTGTAAGGCACCCCAGCTGCATAGCGGAGTTGGGGGGGGGGGAGTTCCTGACATAGCTGAGAGTCGGGTAACAAACATAGACAGGTGAAGGAGGGACCAGAGCAGACAGATGGAAGGAGAGATGAGAGGGGGAATTTCAAAGGTGGGAGGGAAGACGTGCACACACACACACACACACACACACACACACACACACACACACAGTGTTGTGAAACTAAACACTATTTCTCAGTGCATGCTGCGGCTGCTGCCAACATGTTTCCCCAGCTCTACGACGAAAATTGTTGTGTTTATGTGGTGTCTCCCCAAAAATAAGTTAACTGTTCCTTTTAACACGTCATTTTCTTAGAATGCTTGTATCCAAAGATGCATGCGCACGCATGCACACGCACTCACACGCACAAGTCATCACTCATTCAATTAGGTCAGACTTCGGTCCATTTATATGGACTACAAACACACCTGAAAAGGCCATAATAAAGAACGTCCACACTTTCAAGAAAACCTCCAAACACAAATACAAAGATTCTTCTGCAGTCAAAGTGAATGAAGAGAGAGCAGACGGCAGAAGGATAGATAGACAGATAAAGACGGACGGAGGACAATCGTATGCATTGACATTGATGGGCTTAGCTTGTTTTACTCTAAAGCATTCCAGAGGCTCTTAAGATTATCAATCTGTTTCCTTCCTCTCACTGTCACTTTTTAGCGCAATCTTTCCTCCTGTTCCTAGAAGGTTCCGCATGACCACAAGAGGTTAATCTGCAGGTTTGACATCCCCAGGACCTGGGCAGAGCCTAGAAGACAGCCAGGCCCAGTGCTAAGGTGGATGTAGGCCAAAGGTTCTGGGAGTAGGGAAGTGGGCCAAAGTTCATTGCTGGAGTAAATTGTAAGGCATGGTCTAAAGTAAACTCTGAATGTTAAGGAAACTTGGGCAATGAATTCTACAGGTCTAGTAGTGTGTGTGCGTGCGTGCGTGTGTGTGTGCGTGCATGCGTGCACGTCCAACTGGGACTCCCAAACTCTACAGTTGCCAGCTACATCCTTTCCAAAGCATCTTGTGTGCATGTGCTGAGCAAAATCCTGAGTGTCAATGATTTATCTCAGAGTTTAAAATTGGGACTCATACGCTGTGTGTAGGATTTTACTGTGTGTTCTGGCCTGTGCTCAGTAGTTGAAGTGGTAGCGATTGTTTTGAAGTAGAAGTTCAAGTAAGAGTAAAAAAAGGCCAAAACTATCATTTTTTCTTGAAACGCAGTATTGGCATGGAAATATACTTAAAAGTACGTCATTCTGTGAGAGGGTTATCCAATAGTCCAATAAACAGGCTGTAACCTTAAAATCATGGATTCACAAGATCTGGCATTTATTGATTGCCCATAATTATCCCAAATTGAATGGTCATGTGATATGCATATGAACAGCAAAGACATATATGAAAGCAAATACGACCCGTTACATCACGAATCAGATTCGATCACATCAGTCAACAGATCGGGGCGCCCCTTATTGAAGCACAGGCCAGAGGTTTGTCTGTCCTGGAGAATTCTGACGTGTCTCTACTTTTTCCAGACACTATTATATAGGAATCTTTTCTGTCACTCTGTGACCACAGCTCGGGTGCACACTCTTAAAGTAATGGTAACTGCTTAAAGGGTCTACTTTCCCCCATCAGTACCAACGGAAAACTATTAAAGCTCACAAACGATAATCTAAATCTACAAAGTAACTATAGTAACTAAGGGTATAGTGGAATCAAAAAGTGGAGCATGAATATAAAGTCTTGAAAAAGGGACAGTAACGCTAAAGTACCTCAACATTAGACTGAAGTACAGAACTTGAGTAAATGTACTTCCACCACTATCCCCTACATACAAGCATGAACAGTGGGCCTCTTATCGACAAAGCCGTCCTGTCCGGTCCAGCTTCAAAGCCAGCACCGAAGAGTTGCCATGGGCGATGTTGGCGAAGGGCCCGGCATGGACAAACACCGGCGTACCCTGCGACAATTAGAAGGGCACACAAACATACAGGAGGGTTTTGAAACCAACACTTCATCCCACAGCGACCCACCCAACCAAGGATAAACATGGCCTCTTTCAAACAAACTCACAGTCTGCAGTTTCAACATGTTTCAGTCATTCAGCCAAAATAAATATTCCGCAAGTGGATGCACTTTTGGCTGGCGATGTATTTGTCTAAACAGTTGGTACAAGTTAAGAGGTACTTGAGTGGCATGCCAGTTTGACAGGTCGCCAAGCATCCATGCCCCTGCTGATTTGGATTACCATCTGAATGGCTGGACACACTACAAGATTTCTTCAAGTTCCAGTTCTCTTCTTATACATAGGCACAGATTGACCTTTTTTTTTTCTCTTTTTTTCCCTGACATTTACAACACTAGAGTGGTGCCCGTTGGGCATTGGCCTACTTGGAACGATGCAAGTTGGAAATGAATTCCCCACCAAGTTAATATGTCTGCGTCCCTTATATGCCCATTATATGGAGTTCTTTGTCAGGCATGCCCAAATATGGAGTCTATTCAGGTGTCAGAACCACATTGTGATGTCAGAACAGGGCATGCAGCTCCATATATGGAGATATAGGGGTGATCAGATCCAGAGCTCGGGCAGAGGCTTTTGTGTTGGTTCTGGACAATGCGTGTGACAAATTTGAAGTCGGTGGGGCGAATGGTTTTCGAGTTACGTGGATTACAGACAGACTTGCATTACACACAGAGACTTGCATTTATAGATAGATTAAAGTCATACTGTGTAACTTTTTCGAGAGAGAGAGAGAGAGAGAGAGAGAGAGAGAGAGAGAGAGAGAGAGAGAGAGAGAGAGAGAGCTTGGTTGAATGCTTGATTCTGATTGGTCAATCACTGAATTCAGCTGTTTTATTTCTTGATAATGACCGATCAGCTCTAGAACAGACCGCTACATTATCAAAGGCTCAGAGCACCTGGCTGTGCTACTTTGCTTTTATGCTGTATCCAACATACAGCCATGTAAACAAACACACAATGTTATTTACAACTGACTGTTGCTCTCATGAATGTTTTTGAAAACCTTTGAAGCGAGAAATAGACTGTATACTGTACTGTACACATAATAGCTCAATTACCGTATACTGTATGTATGCATGACATACATGATATATATTGGGAGTGAATTGAACTCAGAACAAAAGTTCACATTACTCTTTTTAAAACCAGGGGATAAAATGCATTTTCGGTTGTGTCACCATGTTTTTCTTTTGCTTCTACAGGGGGTAAATGGTAATAAATAAATGAAACATTTAAGGAATGTGTATGTGGGTAAAAAGTTTGGATAAGGCCTATCTGGAGGAACTGGCTTTCTCAGAGTACTCAGAATGATTTGACAGTGTTAGTACTGGACGTCAACCTTGTTCAAAGACAGTGGGAATGTGTGTCTAGCTGCCCAAGCAAGCCAAGAAGTTTAGACAGATACGACCAGGAGAAAGGGCAGCTCTCAGGAAGAGTGTTTAATAAACCTAGGATGGCTGAATTCACCCATTGGTGAACTGTGCATGTAAATACATTGAGCCTGGGAGGAAGTAGGGAAGGAATGGGAAGTCCTTGCATTATTCTCTTAAGCAATTGTCTAAAACAAGGATGAGGTGTACAAACATAGCCTCCTATGACTAGTAAATCAGCTCTTTAACGAGGCAGTGACAAACATTGCCCATTGTCTTTCTCTTTTCCCTGTTGAAACCACAGAACAGGGACAGTTAAGGGACAGTTATGAGAGAAAAAGGGGGATATGGGAATAAGGGAGAGCTAAAGGTTGAGAGAAAGAGAGAAAGAGTATAGCAACATGAGGAAACCATATGAAAAACATCCTTTGCATATCCAATAAATACCGTTGCCAAAAAGTCTGTCCCGATGGAATGTGAGCTTGCGTCAAAGAATAGGTGAATTTCCATGTGCCGTATGCGACCTCTGAACTTTTCATTAATCACTCTTTCCAAAGCGCTACATGAATCGACTCAGGCTGATGGAAAGGCACATAAAAATGTAATAATACCATTTGGAGGAAATCAAAAGAGGAAAAGAGCATTATGATGAACTGAGGGTGGCAAAGGTTTCTAATAAAAAAAAGGTGAGAATAATGTCGTCCCTTCACTTACTACTTACCTCTCACTGAGCCCGTTATCTCTAAACAAAATCTGCTAAAAAGTAAAAACACATTTTATCTCACATGTTGATTAATTGATTAAACTTTGTATTCACAGTATATATAGAATGGGTACATTTCAAATAAAAGCACAAGTCAATACAAAAACTGCTACGAGGATAAAACCATAAAAAGCACTAGACTTGTTTACATCAGGGTCCTCCATTTTCAATTCATCAGAAAACTTGGGGGGACGTGCAGTATTGAAAAATAGGGGAGGTGGGGGGGGAGGCTGGACTTTAACTTTTTTACAGGGGCCAGTTTCAAATTGCAGCTGCCTATAAGTGCTTTTTGAGAGCGGTTTTGAAGGAGTCTAGGGATTGACATTTCTTAATGGCCGTTGGTAGGGTGTTCCACATTTTAATGGCATAGTAGCTAAATTAATTTAACCCCTTCTTTGAGCCGAATCTGGGTTGCACATGGTTTGTTGAACTCCCTCCCCATAAAATTCTCGGATGATACTGCCATTTTAGCCCTTCTGGATAAGGATAGGGATTTAGCTGACTACTTTTCAGAGGTACAGAACTTTGTAAAGTGGTGTGACGACAACCACCTTATTCTTAATGTTAAGAAGACACAGGAGATGGTGTTTGACCCCAAGAGTATTGGTGACCACAGGCCTGTGGTCATCCATGACTCGACCATCTCACAGGTCTCCTCATATAAATACTTGGGGATCTGTATTGACAACTTACTAACTTGGAATACACATGTTGACAGTCTCTGTAGTAAACTACAGCAAAGACTGCACTTCCTCCGACGTCTCAGGGTTCATGGTGTTGACCAAAGATTTATGTTAGTGTTCTATCGAGCAGTCTTGGAAAGCCTGGTCAGGTTTGGCATCACAGTTTGGTTCGGTAATCTCTCAGTGCAACTGAGGTCCAAATTGTTCAGATTGGTGCAGACTGCAGGGAAGATCACAGGGGTAAGACAACTCCCCTCTCTTCAGTCTATTTATGAGCAGGCTACATTAAAACAGGCTCAAAACATTGTCAGTGATGTTACCCATGTTTTAAATGGCGAGTTTGTACTTCTGCCCTCTGGGAGAAGATAAAGAACCAAAGTGGAAGTACATCGGATTTAACTAAGATGCTGAACGAGGCTCTGAAACAGCGGTAACTGCGTGAGGCTAGATTACCCACATCATAGTGGTGTAGCAAATCTTGTGGACCAGACCCAGTTGCTGTACTTTGTCGTCAACCTAAGCCATTCCAGCCTATCAAAATGGGCAGGGGTGAGGTGGGTTCTGGGAGTGAGGCCAAGTAGTAGCCTGACCAGTTTGTTTTGGGATGTCTGTAGCCTTGTTTTAAGGGCCTTTGAGGTATTGTACCATGAGAGACTATGCATGCATAGTCTATAAAAATGCAATTCATTATAGTCGAAGAAACCTTGTATAAGGGCTCCTGTGAGGAGATCCTGTACATGAATCTTTGGTTCACTTTTTTGATTACATCGGTGGCCATTTTATCACAGGAAAGATTTTACTCCAGGATGGAATCTATGGTAGGTGAATTCCAATGTCCCAGTGGTAGTACATCAATCAAGCAATGTATCAGACATTGCATAGTGCTTGGAATTAACAGTTGTGATTTTCTATGTAATTTGAATCAACAGATTTTAAACTGTTTATTTATTAGTAACAAATCACACCTGTGTGAAGTGACTAAGTGAGGGGCGCTTTTATCATTATATAGGAAGGAATATCATACTTCATCTCAATTTGTCAATGGCAAATATGCCAGGCAACTGCGGATTGACCAAGCCCCATGCAGTCTCCATGGTGGTGGGCAGGAACTGTACCCTGCACCACTCAGATAGACCGACACTTGACAAAATATTAAATTTAACAATGCTACTGTATGCGCAAGTCAGTAGATTTGAATAATAACGTCAATATGTTATATAGGCCTAGAGCTTTGGGGAGTTTGATGTACATTTTATGGAATGGTTCCTAACCGCAATTCCAACTGCCCTTCCTGGCCTGCAAAACATAATAATAATAATAAACTTTATTTATATAGCACCTTTCATACATAAATGTAGCTCAAAGTGCTTTACAGAGCAGAAAAAATAATAAAAACAAAAGCAAAACAAAACAGCATTAAAACAGGCATGCAGTTTAAAACAATAGGACAATAGCGCAGTGTCAAATCAGGAGAAGGCAGTGGTACAAAGATAAGAACAGATAAAGCAGGGCAACGACATTAAAAAACAAGCAGTAATACAATACAGTGTGAGGACATGAATAACAAAAATAAAAATAAAAAATCACTTAAAAGCAATGTTGTAGAGGTGGGTCTTGAGCTGAGCTTTAAAAATGTCTACAGAGGCTGCCTGACGAATGTACAGTGGGAGCTTGTTCCATGCCGACGGCCCGTAGAAGCAAAAAGCTGCTTCCCCGTATTTTCTAGTTGCCACCTCTCTAGGCAAAGCGAGCAGGCCAGCAGTGGAAGACCTTAGGGGCCGGTTTGGGACATATTTATGCAGGCAGTCATGTAGGTAGGAGGGCGCGAGACCATTGAGAGCTTTATAGACAAGTAAAATAATTTTAAAATCAATCCTAAAAACAACCGGAAGCCAGTGCAGTGATGCCAAAACTGGAGTAATATGTTCTCTCATCTTAGTTCTAGTTAAAACTCTAGCTGCTGCATTTTGGAGAAGTTGTAATCTGTCAGTTGTTTTCTTAGGCAGTCCTGAGAAGAGTGCATTGCAGTAGTCAAGCCAAGAAAAAACAAAGGCGTGGATTAGCGTTTTTGCATCATCCAAGGACAAATAGGCTCTGATTCGTGCAATATTTCTAAGGTGAAAAAAGGCAATCTTGGTAACATGATTAATGTGTGAATTAAAATTCAATTCAGAATCAATAATAACCCCCAGGTTCTTTACTGTACTGTTACTTTCTACAGTCAGGTTGCCAAGTCTGCTTAATATTGATTCTTTCTGCTCGCTAGATCCGATTATGAGAACTTCTGTCTTATCCTCATTTAGCTTGAGAAAGTTCTCACTCATCCAACATTGGATGCTAGATAGACAGGTCAACAGCGGGTCTAAAGCACAGGGATCATCTGGGGCCACAGAAAGATATAGTTGGGTATCATCAGCATAGAAATGAAAATTGACTCCGTAATTGGTAATGAGTTCGCCCAATGGCAGTATGTACAAGGAGAACAGAAGAGGACCAAGAATCGAGCCCTGTGGAATACCAGAACTGATGTCGTGTTTGTCTGAGTCAAACTCGGCTAGATTGACAAAGTAACTTCTGTTTGATAGGTAGGAGGAGAACCAGGACAGGGTCGTACCAGACAGGCCTATCCAGTGCTCCAGACGCTGTATTAAAATTTAATGATCAATCGTGTCAAATGCAGCCGTTAAATCTAGAAGTAAGACAACGGATACATGTTTCTTGTCAGCAGACACCCTAAGATCATTCATTACTTTTACAAGTGCTGTTTCTGTGCTGTGACCTTTCCTAAAGCCAGATTGGAATTTGTTGTGCACATTATTGTTCTGTAGAAATACATCCAATTGATGAGAGATGCATTTTTCTAAAACCTTGCCCAGAAAGGGTAGATTTGAAATGGGTCGATAGTTACCCAAAACAGAGGGATCAAGATTGTGTTTCTTGAGTAGGGGAAAAACATCACCATCATTGGAATGTATGACATCTACTGTGTGTGTGTGTGTGTGTGTGTGTGTGTGTGTGTGTGTGTGTGTGTGTGTGTGTGTGTGTGTGTGTGTGTGTGTGTGTGTGTGCACGCGCACAGTCACACACGCACGCGCACACACAAGGGGGTGTAGCGCATCACTCAACAGTTATTGACACATTCGTGGAAACAACACTGGTCCATCATTGTTGCTGCCAAGTTGAAGACATCACTCATACAGTGAGTGCATTCATGTCAGTGTGCTTCCCTCGGGCTATGATAAAACACACCGCTTCCCAAACAGCTTCAGTAGTGTGTATGTGTGTCAGAGAGAGAGGGACATCATGTTGATCCATGATATTACAATGGCGGATTTGTGCGAGAAATGTCTTTGTCTGATCACAAATACAGTAGTAGAGCAGTGGATTTCAACCAGTGGTCCTTGAGGGGGTTCCAAGTGGTCCCCACCCCCCAGCTAAATGATAGAGAGTTAGTAACCATCCATTTGGTTTCATTTTACGCTCTCAAGAGTTAAATTATTGTTAAACACCCGAATTACGAAATTTACAAGAAGTCTACACAATTAGAGAATGTAAAATAATTGCTATTTCGATCAACGTTTGCCTGTTGTCTCTCCTAATGGTACCAACATTAATATTAACACAGCATGGAATTGTGGACAAAATCTTATTGGATGACAACAAAATATTCAAAGTTTTGGGTCTGAGAGCCTAAATGTCATCAAATGGTGGTCTGTGGCTCAAATGCCCAATAAATAAATAATGGGCCTTGACATGAAAAGGGTTGAAAACCACTGCATTAGAGGACACATATTGAAGATAAGCAGGGAGTGCTTCAAGGCGGACATAAGACATCACTCCCCTGTCTTGTCCCTTCATGCCTTAGATGTTGTTTTGGCTCTGTGACTATACCTCTGCTGCACAAAAATGACCCCCATTCTGTCTCCAAACCTTATTTGGCCTACAAAACAGCAAAGAGGCATTGTGGCACAACATTCATTCCCGCGTTGAACAGGCAGTGTAGAAGGGCCTATGACTTTGCAGACAGCGTTCAGAGACATGAAGGCTAGAGTGAAACAACAGTGTTAAGGCTAATTTTCACCACCTGTCCACAGGAGACCTTTCTAAAAAAATACAGTAACACTTTAGTTTACAAGACCCAATCGAGTACAGAAATGGAATATACTAATAATATTTTACAACAAAATTGCAATACCCGTTACATTGACCTACACAGCAAAGGTAAACATAATCACTCAGGTTACCAGTCCCGACAATATACATGTGGGCACAGTTGATTTGATCTCAACCATAGAACACATTACCATCCGTCTATAAATAAATCTTAAAAGAAAGAAAGAAACCTTGATGTTGACCATTGGGCACTCATTCACTTTCCCTGCAATTTCCATTCAAACCAACAAGCTGCATCTCCAACAATGCAGCTACGGCCATAGGCAGGATGAACCGTACGTGATCACTCCTGTGGAACTCCATGTTGTCAGGACGTTTCAAAAACACACAGGGTCAATGCAGCCTGCTCCACAGACACGTACACATGGAGCGGGATAAAGTGCTATCCATTTTCCTCCTATACTGTATCTGCTGCAGACCCTGGCTGTCCCATCTGAAACAATATACACACACACACACACACACGCGCACACACACAGTCCCAACTCCCAATACGCATTGCTATACAAGCTCACAACACGTAGGCAAAGCGAAGCGATATACAGTAATACACACACAAGCAACAAGGGCACAGGGGGTCTCGCTTGACGGAAAATTCTCATGGATGGCCGAGGCCTGGCCTGTCCCGATACGAGTCCTCCATGCAGCCAGAATCACAGGAAACCCACACAGGAAGGGTTTCACGAAACACAACCACAACGCTTCCTCCCCAAACCTAGAAAAGTAACCGAATCCCCGCCGCCTGCACCCGCTCCACACCCCTCCATCCAAACAAACACACAGGCCACTCTAGGGTATTGGTTTCAGTTCTGCGCTCAATGGGCATGTAATCGGGTCAAATTCGAAAAAGGCCTGAAATGCCCTTTTTACGTACAACAAAAACAGCTGTCCTTAAATGTGCATGACTGTATAATTGCCGACAACACGCGCACACACAGTGGCACATGTACTGTATGTCCGCCTACCTTCATGTGTCTGAGTTTCTCTCTCAGTATGGTAGAAGTGTTCCCACTGTGGACTTTAGCGTTAAAGATAAAACAAGACGACCTGGGCCATGGCTCAGTGGTCCAGGCACCTTGGCTGGTAATCCAGGCTGGCAGTGTGCCGCGGGTTCGACTCCCGATCCTGACGGCCTTTACTGCATGTCTTCCCCCCCCCCATCTCTCTCCCCTATTTCCTGTCAGCCTACTGTCTGTCCCTCCAAAAAGAATATAAAATAAAGGCGAAAGCCACAGAAAATAAATTTAAAGATAAAACAGACACCTTGGCTTGGACTGCGCAGAGAGCCTCAACTCCCTGCACTGACTAAACTCTCAAGGACAGTATGACCAGATAATACACAGTAATGACGCATTGTTACTGATACACAACAGTCTTGTTCACGGAAATGGCCAAAGAGCGCATATTTCCTCTGCTCACAGTTAAAGCCCCTGAGTAGGTTCTCGCTCCAGCAGGGAGACGCAGACCAGGACCAGATGTGCAGCCCTTTATCAGTTTAATCAATCCGTCAAATGGAAGTTCTACCCGTCCCCCTCCATCACCTTAGGGTTAGGCGTTTTCTACTTGCACAGGGACAATCAGAGGGTCACATATGTGCATATGTGTGTGTGTGTGTGCGTATGTATATATATATGTGTGTGTGTGTGTGTGTGTGTGTGTGTGTGTGTGTGTGTGTGTGTGTGTGTGTGTGTGTGTGTGTGTGTGTGTGTGTGTGTGTGTGTGTGTGTGTGTGTGTGTGTGTGTGCGTGCGTGCATGTGTGCGTGCGTGCGTCTATGTGTGTGTCCATCGTTTCTAAAATGTTTCTGGGACAAAATGAAAAACAGATGTTCAGAATGGCAGGTATGGCCCATTACTCTAAAGACTCTAAAAACTAAAGCCATTGCTTAAGTTGATTCAATGTTTGGAGCAAAGAGTGGATGGCCCCTGGCTGACAGGTTCACCCATTCCCAGTATAGTGCTTAAATCCTATTAAGATAAAGGGCCATGGGAGAAAAAGGTCCATCTCATTTTGAAATGCTCTCTGCGTATTCTGCTAGTGGTCAAACTACATGTTCATCAGAACATACTGTATCAAAAGATCTTCATCAGAACAAAAAAAAAAAAGCTAGATCAAAGTACATTTCTATTCCTTTTTAGATGCATTGGCAAAATTGTCTTTTTTTTTTTTTTTTAGCTTTATGGCTAATTTATTCAATATGGCTCAACAAACGCTCAACAAACTTTAAGCTAAAAATACATAAACCTTTTTGCAACAATGCATAAATTAGCATTTAGCCACTGTGCAAAACTTACCAGCAGCAACTAAATTGAATTCAGCTCAGTTTGCGTCATTGGATTTTGAAGAACATATGCTTATGATGGATTGGTAATTAGATTAGTAGCACAGTACACATCAGAATAATGTCACATACTGTAAGTGCACAAGTGCTTATCCACCAATGTTAAGTAAGTAATGTTAAAACCTGGAATTGATTTTTGATTCTGATGTGACGTCGAAGTAAAATGAGTAAAATACTGTAGTCAGACTCAGAACTAGGTTTTTCCTGTCATTTGCAGATCTTGAAAAGGTAATTCATGCTTTTTTTTCATGTGGGCTTGATGGAATCTTTTATCAACACTGTCAGAGCTCCACTCACACCCTGAGAGAGAGAGAGAGAGAGAGAGAGGGGGGGGGGGGGGGGGAATGGAGGTGGAGTGGACTATACGCACTGAGTGAGATACAAGATCTCTAATACAGTATGTTGAGTGCTAATAATCAACTGTAACTTGTAGGACTACAAGTTACTGTTGATTATTAGTGTGGGATAGTGTGGGTAGGTTACAACAACTATGTACCAGTGGCAGGGGCAGAGAGCACTGAGGGGGCAGGGGCCCAAACCCAAGAAAAGGACACATGGGTGCCAGATTTTTGGGGGTGGTGTTTTTGTGGGGTCCATCCCTCATGCCATTTCACACCAGAAATGTAGTGGGCCAACATTGGATGTCTTACTGGCCCATGCCATTGGACAGTAAAATAAGCAATACATTCTCATTACAATGTAAACATTAAAATAAATAATATTGATATTATTATTTTTTTACAGCCTGCCATTTTTTGGGGGGGGGGGGGGGGTGGAGGCAAAAGGGCAGGGGGCCAAGCCCCAAAAGCCCCCCCTCTGCACGTGCCTGACAAGTTTGACAACTACTGAATTGACCTTCAATCTGAACCCATTCCCTATTGTTTTAACTGTCCCTCCCTCAAATGTGTCAGTTGTCGCGCAGGCACGTACGCACGCACGCACCCCTCCCCCATCTGGGAAACCCTGAGGGGTGGTGATGTTTTCCCATGCTGGCTAATCAGTAAAGCTAATGTAACAGTATAGGGGATCCTCCTTCTACGATTCTGAAACAACACAAACCATGGCCATGTGTGGGAAACCAGAGCCAGCTGGGTCTGTGGTTGGGCCCGAAGAGCACCTGGGTAGACATTACTGTGGAGGTTAAAAAGAATCCTCATTACAGGATCATGCTCGCGGAATCTGCTGAGAGGCATGGAGAAACTCAGATGGCCTCACTAGTGATGGCCAGGGTTTTTTTTTTACATATCCAGCAAGTCCAGTCCATTCAATTGCTTTCGAGAAAGAGAGAGAGGGGAGGGGGGGTGGGCCATTTCCCAACAATTTACAGGCTACTGACAGGAGATGGAGAAGAGACCTCAAAACAATAAAATAAACAAATAAATATGTAAGCTAAATTTCATATACTGGGCGGGTGACAGACAGAGAGAGAGAGAGAAAGAAAGGCAGCACTCCGCACGCATTGTGTTTACAATCAGTTGAACTTGAGGATACAGGTTCGGTTTTAGGATAGACAATTGATATTGACCCGCCGCGCCCAGCCCACGGTAATTGCGTCAAAAACACCCGGTGGCAGTGCGGGCAACGGGCCGGCCCGGGCCCGCGCATCACTACTGCTTAACCTCCATAATGTCTCTTCTGTCAAGGAGGCATGCTGTCTGTGGAGGACTGGAGATGGTGATGTATAGTGGATTCACAAACACATGGGAAGTGGGACGTTTCCCATCCTGCTGGCCCATGGCACAAGAAGTTAGCGACACGTGCCATCATGCCATGTAACGTATTTCCCCTGTTCAGAATTTGTTTCCCGGCGCGAAACCCAATTTCAGCCTGCTCAGGAGGTTGTACTAACCTGAGCTCTGGGAACCCATGGGAGGAGCAAGCAGTGCTGTAATTGCTCTGGATTGGTAAACTGAGGTGACGACACTGTAACCAACGGCGTCAACTTCGGGAGTGCTTGAGGGCACAAGCACCCACTGACAAAATAATAAGCCAAAAAGCACCCACTGACTGAAGGCTGAAGCTCCCCTCCCCCTGGTCATTTTGTCACGTAGGCACACACCTTTACGGTGTTCACAGAACAGGTATTCAAATGCTAATGCTTTGTTCCAGTGACCGCACGGTTCATTCACACGCCGTCTCCTGCAGCAACACAACACTAACACGGTCAGCGGAGAGGCTGCTGTCTGTGTACCGTCGGCCCGTCTGTAAAGAGCCATGAGCCGGGAGGGAGGGGAGGGGCAGCAACACCGCCGGCCACCGGGTAATCTCCACACTGACTTGAGACTTGACAAACAGAGCCATCTCAGCCAAAATATCCCAAAACAATGTCCGGGGAACAGAACTGTTCCTTTGCCTCAGACTACTTTTACTTGAATTAAAAAGGTATAGGCCTAAGATGCAGTGGCTGTAATTGGGTCAAGGATCTTGCTTTCGTGAGCAATGGTGTACGAGATTGGTAATAAATTGGTCAAATCATGACATTGTTAGACCATCTGGGGTCGTTATAGGCCGTAATAGGAACCTTCCGCCACTGACTGTAACCAAATGCTTGAGCAACACAACACTGGGATGTTTAACGTGTGGCTCTATAGTGTCTATAACTAGGCTATAAGAGGGTTAAGGTGGTTGCGCACCGGACGCGTTTTTCGGAAAACCGATGGAGAAACACAGCTAAAAATCTGAAAAACGCGCTCGGTGTGCAAGCGCGAATTCGGATTTGCAAGTGGTGTTTCTCCATCGGTTTTCCGAAAAACGCGGCGGGTGTGCAACCACCTTTAGTCTGGGTTTTTTATCTGTGTGCGTTTGTCCCGGGCCAATCTCGTAAACCATGGGCCGATCAGCAGCTATTTCTTTTTTCATGTTTTATAGTTTTTGTAATATTTAATTTCATATACTTACTTACTCATAATAGAAGTTTTTTTTCCTTTTTAATATCAAAAGGCTAGACGTAATAAGATTAGGCTTCAGTCTATACTGTACTTTTGTTTTTCCAGATTATGAAATGGCCCCCCACAAAAAAAAAGGTGTAAAAGGCCCTAAATACTTTGCTCCTTACACTCACATGACCTATAAGTGGTATGAACCAACTGAATGCTCGGAAAACCCCACGATTGCCCATTCAAATTAAGATACCTTTTTTTGTGATGAAATTTAGTTTAATTAGGGAGCACAGCAATTTCCAGTAACCGGAGATGCTCCGGTGCCTTATAGAGGGTATGCGTGTGACATCATCGTACCTGGAAGTTATGCGGGAACGCCCACTGAGTGGCAAAAAACTACTTTCTGGCCTTGACAGCCCATTCATCCAAACAGAAAAGTCCTGTCTGATTGAACAATGTTAAACTCACCAACATTGCAGCTGTACGAAAAGCTTCAATTACGTGTCAAGAGTTTGGAAGTGCTTGTTTTCAATAACACAACATTTTGCTGCCTCCTGCATTATGTGACATTTAGAAACAGGTGGCACGCAGGACGGTCGAGTGATTTCCAACAAGCACTTCAAACTCCAACACTCCATGGTGCTCAATGTTTTGCCACTCAGTCTAGATGAGGGGGGCGTGTCCTGATGGGGAAACCATGCATGTGCATACTCTATTCTGTACATCATAACCCACCGATTTAACAACCAAGTTACCAAGTGGTCTGTATACACTTCCTTATTGTCTATGAAAGCCTAAAGAAATCGCTGTACTTATACTGTAAAAGGGGTATATTTAAGGATAGCATATAACTAAAAAACATCGCATGGATGCACCTGGGACGTATCCTCAGTGATGTATCCTGAGGTCAACGGGGTTTCGGGTCTCGCAACATCATACCCCTCACTCAGGCGACCCAGCCGGGAGTGATCAAGTCCCGACTTACGTCCCAGTAGCTACCCTCAATCAGTCCCACTAGGGAAAAACCAGGGGCACACAATCCGTTGGAACTACTCCAGAACTACTCTGCCAGGGCTGGGAGGTACACTTCTGGCACATGGAGGGACTAGGCTCTGTGGGTTGTCTCCTGTCCGTGCGCCTCCTACGTCTCACCAGGTCCACTCCTGCTCTCACCAGGAGTAGAGCGAGGACCTGTGCGTTGCACCAGAGTCCCAGCACCAGACAGTTCATTCAGGAGTGGTGGGCAATGGTTCCGCAGGGTCATGGTGCTGCGGTTCCGCTTGCTGCTTGCATGGCCCCCCCAAAGGCCTCACTGAGGGTTAAATATAATAAAGTATTCTTTGGCATTATACAGGGGCTTTTCTTTCTCTTTTTTGTTGTACTTTCTGGGAACGCCATCTTCCACTTCTTTCATGGAAGACTAATAAAATGTACCATCACAAGCATTAGGTAAGGGTGCTGTAAGAATGCAAAGCTCCAATCCCGCATATCTCTCAATATATGGAATTACCTTTCCATGCATGCATAGTACAAACATGCAAAATACATTTGTTTGACAAATGCTTTGTCATATAAAGTTATTAGTATGACATGTGTGTCATTCATATCCCTTTTCTGTAAACTATGATGGGACAGATGACGAGAGAGAGAGAGAAAACTTTGAGGAAGATTGAGTGTGTGTGTGTGTGTGTGTGTGTGTGTGTGTGTGTGTGTGTGTGTGTGTGTGTGTGTGTGTGTGTGTGTGTGTGCGCGCGCGCGCGCTCAGTCGCACATTCGTATGAATGTGTGCAAGTCCTTTCATTAGAGACTTGTTGCTTTTGGCACAAGCTAACAGAAGCCAGTTGGGTACACACAGAAACACTGGTACACAGATATGTCAACAGAATACACAGCCACTAAACCCAAAACAGTTGGACGGATGCAAGCAGGCCAAGACCAACTCCAACTCCCCTCCAAGACAGTGAACCTTAAACATTCTGACACACACACATAATATACAGTACACACCCATAATTATGGAAAAAAGGAAGAAATGGTGCTCTCTGTTCAAAATGACGTGCCTCATGGACATGGCCTAGTTGTGTAAGAATGAGAAACAATAGAGGGAAGAGTCTGCTTTCTCCCTCTTTTTTTGTTGTGAGTGCTGGCGTAGTTTTACTATGCTTGCGGGAACCTTTGTCCCCACAGAGATATTAAAGTATGTGTGTGTGCGTGCGTGCGTGTGCGTGTGTGTGTGTGTGTGAGTGCATGTGTGTGTGTGTGTGTGTGGGGGGTACACTGAGGAGTATGGGAAGCCATTTCTAACATGACACATACTACACGACAGCCAATAGGAATCATGACATATTTATTCCCACTCCCAGTGATCAGTCCCTGAGGGACTATGGTGTATCTGGCTCTAGGAGGAGGAGGTGCAAAGGATAACTGCAACAGAGTGGAAGAATGGACACAAGGATGGAGCTAAATGTAAGCATATGGTTGGCTAGCTCAACGGCTGGGCTGCTTTAGGTGTGTGTGTGTGGTGGTGTAGTTTTCCTCCTTCTTTAAACATTTGCTTTCACTTAGGCCAACTCGTTTCCCAGTGAGGTGAAGTGTTTATTTGCAGGATTTCATTTAGCTGTCATTACTACTGACATGGGCGAAATACCACCAGGCTTAATTGTGTGTGTGTGTGTGTGTGTGTGTGTGTGTGTGTGTGTGTGTGTGTGTGTGTGTGTGTGTGTGTGTGTGTGTGTGTGTGTGTGACTGTGTGTGTGTGTGTGTGTGTGTGTGTGTGTGTGTGTGTGTGTATAGAGAGCGCGCGCGAGAGAGAGAGAGAGAGCGAGAGAGCAAACATGTGCTTTCTATGTATGCATAAAACAATAATCATTTTAAGGCCCCCTCATCACTGTGCGCGCCCAAGAGGTTTGCACCAATATTGATAACATTTCACATGGCTAAAGGTTTTGTTTCAGTTTCGACCATTACAGCTGGCTGGGAATAATTAGGTGGTGGAGATACATATGTGCTGATTTCCCACCATGAAAAGTACTGCATATTTATGCCCACAATGTGAAATATTTGCAGTGGCCAATTGAATGCGATAAATTCTGAATGGTGGATGCTTTGAATCAAGCATATTTAGTTTTAGAGGATACAGTATGTGGAGGAATTATGTTTGGAAAGACCCGGTTGTTTCTGACGCGGAGCCAACATACCTCTCTCATCTGTTCTTTCTCAGTGCTCGCCTGCCCCACTGTGATCAACAACTGAAGAGAGGAAGATAAACCAACCCAATCAGTTTTAGATTTTCCTGCCTGACATTTTGTGATTTTTAAACTGCTTTGCTTGAATGAGGCCCAAAAAGAAACAGTAAGCTTCTAGTACCTCTGGGCACAATATGGAGGATTGGACAGCTTTACGGCATGGAGTATGACAGACTGTAAAAGATCCATTTAGACACGTATTGTAAAAACAGCACATGTATGGGCTTGTAAATGACCGCACGCATGCAAACACTTAGAGCATAGAGCCCATAAACTGACAAGCGTGATCTTTGTCTCTTATTGTCAGTAGGTGTTGACTACTCAAAGTCCTTGTGCTAGAGGGATTTACTACTGTACCTCTCCTCACTTGTGGGTTGCGCCTCTCCATCTTAAGAAGTGAGGGATTGGTTAAACTGTGGTTATTCTGCGGTTAGTGATCTGCGGAGACCTCCGAAACCCACAGGAGTCAAACACTGTCTCAATGTTGGTTCAACGTAACGGATGGAAAGATGAGGGTGAAAAAAAAAGAAACCTAGGTTGTTTCATGCTTAAAGGAAAACAGACATTCTGAGAATCTACACACTCACAGCTCACATAACAGACACCCACCACCACCCATGAATGGACATTCGAACACACACATGCACAAAGTTAGGTGCGTGTGTGTTTTAGGTGGTAAAATGTGTTTTTAATCTCTGAGGTTCCTCTCTTAAATGTGCCCTGCAGAGACATTGGGGTAAATACCTCATCAGTCATAGCAACACGCTGGCTGGTCTGTCTCACCGACAGCCTAAAAACAACATAGCTTCCACTGCGGTTAGCCCTCCCCTCCACCCCCAAAGACCCTTGCGCCACACCTACATTCATCCACCCCAGGGCTACAATTATTTTACGTCAGACATCATTGACTATGAGTGGAGGGGTTAACATGCAGTAGAAGCACGATGCCCCATTGAGAACTCTCAGAATGTGATAAATGGTAGCTATCTTTTTTAAAGTAATCAAATCCATTTAATTTCATTCATAAAAAATATATATGAATCTGCTTTTCTTTTGGCACAGATCAAAACCATCAGGAACTCTTACAAAGAACTTTAGAACCATGTTCCGAACTGACTTTGTGGACTCGCAGGATGTTTTGGTAAGGACATGTCAACGTTTTATTTCACAGTAACAAATGAAACTAGAAATTAAATGGAATTGTTATTATTTCAGCCAGCCCCAATGTTGTTGATGGCAACCAGGAATGAGAGAGAGAGAGAGAGAATTCCAGTGATTCCACTCCTACCTCTTCTCTGCCAGGTGACCTTGGAGGGGTCAAGGTTGTGGCGGACGAAGGAGCTGACCTCCTGGGGCGTGAGAGAGCTGGGATCTGTTTTATTGATTCCCATGCAGCCACTGAAAACAGAGAGAGAGAGGGACAAATCATGTACAATACATGTTCTGAAACATGGGTGGTTTGGGTTGTTCTATAGGTTTGTCTTGTTGATCGTACAGTAGAATAGGAGATTGTAGAATGTATATGTATACAATAAAAACACTACAGCTTGAATCCCTTTTGCCCTTGAGTGAATCGTAAAGCCTGAGATGTAGGGCCCCCTTTTTATCAGTGTATCACCCCTTATCCCTCAACTTCTTTTCCTTTTTTTACTATTTTGAAAAACATTTTAAAATTGTTTAACTAGCCGATCTACATCGACACGTTGTGAGCTTGTAGATCGGGTATTTGAACTATTCGAAAATGTTTTTCAAAAAAGTAAAAATAAATAAAAGGAAAATAAGTTTAGGGATAAGGTGTTATAAAGGCACTGATGAAAATAGGACCCATAAGCTCTTAACTTAACAGCAGATTTACAAACACAACGCATTGTATTTTCAGTGTGGGGCACAACTAAGAATATCTCAGGCTTAATGTTTTTCCTGAATCCCCCTAGCACAGTGGTATTTTCCTTGCTGCGGCAGTCAACCACTGATGACTGAACATAGAGCAAACACTGAGGAGGATGCAGGAAGAAAAGGCAGCTGACCAGCCATGCTTGATACATTTCCGTGAGAGCTCTGTTTAGACACAAATGACTCTTCCTTATCTTTCACTCCATCCAGACCAATAAATATTTTATAGTAAACGCCTCTGAACTCCTCAACTCAGCAGCGAGACTGCATGTTAGTGTGTGTGGGTGCTGCTTTGTTATGAAAGACCTCAGCCTTACCTCCGAACTCTAATACCATTTGCTGGATTTTATTTGTTATGACTTAACATCAGGCATTTTGGTATCAACACTCAATACATTGGCTTGCTGACCATATCACATAAACAGATATGAAGTCTGACGAATAAACATGCAAGTGTTCGTAGTTAAGGAGAGGGATATGAGTGCTAGCTTAGAAAGAGACGCGTTTACTGATGTCCCCTAGTGGACGATTTGAACGAAGAAAGAAGGAACCAAACCTATATGCCTGCTGCGTGAGCTAATGGTTGTTGACATCCTCACATTCCTCAGTTCTCAGGCACACTGACATTTATTGGGACACGGAGGATGACTTACATGTAGCCTGGCGATCTGTATGGGAGACTGGGAGAGAATCGCCTGACACCATTCACAGAGGGAACCAGCCTGTTGTATAAGGCCTAGTAGGGGAACAAAAAAAGAACAATTCAGATTTCATAATGGTCTAATACAGCGGTCCCCTTTTTTGGATAAACAGCCATACACACAAAGCCACATGTTGGGAGCCATTAGCACTGCACAAAAACCATGCTGTGACATTCATGAATTAGTAATGAAGGACCTTATTGATTTAATTCCTTCACTGACCCTTGAACATGCAATGACCTCACAATGAGACAAGGTGAGCATTTTCTTCACATTTTAAAGCAGGCCCAGATATTTTCATAATAATCAAAGCGTGGAATAACTACTTAAATTAAATTGGTAAATTGTAATTGAGTGTAATTAAAGTTCTGTGGTTTTGTGTGGACAGACTAAAGCCGCAAAGCTTGGTCTTGCATAGCCCCGGTCGGTCCCTAGTCACAACCTAAGGCAGAGTGTATTTATTTCCCCCAGATACCATATTTTTCGACCAAACACAACACTTCCGCCAATGCACTCTACAGCGCAGGTCTTGCCCAGCGTGGGTCTTGCATATCAACTCTGGCCTCAAATAATAAAATACATCTAGTATGGATTTGTCTTTGTCTTGTAGGACCATGACAATATTATGACATACTCCATTTATTTACCAAGAGAAAAAGAAAAACAGTCCCCCTTTTTAGTCTAAAAGGCCATGAAAACACCACAGGAGTGCATTTGGGAGGTGGAGTAAGGAAAAGAGTGAAATGAAGAGCAGGTGTTTTGGCTTGAGACAGGGTGGCTTGCCTTATCACAACCACTTTGAAACTGCTCTCCATCCCTCCTCCCCTCACTTCATGGACACTGGCTTTAGTCATGATTGTTATGCTACAAGTGTGTGTGTGTGTGTGTGTGTGTGTGTGTGTGTGTGTGTGTGTGTGTGTGTGTGCCCCCGCGTGCATGCGTGCGTGTGTGTGTGTGTTGGCATAATATGAGTATTGATGTGTGCGTGCACGTCTGCATGCATCTCTGCATGTTTCCAAAGCCTTTGAAGCCAGTGCATGTCCAGCTGAGAGATCGGTGAGGGTCTGTCTCAGTGTCTTACCTCCTCCATAGGGATGACCTGGGGCCCAGGTCCTGGGTATATCCCCCTCCTGCGGCTCCCCCTAGGTACAGAGACAAGAGGCAGCGCCGTCAGACAGAGACAATGGGACGGGGGGGACGGGGTACACAGAGCAATGCTGAGCTGTGGACTTTGAGTGAACCACTCCACCCCGTTACAAACCGTAGTGAGCTGTGAAATTCTAGCCTCGAACTGACAAACCCAGGTCTAGGCCAGGTCATTTGATACATTCCAGATTGCCGACTCTGTCCCTTGTCCTTGGCCCTTTTCCATTCTCCACCCAAACGTTTAATAGGAAAACAAAACAAAATGTAGAGTTTTGCAGAAAACACCACAGATTCAAGTACACAGTGGTTCCTTACATAGTTCAAGGTTCTTTATTATTTGTCTCCCGAGGAAGAAATTTGTCTTAGACAAAGGGCCCGCATAAGTGTAGCCCTTATGCCCATGTCGCCGCAGTGCAGCGCCAATACCAGTACCAATATCAGTCAGATAACAATTTATTATAGAATGAGAATACAAGTGTGCATATATTAAATATGTTTATCTTGACATTTTTAGGGAGATAGATTACAGTACAGTACAGATAGATACAGTACAATAACAACCCCCCATGGGGAACAGGAATAGCAAAGTGGTGCTGGGGTGGCGGTGGGACGAAACACCAGGAACGGAACACAGGAAGAATCCAGTCTTAGGCGAGCTTAAATACCCCGACCAATTTGTCAGCTGATTGCCACGACAGTGAATGAGTGACATGTGGGTCTTGCATAACACTGAATGAGCCCCTCGAGTATATCTGACTGAACTCCGCAAGCTACACATCATTTGACTTTGTTTTCAAATATGAAGCTTTTGTATGATCTCGTCTTCATCAGGGCAAAGTAGAGTTTGCTAAATGGTTTGTGCCACCAAGGTACCCTGTAACTGGTTGAGTTACATCAACATCATTGGCATGCATAGGTGAACAAAAATTATGTTTTACAAACTCCAAACAAAACAGTTTTTTTCCCCCTTTTTCTCGCATGCATTACATCTGCCAAAAAGGAAGTGTCTTTACTGTAACAATTGCATTTAATGTATTTATGCAAACTAAGCCAGGGGCTCGATAGTCATTATGCATCTTGGACACCTCATTATGCCAAATGGACTTGACAATATGTGCCTTGGGCTCTTTCAGATTTAGAGTGAGATTATGCCTAAATGCACTATCTACTATCTAGGACAATCAAGAGCCATTATCTTTAAATAAATAAATCAGGGATAGCGCCCAGCTAGAGGGATGCTTTGAGGTAGCAGAAAGAATATCCTAAATATATAAGGGAAATAAACAGGGAGAAAGGCGGGGGGACAAACAAGGGACACCAAAAGGAGAAGAATGCTTTGATTGGTAAGAGACACTTTTAGTAAGAATATTTTCTCCCTTTACTCCCTCTCTCTCCCTCCCTCCTTTCTTACTGGTAGTCATGTCCCCTTGGTAGCAGGGCTCAAAGGCATGCCTGCTGCTGGCTATAATTGAAGGGGGCCTCTCGCCGCCACTGGGAATCAAGTTGGTTCCTTAGAGAACAATGTCTGCGTTAGGGTGTACTTGTGCGTGCGTGCGTCTGCGTGCGTATGTGATTGTATGTGAGTGCCTGTCTGTGTGTGTGTGTAAGAAAGTGAGTGGAAGACAGAAGGAAAGACGAAGGTACATTAGTGTTACATACAGTACATGAAAGTGCGTGCAAAGTGAGACTGTTTCCAATACTGTCCTGCCTCTCTGCATGCAGAGAGGCAGGCAGACGCAGTGGAGTAATAGCTGTTGCAACGGCACACATGCTCGCTCACTCACGCACACGCACGAGACAGTCGCGACACGCGTGCATGCGAAAGGAGTCAGTTGTGCTTTGCCTGCTCCATCAACAATTCACACATCTTTCAAAGAGGGGCCCCCGGCCCATCCTTGCTGTCACCCCCACCATCACACTCTCGCTGCTTTTATAAGATGGAGAGAACATTCTACACAAAACAGAATCAATACTATAATCACAAATGCTTTGTCTTTTGAAGCTCACTGGCCCCACGCCATTGTATTTGTAACTACTGGTGCAGGAACATTACTTTTGAAATGACAAAGAGTTAAGAATTGAATATTTCAATCGCTCACAGATGCTATAATTACCACAGAACATAGAACAATAATGTGAAATTAAAGTGTTGCGTTGCTGCCTTGAAGTCTCACTTGTGCTGCACCCCCCCCCCCCCCTCCCCCTTTGACTATACAATTATAAACACAATGGACACAAGGAAATGGCATGCAGGCACTCACTTTTGCTGATTATAGGAAAATTACAAAGAGACCTCTAGGCACAAATACCGGCGTCTGCACAAAAGATAGCGGGTGACGCTTGACCAAAATACCATTAAGGGACAGAGCAAGTTCCTATACTCGTAATTTCCGGGCAGCGGCTGAATTGCGGGCCATGTAATGGCAGCAACAAAATTGGAGCCCAAGATGCCCTAAGTAGAGGAGAGACCAAATAGCCAAATAAGAAGAAAACTATAAAACCGACAGAAAGGCAGTTACTCAAATAATTGTTGAGCAATTATTCAGGCCCTTGTAAGCACTGTAGCACACTGTCAATTAATGTAAATTAGAATACCAGTAAGACGCCTGAGGGCGAGAAGCGACCTCGCCCTAAAGGGTGGGCGAGGTCGCATGTACGCAGAGTGCTGGCGCTTTAGCATGGGGGGGTCAGATCAATCCCATATATTTTTCTATAGGATAATGTATTATTGTATTATATTATATTACTCGACGACACTGAAAATTAGTTTGATTACTCAGTGTAATTTTGAGAATAAACAAAACTTGAATGAATATAAGGAGCATGTCTTGAGTGTACAGGGTTTGATGAGGGCCAGGTAGGGCCGGGCCTTAATAAGTCAAAAGGGAGACATTGAAGAGGAATGATGGATGGGGAAGGATCAACATATGGAATGTCAGGTTTTGACATATATCTATATATGGAGATGAATTGCTGCTCTGAGGGCAGCTTTTGAATGCTGCTGTCAGGGCAGCTTAAATGCTAACCATGTAAATTTGCTGTAACATTTGATAGCTACAGTAGCTAAATGAAATTAACACCTTGCTAAGTTTGTTAGCTAGCAAACCTTAGCTTAATGAAAGTAGCACTTTTGTTCTAGCAGGGGTTAACATATTAATGTTTAAAAGTTGTACCTTATGAGCAGTAATTGCTGCACATTCAGCAGGAGCAGAGAGCAGGTTTGGAAGCTGGAGCAGAGTGATGCAATATGGCTGCCGCTCCAATATGGCTGCCGCTCACGGGGGTGAGGGCCAATGAAATTCAATGCCGCCCTCAGAACGCATTCCAAGGCATACAAGTCACATCTGCGGAAAAAAACATGGCCCATCACCGTCACACATTATAAGGACAATATCAGTTTTTAAATGGGTTTACTGCCGGTATATAGGAAGGGCGTGTCTGATCAAATGAATATCTAAACTAAATATTGTATCAAGCTACTTAAAGACAGCACACAAAATCCAGAGTAGACATTAAAAAAAAATCACATCCATGTGAAGTGGGTGTGAATGTGAATTACATTCTGTACTCAACCAATCAAATCATCACAAATATCATTCCGGCCAATCAATTTTGTCGTCTTCACTTTTCTGTCCTCACTTTTACCTTCAATGTTTGCGTTTACACAAACCCGGAATGTTGGGTAGGCCTATAGGAGGGGCTATAGTGCCCCTCAAACAGTGCCCCTCTGCCTCGGGGCACAGGTCTCCACCAGAATTGGGGCAATTTAAAATAAAATGTCAAGAGGCATTTCTTCCTCAGCCTAGTGGGAATATGTGTGCACAGTTGCACCGCAATCTGAAGCTGCGTTCATGATTTGCAGCATTTTGTACAAAACGGGCCACTCTTGAAAACTCTGGAAGCCATTCTTAGCCAATCAGGATGGAATATGAGGAATCAAACAGACCCGTTGTGTACCAATTAGTGTGACATTTTGATAACATTGAGTAATATAAAAGAAAACACAGTTGTGACATTCCGGTCAATCACTTTATATCCTCACATTCCGTGCTCACTGCTCAGTCAATCAAATAATCGCTATTGGGTACACACAAACACACACAAAAAGCGAACTACCCCTTTAAATGACTCTTTCTGGTACTCTTACTCGTTAGTCAAAATATTGTTGGTAACAGTTGTGTTGCATTCAGTTATGTTATGTGAGTCATGTGCTTCTTGCTGATTATATGGCATACAGTGAGTACTGACTGAGTCTGACATGTGAGAACAAGCTGCTGCATGTCAAAATTCCTTTTTGTTTCTTTGTATACAAATCTCTCAGTGTAAAAAGCACATTGCTCACAGTGGGGCTACCCAGTCCCACAAACATAAAGGACCTGCTGAATCACAGTGTCAGTCTTACCCAGCCACCACCAGCACATATTTCCCCATCAGGCTGTTCATGGAGAATCGGACCTTGGTCCTACAAGATGCCTCCAGCTCAGCTCAGGTAGCAGGCCCAGCTCCTCAGCCAGCTGGTGCACTGACTAGCTAGGGACCACCTGGGCTCTGGAAGGGACACTGCAGGGACGCAGACAAAACAACATGACCATTCAAATGGGATATAGTAATATGGATGTACTGTACTGTACGTATACATTGTAATATGTCACGAAAGAAAAGTTAACAATTTGACACCCTCTTATAGTGACGCCAATGCACTTTAATTATTGAAGCATACAGAACTCATCACTGCATCCTGTATGATAGAGTGTATTGGCCTTCCTTGACCAACAGCCGAAACAAACAATGGTACTTTATTTTTATTTTTATAATCTTTATCCCACGATTTTGTAACCCATTTTTCACCACTGTGTCAATTATCTAATGTGATCCTGGGCTCTAAACACCCTCCGCCAACCTAGTCCCCATATATGGGGGACATGGGGAGCTCCTTTACACCTGACAGGGGGGAGTTTCCCTGGTTGGATGTAGCGCGTGGAAGGAACACGTTATTCCAACCAGTTCCTTTCTCCTCCATCAGGCGCCCCGGCTGGCCAGGGGGAGGCAGTTTAGAGACCAGGATTACTGCATGTCTTTTGTGAGGGTACCTACCCTAGGGGACACGGGGAGAACATGCAAACTCCACACAGAAGGGCCCTTTCGCCAACCCCGCCTCGGGTATGGGCACTGATGACGCGGAGGAGGAAGCACGCCGCCAGCACCCACAGCGCCCGAGCGGGAATCGAACCCAGGACCTTCTAGATGTGAGGTTACAGCACTGTGCCACTGTGCCCCGTTGGTAATTATCTTTTAAGGCAATTTATGGGACTTTACTATTATATGTGACCCGTGGCCGATCAAAGTCACATAGGACCATTACCATTAGCTGAAACACTTTTTTTAAGATATTTTTTTGCGGCTTACGCCTTTTTATTGATTTTTGAAGGGACAGACAGTAGGCTGACAGGAAACGGGAGAGAGATGGGGGGATGACATGCAGTAAAGGCCGTGTCGGGTCCGGGAGTCGAACCCGCGGCACACTGCGACTGGATTACCAGTCCGGTGCCCAGACCGTTACGCTACGGCCTGGGCCAGCTGAAACACTTCTTGAGAAACACAACAATGAGATTGCCTCATTATGTTTCTGTGTTTTGGGCAGGTTAAGGTGCTGTCTCTGGTGACATTTAGTTTTCCCATCTATACTGTACTCTAATTACCAGTATGACATGGCAATGTATTATGGATATGCAAGTATATTCTGTGAGGTATGGGTGTAAATAGTTCTAATTGACACCTGTGTTCTTACACTGGCAGGTGTTTTCGTCTTCGTTCAGGACAATTTGGACATCAGCTAGAAGTGGTATCGTCATCCAGTTCAATGACTCCATGTGGTGATTTGAAGATTGGGCATTTATCGATGATGTTCAACAGTCTGTGGTTTTCAGCATTCAGAGATCAGTGGCAGACACTCCCTCACCCAGGAGGATTGTTTGAAGGTTGAGTTGATGAACTTCCTCAATGTGGATGTTGAATTGTACCATTGATTATTCCAGCAGCCAATGACCCATCCAGGGTGTGGAGGGCTCATGGTAAGGAGTCGCCTAGCCTCGGTGGAGAAGTGTCTGCGTTTGAGTCTTGTTAGCTCATCTGCACTCTTGCAGGCCAGCTTCAAGGTCAGGATTGTGTTTTCTTGTGCATCTGATTATCATGCAACATTATTATATATATACTGTATATGTCTCTTTGTCATGTCCTACCATTTATGCATGATGGTCTAAACCGAAACATTGCATTAAATTATATATGTTTGAAGCAAGCTGCAGCAGTGTGCATGTGCAGAACTCAAACCTAGACTTAAGGAGTGCATAAAAAGTGACTTATTTAAGTTCAACAAGTAGTCAGCCAAGTTGACAAGACGGTAAGAAAACAGGTACCAGGCCAAGAGACACACCTGCATTCTGTATGCTGCAGATAGGTGGGCTGTGCCAGAGTTGGAGAACATCTCAACAGCATGTTCATCTAGGACAGGACACGGACTGTTCATGTGACACATTCAACCCATCCATTCATCAAAACAGGGGTTCTCAAAGTTTTTGGCCCAGGAAATGCTTTGGCCATGTCTAGCACATGGCTTTTGAAGATTACATCATATGGCCGCCAAGTCCTATGGGACTTTTAATGTTTGTTTAGAATTAGAGCACTTATGATGTAAATCGTTAGCCAGCCAAGTCTATTTGTTTGTTTAGGGCACTAAATGACAGCTTAAGACGCCATATGTGGCCGATATAAATACACTGGGTGCCCCTCACTTCACTTTTTTGAGGGGCGCTAGCCCCTCCTATGCCCAGCTTTGTGTCTGTGGAACGTAATTCATGATGATGTATGATGATAACAGCGCCCCTCATTGATTGTGATTTTTTATTCTAACTGTATTTGTATTGAAGGCTATGAATTGGCTATGAATTGAATACATAGGACCCGATCCTTTTAGACCAAGTGTTTGATTGTACTCTGTGCCGTTTACATTTCTGTCTAATAAAATCAATCAACCCTTGTGCTCTTGATCCAAGGGCTGTCCTTTCTCAGTCTTTAGTGTTAGATCCTGTGTAGTTTGTTCAGTCCAAAAAAGAGAAGGACTGCCACCATGTGGTCAGTATATAAAACTGCATGCAAGATGCAACACAAACACCTGTTTCCACAGATGAGACTGGTACCATTCCTTCCTCTTCTCAGTATCAGAAATTGCATTGCCAGCCCTTGGGGCCCTTCACTGCCAATGAGCAACACGAGCTTCCCCCTCCAGAGATCTGTGAAAATAAATTAATTTACTTTTTTTGTGGCTTGAACACAGGATATGACTGGGCTGGGATAATACTTTAATGTTTTGAACAATGCATTTTACCCCCAAGATCATATTATTTCAGCTGAAGGAGATCAACATATTGCATGCCACAATTGCCACATAGTATAGTCTGCAGGGGTTTCTGAAGTACTCTGTATCTCTTATAGTCCCTTATAATTATATAAAAGTTTGGAACTCAAGACCGGTGTGCGGACTTCCTACCTTCTCATCTCCACGGGCACTTTGACCTCTGAAAACCGACCGTTGACCCCCAAACTCAGCGTGTCTCTCCAGCAGCTCAATGACTGACAGCACTGGCATAAGGTGGCACAAAGAAATGTGGTGCGTTCACACGGGCAAATGTAAAAGATGCAGTCTACCATTCATTGTCAATGGAAGCCAGCGACATGACGTTTCAAAGTAGCTGCTCCAACTCAACTCATGGTGCGTTCACACGGGCAGACACAAAGACCGCGTTGTGAGTTGAATTTGAGCAGCTACATGTATCATCGTGTCTTTGAGACCCACTGGTGTAGCAGAGTGTTTCCAGTGAGCCAACATGCACAAAATCAGTAGCCTGGGTTCCAGCCGGATTCACTGTGTTCCGTGGATTAGTAGCGAAGTGAGTGACAAACCCTAATCGCAGCGAATCAGGCTGGAACCCAGGCTACAATATCAGCAGCACCCGGACTCTGTTTGACCAGAATGGAACAGAGCCTTCATTATCATCATTGACAGTCGGTGACACCTGTGAAGGAAGTAGGGAAGAGGCCCCAAGTTATTTCCAAAATGGCGTGTGTGCATAGAGTCCATTCCCATTCAAGTCTATGGCAAAATAAATTACTATGACGTCATGTGGACCACTACATCATCATCATCATGATAAAAGCCAAGAAAAAAAAGGAACTGCGCACTTCACACAAGTGTGATTTTTGAGGCGAGATAGCCCCTCCCATGTCCAGTTTTTGGTGTGTGCCATTGACAATGAATGGACAATTTTGTGTGTTTGTGTAAACACAAACATTGCGTAACACAAACATTGATGACGAAGGTGAGGACGCAAATTGTGATTGGTCGGAATGAGAATGATGTACGTGTACGATGATAAGAGCGCCCCCTTTTTTTTTAAACATAGAAAAAACGTATTAAACTCTGATATTTGCACATACAGTAGTGTAGGTGTATTGCATATATGCTAACATGTATTGTAGTGATGTATTGCTTAAATGTAAATCGCTCTGGATTAAGAGCGTCTGCTAAATGCCTAAATTGTAAATTGTAAATTGATAGGGTGTTTGGTGACACACTGACACAATCTGGCCTAGATGCAGATGTGTTGAGGAACTTTTAACACAATCAGTCCACTTTGTTCAACTCATACTGATTATGCAGGGTCCTTCACCAATTTCTTCACTCACATGTCTTTGGAGAGGACATTTGCTAAATGTACTCACTGTTTTAATTAATTATGTGCAGGGCGATACTGATTTGGGCCAAATTTGACACAGCATGCAAGTAAATGCATTTACCTCTGCCAGGCGGGCAGCAGAAGTGCACACCACAGAACTGTTTTCTGGATGTCTGCTTTGGGGAAAAAGCACATCCTGTGCAGGTCTAAAGGGGACCATTCTTAGACATAATGAATCGTGGCTTCTTGATGGGCATTCACATAAGTCATTCGGTCAAGTAAGAGATCATGTAACCATCCCACTGAAAGTGCTTCTGATGAAACACTCCTTCGGGTCCAACTTTAAACAAGTCACCAATTCACACTCACTCTGTCCAATAAAGCCGTGTTGAGCATGCGGTTGGTGCGTCTTATACCATGCACCCTTGAGTCCTCATTCAACACCTCTTCTAAAACACACACACAGCAGGCCAGCAGGCAGAGAGGGAGAGAGAGAGGACAACAGAGGTCTGGTGAGGCCACGGTTGTAATAAATCAACCTCACAGGCATCTGAGGAATTCCATACCTCCATAAGCCCATGAGCTAGAGGAGATCCCTACTACACTTACACACATGGGATCAGGGGTTCCCCCTCGAGCTGGGTCAAGGTTTTCCTTTCCCTGTGCTACAGGGTTACATAATGTTACCGCACAGCACAGTAGAAGGAAAAGTAGTGGTTAGAAATATGAAAAGAATACATAAAAAGAGATCAATCCTTCACTGGGGGAATATTGTAAAATAATGGATGATTCATAGAAATGACCATTTGGTGTAGAGACCGTGACCGATAAGTCTGCAATTCTTCTATCCTGGGCATGTGAAAATGACAGTGTGGAGGTGAGGGGACTCACTGCTTGTGGGAATACAGACATGAGTCATGGGGTAAGTGTGACCACTTACTTCACCCTCAGTGCAATCTTTTGCAAGGCGGATCTGAGTGACATTCAAACCAATCTGTGGATTAATTTTAAAAGGGATATTTTTTTTAATGGTCTACTCAGGCTCACTTTTGTGAACACCCCGGACAGTTTTTAAGTTGCTTGATTCAGTATTTCGATAATCTATATAAATTTTAGCCCTTCCTATACAAACCCAATGTAACTTCAACCTCCATTTTATCCATGACTCAGTCATACTGCCCTCCTAATACGTGAGCCGTGAGGTGCCTGTGTTATTTTTATTCCTTTAAGAAACTGAAAAAAGTAATTGAGTCACCAGAAAAAAGGTTGGGTGTTTTTGATGAATCTTACATGGGATAAAATGGAGGTTGTAGTTATAATGGGTTTGTATAAGAAGGGGGTGGGGCAGATAAAGTGAATATCAAATATCTAAATAGTGAATCAAGAAACTTAAAAACTGTCCAGGGTGTTCACATAAACCCGAGTAGACGATAAAATGACCAAAAGTTTCTTTAAGCTACGTTAGTAGAGGAAAATAGTTGACCTTTCCTGCCATTTTCTTGTTGATCTTCAGCCAGCCATCATCTTCGCCTGCCTTTAGGGAAAAACATTTAATCACACGCACGCACACAGGCCCAGGGCGAAAGAGGTGACAGTTGGGGACACTACAGGGTTATAGACTTGAGTCAGTACAAATCAAGCAAGATGTGATGATGAACATTAATTCCCTGACGAGATCTTAGAAAAAATGACAGATTCTCATTGACTAAATCAGTACAAAGCCATACTCTCAGTATTGAGCAAGATATTATTCCCTGATGAGAGCATAGAAAAAATATTATATATACCTCAAAATAGTATTTGGACAATATCATTTCAAATGTTATATTGATCTTGCCCTGTTCTCCCCTGCAAAAGTAGCATGTAATTGCTGATGTTTCATCTATTACCCCAAATCTAATAGGAAGTCAACTGCTGTAAACACATTCTTTGATCTGATCATTTCATTAAAAGCAGCCGGTCAGTAACCAGTAAGGTTAACCATAATTGTTTTGCCATTAGAACACAGTTAACACACAGTGGACAGGAACCATCGTGGCTGATTAGATCATTACATGTCTTGTCTTACACAAATAAGCGTAAATCTACGCTTAATGAGATTTTCCAACAGCATCTGCATAACATTAAATACCTTGTATCGGTATATTAACATCTCACCTAGGCAAAGGAATGGATGGCCAGCTGGGGCGCCTGATGTAGGGGAAAGGAACTGGTTGGAATAACGTGTTCCTTCCACGCGCTACGTCCAACCAGGGAAACTCCCACGTCAGGTGTAAAAGGATCAACTTGGACACTCAGGCATGAAGGAAGCATGAGTTCAAGTCCGTTGCTCTCCCCATGTCCCCCATATACGGGGACTAGGTTGGCGGAGGGTGTGTAGAACCCAGGATCACATTAGATAATTGACACAGGGGTGAGAAATGGGTTACAAAATCGTGGTATAAAAATGATAAAAAGAAATAAAGAGGGGGGGAGGGGTAACAACGACAAGTCAAGAAAGAAACAACGGTACAATTCAAGAACAATGACTGTCGATGTTTACAGCTGCCAAGAATCGAAATAATGTTGAATAGAACATACATTGGATCAGCATGCATCATCTACAGTTTGCAACTTAGTCCTGGTATAGAATTACAGAAGTACAGAAAAAGAGCTCAATACATAAAAAAAATACAACTTAAATTCAATCTTTTATCAAACTTTGTCTGAAACGGCTGAGTAGAGAGGTCCTCCCTGTTGCCCCCTGTCCTCTTGGGGAAGGCTGCTCAGCTCAACTCAGTGAGAGATTGACAATGGCACGCACGCACACACACACACACACACACACACACGATGGGAAGAGAGAGAGGGGAAGAGGTGCACACACACACCCACACACACACAGGAAAGAGAGAGAGGGAAAGAGGTGCAAGCACATGCAGTTAACCAGACACCAGAGCACAACAAACCACAGTGGAGTGCACTTTTAATTTGAGGCAGTCAACACAGAGCACCATGAGGACCATAGTGTGTTGGCACCTGTTCTGGTTGTGGATGACGCCTTTCTCTATTTCCTTGTGGTTCTTGTCAAGGCCAGCCAGGAGCCCAGCGTGCTGCCATAAAGGGAATCCACAACACGTCAGCATTTAGTCTCCTTCTTGTGTCTGGATAAAGAAGGAGTCGGGTGCATTTGACTCCCAGCAATAGACAGGTTAGATTGATGAACCGCCGAACCAGGCCAAAAATGCTAAACCTTTTCCGGTACTTTCCCCCCCACAATATTTCTAGTAATTTCATGACTGAATGTTAGCCCCAGAATACAGGTACATATCAAATGGAAATGCATACAATCTCAGGCCTGTTCATATCGTCATCCAGAGGACTCTGTTGCTCGTTCTGAGTGAGCACATTTATTATGTTCTGTGCAGCATTCTGTCAAACACAAAGACAATACATTAATTCAATTTCATATAGTACCAAATCACTCGCATTATATCACGACACTTTACATATAGAGCAGCACAACGCCATAAGTTTTAGGCCTAGTTCTCAACATCCAGGCAGGGTCCCCCACTGATCCTGGGACAACAAATAATAATTTATTCTTAATTTAAACTGGAACTGCAGTTCCAGTTTAAATTAAGATGTTAATGTTACTTAATCAATGCATTATGGGTCTCCGTCAATCGCAGCTGTCTCGCTTATATTAGACTCTCTACTATACGCATCGCTCTGATTGTTACAAAATGTCATAATATTACGGATAATTTATCAGTATCTAACTTTTATTTTTAAATATTTCTTACTTGCATGCTGGTGACGCTGGTACTGGTACGCCGTACACAGGAATATGGTGTTCTTGGTCCGGGTGGATGCCGGTGCAGTGTTTGAACTAGTAACTAATTAGCTAGTCTCTGGAGACTCGAGACTGTTGAAAAGGGTGCCGTTTTCCCTTTGTATTGCAGATGGGTTCCCAGATTGGCAATTAGCAAACATGTCATGCTATTGCTAACATACTACTTCAGTGCCTACTTGCACCATGCGCATGCTAGCTAAGCCACCAGTTAAGAGCAGATCAGATCATAGACAGACAGACTATATAAGATTCAGATTCAACTAAGTGCAGACTAATGGAAGGCATTATGTGGGTGCCTGCCTGGATCACAGATAGTTTACCGTTTTGCATGTTCACTCAAAATGTTCCTGCTACAAACACTGATATTTGTAGCATTTTCACGCCCCTTATGGTGTAAGTGAATTTGCTATTGGCTCTGCATTGTTTAGAGAGGCTCCTCATCATGGGTGACCCAAATTTGTGCCATTTTCTTAACTTTATTTTTAAAATCCAGAAAAATATTCAGTCTGATCCAGAAAGCCAAATTTTAATAATAGGAGGATTGGTGCAAACTTCGGACTCTAGTCAATGCGTTGTAACTAGAGTCCTCAACAGGCCTGAAAATTAAGGCCCGGCTCGGCCCGAACAGGGCCTGGCCCGAAGAATTTAGGCCTGAAAGCCTGAAAAAAAGGGGGCACGGTGGCACAGTCGGTAGTGCCGTCTCACAGCAAGAAGGTCCTGGGAGTCGACTGTTCGCCGCTTCTCCTCCGAATGTATGAATGGACCATTGTATTAAAGCGCTTTGAGTAAGCACTCATAGAAAATCTCTATAAAAATGCAATCCATTATTATTGCGACTGAAGGTCGCAGTTAACTATGGAATCTTGCATTTCCCGTCAGTGTGTCAGGCACCAGTGTGTGTGTGACGGGCACCATATATGGTGCCCAGGTCTCGTGACATCATCAGGGATGGAGATCCTGATATCATAGTAAATGCGGCCTGCTGTCGCCCATAAAAAATCCAATGGCAGTCTCCCAGTCAAATTTGGTCACATATCATAGTAAATGCGACCTGCTGTCGACCATATATGGAGATCCCTGATGTCATCAATATTGACCAGCAACTCTACATCCGACGTCAAACATCAAACCCTTAGATGGATATATGTCAGAACCTGTTCTGACATTCCATATGTTGATCCTTCCCCATCCATCCTTCCTCTTCGATGTCTCCCTTTTGACTTATACCTGTCCATTCAAACTCTAGACGGGCCTGCCCAAAAGTTATTAGTGCAGCCACGCCCAGCAGCTGGCAAAAACTAGAGTTCTCAACAGGCCCGAAAATTAAGACTCTGCCCTCATCAAACCCTGTACACTCCCCCTGTTGCTGTCCCCACTACCACCCTTAGATCTCCATATTGGCCATTATCTCCAGAGATAATGGCCAAAACATCTTAAAAATAGCCACTTTTAACGATTTTAGATAGAAGACATAGAAGAGCTGCAAGATAAGGCATAGTATATGGGCAACAAACTACTGATAAAATCTCAAATGTAATTTATATGGAATCAAAAAGCCTTCACATACTGTAGGCTATAAATACCACAATACAATTTGTGATGGGATTACTGGGATAGATACAAGAATTCAACAGAAATAGTAGTGAGGTCATGCAATTTAGTAATTTATTTATATTGTAAATAAATGTTGGATTAAAATGTTTTTATTGTAAATTTTACAATAAATGAATACATGTTTTTATTCATTGTATTCATTCATTCTGCATAGGAACATGCCGTTTAATTTCCAAATCAATTTCCATTCAAAACCAGCACTATAAATATATTATATATTTTGCTCAAGTTAATTACATAAGAATAACTCTAAATTTCATAAAGATATTACATTTAGAAAAATGTACACATTTATCATGGAATTATGTGTTAACTATGTAAAAAAAGAGAGAGAGAGAGAGAGAGAGAGAGAAACAGGCGTGGTTATTGGTTAACCATTATGCCCTTTTTAACTTAACACTTGAGGTGTCCTACTCCTGTATATCGGTCTTTGGGTCTCCCTCTGCGCATATATCTCCACCTCAATCACTTCACTTTGAGGGCGTTGTTCTTCCTTTGAGGTATGTTCTTCTGGACCTGGCGGGCCCGCGTGCCAAAGCCCAGAGACTGCACAGACTCAGTAATGAAATGCTGGGTTGGAGATACGCACAGCATCACCAGCAGCTTGGCATCCCCACCTGGTGGAAAAGACGAAGAAGGACTAAGCAGTATGTTGACAGACTATATGACTGCAATTCATTGTATACGTTTATTCTCTGTGTACTCTCGTGTGTGTATGCGCGTGTGTACTTGTATTACTATACTTGTGAGGGCCAAATGTCCCCACACTTATAGCAGAATTTGTGAAATAGACATTGTGAGGAGCATTTTTCTTGTCCTCACAAGAAAAACGGTTGTTTTATGGTTAGACATTTAAACTATGTTCAGGGGTTGAGTTTGGTGTTTTCCTTATTTTATACTTAGTTGTGCAAGATAATCTGTATGTCACACACTCAAAAGAAAACTGATCTACAAACTATTGTTGATGCAAGTATAGTAATTCAAACGTACGTGTGTGTGTGTGTGTGTGTGTGTGTGTGTGTGTCTGTCTCACCGATGGCGTCCTGCAGTAGGTGTGTGAGCTTGCTGTTCCTGTAAGGAACGTGTGGTCTCTGCTCTGCCAGGGCTCCCAACACATCAGACAGGGCAGACAGACTGCGGTTTATACACGAGGACTCCCACAGAGCAGCCCCAGTAACTCCTGACATACCTGGTTCACACACAGTACATACATTACTCGTATGCTGCAATCACACAGTATACATTAATAGACTGCTTAGTAATCACACACTGTGCACATTAATAATAGACTACAAAGTAGTAACAAGAGGCAAGACAAGATAATCTGTATGTAATTAATAGGGTTGTCACGATCCGATCACGTGATCGGAAATCGGGGCCGATCACGTAATTTCCAAATGATCGTAATCGGATCGGGAGCAAAAACAAAATGTGATCGGGACATCCCCAGTATCAATATTATATATCATGTTAATAGACTGTTTTTGTCTGTGATTTTGGATACTGTACTATTGTGATGTGGCATAAGTGTTATAAAAATCACACTGACTTGTGTGAAGTGAGAGGCACTCTAATCATCAAACATCACATTTGGTGCCCAGCCAATCAAATCATCACTATGGGGTACACACATTGTTCAGCCAATCAAATCATTGCTATGTGGTACACACTAGGGCTGGGTGCAATAACCGCAATACCGCCATACCGCCGGTATGTAACGCATACCGCGGTATCGGGTTCATTACCGCGGTTAAAAAAAAAAAAAAAAAAATCTTTTTTTTTTTTTTTTTTTTAATGAAATGAAAAGTGTATCATAATAAACAGTGACGCTCAGTCAGTCTAATCATGCCAGCAACACAACAACACCAGAGGGAGTTCAAAAAACCATGTGCAACCCAGATTCGGCACAAACAAGGATTGATTGATTGATTGATTGATTGATTAAAATATTTATGCAGAATTACACTACATTTCAAGCACAACTCAATACAAAGACTGTTAACTGTGAGTGGACACTTGTTTACAAGAGGGTCCACCTAAATTCATTTCACTCCTATGCCACAAAAATGTGGAACGCCCTACCAACTGTCATTAAGATGTAAATCCCTTGACTCCACCCACCCCTTTCCCCCCTCACTGTATACGTTTTCCCCCTTTTTACCTCCTTTATGATGATTTCCTGTTTTTGGCTTTATAGAAGTGCATAGTGTACAAAATGATATGATGAATTGAAAATGGTGGACCCTCTTGTAAACAAGTGTAATGCTTTATGGCAGGGGTATTCAATTAGATTAGGCCTCCTATGTGACACAGACCGAGTAGAAAGAAACGTGCCATTTTATCATGACTATTAGTGAGGACCTATTATATGAAGATAGGTTCAAAAGTGGTCCCTTAATGATTACCGTCATTATGGTAATCTCACAATTAATATCGCACACACCATACCTGTAACTTTTATTAGCCCTCTTATTATTCCCCCCCCCCGCAATAACCGCGGTAATAAAAATCCCATACCGCCCCAGCCCTAGTACACACAAACACAAAGCTGGGCATAGGAGGAGCTATCGCCCCTCAAACATATAAACAGCGGATGGGGGGGGGGAAATCGGTATCGGCATATACTCAAAATCAAATGATCGGAATTGGATCGGGAGCAAAAAACGTGATCATTCCTAGTTATCAATACATCATAAACGCACGGTGCCAGTTACCGCCAGGGCGTCTTACCCACACACTCGCTGCCTGCCAGGTCCACTAGCTGTAGCTTGGTCTTGAATGTAGCCTGCGAGATGCTGGGCCTGGGCGAGGGGCAGGGGGACGGGCTCGGGGAGAGGCCGGGTGAGGAGGCGGCGGAGCTGGGGGAGAGGTCGCCAGATGGTTGGCGGGCGGCGGGGTTGGCACGGCGACAGCGGGGACTCCAGAACTCTCCCCGAGGGGAGCGCTGCATGTTCTTCTTGGCATTCTGTAGCCTGCGAGCTGAACGGAGAGGTGGTGACATGATGTGAGCACGGATTGTGGGGTGTCGTATTGTATCGTAGTACAGATCCACTCTGCATTATTCTCTCTATCCCAGGAAAGGTCCTTTCAAACGGGCAGCGATTAACGCGCCTCGTAATTCATTTTCAATGAGACCTGCGTTTTTTTTCTCTACGCGCGGAGAAGTCGAGGGGCAACAACAACGCAAGCCTATTCACGGGAGCGCGGTCCTGTGAAATTGTCGCAGGTGTGCTCGTTTCGTGGACACGCCTGCGACTGACTAGACCTGGATTCTGTTGAGCTTTTCGTTTCTATCTAAATGGCCGTCGGTTATAACTGGTCTAAAAATGAAAGTTATTTAGCAGTCTAGGCTTACATTAGACGTTGAAACATCGTTTCAACAGATATGACGTTTAAAAAACTGCTAAAATATAGACGGTCTATATCCGTTTAAAAAATAGCTAATCAATGTCTAAGCTAAGTCTAGGTATAGCCCGGTTTTAGATGGACGTCTAATAGCCGACTATAGAGCCCCTGGTTCTGCCTGGTTCACGGAAGTAATTTCTCTATGGAGAATAACATGGGGTCATCATGTGGTCCAAAGATAAACAAACTGTCTCTGCGTTATTGTCAGTGAGGTGTCTCTGTATCGTTTGCGACAGTCAGTCACTCATATATGATACAGTCTGTGTCTAGCGAAAATGTAACTAATTCAGCAGCAGTAACAATAGCGTTTTCTCTCAGTCAGTTTATTCTTCATATCCATACGAGTGAAACGGCCGGGATGACATGTTTATTTTTCAAACACAGTACTTATATGAGGCGATCTAAAATCCCCCTATGGGGATTACAATGCAAATAAAAAGTACATGAACCCGTGGATTTGCGCCCTCTACTGATATTGACGTCAGACTTCGGTGCTCTATTGCTCAGTGGGATGATTATCCATGAGTGTGATTATGAACATTTGTTACATAGCATCTTTGTGTAATCCAGCACATTTTAAGCATATTCATGCACTTTGTCAACGTCACTTCTGGGGACAAATGTAACTCAGAGTGTACAAATGAAACCAAATGAACTGTATAATGAATACATGTGCGTCTCACCCAAGACCAGTGCGTTGGGGCTCTTGGAGGAGATGGTGAGAGTGACTATGAGGTGAGAGCGTGAGGAGTCGGCGTGGACCAGTGTGGGACAGCGAGCCCTGAGCTTTAGAACACTGCCGATCACCTGCATCACCTCGGACGAGCTGACCACACACCTGAGAGGGGACAACATGCGTTTGTCTCCATTAACAGTACATGCAATAATATGTGCACACATATACAATTATTTGGTATTTGTTGTCAAATGGGAATACATAGACCGTCCTCATATATTATGCGAGGACGGTCTATGTATTCCCATTGACAACATTCATTTTATTTAACTACCACAAAAATCCTCTAAACTATTTAAAAATGGTCAATCGACAAAAGCAGCTGCTTTAGAAATGAATCATGTCACTGACACAATTTGAAGGACTGCCTTAAAGACTTTTTTTTGGCTCTGTAGGAGGCATCAAAATTTAGAAGAGGGATAGCCTGTCTGGAGCTAAGCTCGCAAACAGCTGTACACATCACATATTCACTGTCAGTGGGTCACAGTCAGAAATACATATTTTTTTATATAAGTAAATAGGGACTCTGATCAGGCCCAACTTCAAGCCATACATATAGACCTCACATCGACGTCATTGATGACCGATGTCACAGGCTATCCAATGTCCACATGAAATCAGAGATCCACATGGTAGCCACGCTGTTCCCATGCGGAACCCAATAACTATGATGGTTTCCATCCCGTTTTAACCATCTGTCTAGTTGAGTAAAGCATTTAGTGTTTTCCTGGCCCCAACAAGCATGTACAGTACATAAAATCACACACATAGGGGCGTTTTAAACTCATAACGAGTACAAGCATAAAACAGCCAATAGGGTTCCTAGTACACAGTGGGAATTTCAAAATTCCAAACTTTTTTCCCCAGACGCAACTTTCGGGTCGCTCCCTGGGCAAGCTGCGGCTGAAAGACCAAGGTGTCAAAGGGAAAAAGTGAAACGAAATACATTCGAAATACATTCCCTACTTGCATAGGAAGTTAGGAACCCAGTACTCACGCGTGTGTGAGTGCGGTGACCTCGCTGGTGCCAGAGGAGGTGGTGATGACGTCCCTGCGGTGGCCCATGCCACTGCCCTCCTCGTCACGGGCCAGGAGGTCAAACACCTCGTTGTTGTACACCTCCACCACGGACACCGCTACTGTATGGCTGTCTGCTGGCTGCTCTGAGACCAGCCTGATGCACACGCACGCACGCACGCGCACACACACACACAAACACACACACACACACACACACACGCACGCACACGCACGCACACACATTCTTTATTTGAGTTCACATTTAAAATTACATTACAGGGGCCCAAATATTTTCCAGTTGCTTCTAATCACCATCTAATCACTTAAACGCCATCATCAGCCCATATCAACAGCATGCAATGCAGCCAGGATGGACATTTAATGTACTAACCGTAACCCTAACTCTAACCTCAGTCTTAACGGGCCACATACGTAAGTCCCCAAACCTCATATCATTCTTAAATGGCCACATGAGATAGTTTCACAATGTTTTCGCTTCAGCGGCAGTAATTTCATTTCCTAGTCGCTTGCTCGCGGTAGGCAGTATGTGGGAATGTCCTTGCGTGCATTGCATGGTCCAGATAAGAACATACTGCTGATTATCGGTTGATAACTTTCAAAGGGGGTGATTAGACATGCTCCAACCAAGTTTACAATGTAAACAACACACATGAACACATTTCACGGTCAACATTATGTCATACACTTCCATCTGCCACATTACATGAAGATGCAAAGCTACATGCAACGTTTGTGGCTGCTACAGCAGCTACAAATAAGTTGAGCTGGCTTCAACATACAAAGTATACAAAGGCACCGCATACAGTATCTATGTAGCTTTGTATCTGCCAGTGTGAGCACAGCATCACAGAGTCTCACCTGAAGAGCTCGGCTGCAGCCTTGGGGATGATGCCGTCCTGGGGGGCCTCTGTCCGCTGGGAGCCCAGCATGGTGTGGGTCTTACCACTGCCTGTCTGCCCATACGCCATGATACACACATTATACCTGAAGAACACACACAAATACACACATTATACCTGCACGCACGCACGCACGCACGCACACACACACACACACACACACACACACACACACACATTGAGTTTTAATTCAACACTGAGTATACAAATGAAAACAACACGTTAAGAGGCACAAGGATCAAGAAAGTAGGATCAGGCGGCAGTGGCTCAGGGGTAGAGTGGCTGGATGGTAACCGCAAGGTTGCCAGTTCGAACACGGGCTCCTCCAGAGTTAGTGTCAAAGTGTCCTTGAACAAGACTCTGAACCCCTAATTGCTCCTGATGTGCTGGTTGGTGCCTTGAATGGTTTCCGCCACCATCGGTGTATGAATTTGCGTGTGAATGGGTGAATGTAATGCACAATCTATGTGAAGCGCCTTGGATAAAGGCTCTATTTAAGGCACCATTTAAGTAAGGCACCATTTGATTCCATTTGTAAAAGTTAAATTAACATATCATCAATTGTACTCAAAATAAAACAATGCTTAAAATAAATGTTGGCTGTGTAACACAATTTCCATTGATGAAGACAAACGTGACAGTTTGTGGTTGGTGAGTCAACATTCTGATTCCACACTGACTCACCCATCCAGTAGAGACGTGAGAAGAGGTTTGACATCCTCGAACACAGCATTCTGGGAATCATCAGGTCCATGCACCCTGTCAAACACAATCCACATTGGGATTAATGACAATTCAAATTGTGTTCAAATGAAATGGAATTACACGTCTGCCTTTCTTTTTACCTCTCAAACTCAAATATCTTGTTTAACACCGGGTTTCCCGTCTTCATACAATTCACCAGCACAACATCCTACAATAAATAAATAATAAAAAGAAAGTGTGAGAATTGTTTGTGACGAAGAAATCACAGTAAAAAGGCCTAGAGAGTAGTTTAATTGTAAGAAAAGTGCTTACATCGCTGATAGCATGGACCACTTCCTCTGATGAGACAGGCCTGCAAGAGAAAATAATGTTACTGCGAGAGTGAGGTCTAGTCAACACCAACTCGGGATTCCTGGATCGCTGCCGTCCATAATTTCCTATCCAACATCAGGTTCTTGAACTCTGTAGTGTTGTTGGCTAAGCTATCACACTGCAGTATGTCTACATACTGTAGGTGGTACACTTCTTTCCCCCCTGGCTTTATCCCTGGGTTGGCTCCCATAGTGTCAATTTGCCAGCCTCATCCTTCTCTCTCTGACTTTGTCTGTGAGCTGTGGTAGGTCCACATTTCTGATGTGGTCTGTCCATGTGACACCTAGTGCCATTCGTAGCATTCTTGTGTAGACTCCATCCAGTGATGGATTGATACCATAGTCGTTGATCTCCATAGTTGTTCTTCATCGATAATACATTGAAAAATGTACGCAAACACTGAAATGCTGTGCAAGAAGAGCCAGCAACTCCTTTACTGCCTAAGACAATTGGCTAGGTTTAATGTGGACAAAAGCCTGATGAAACTGTTCTATAGTGCCTACATACATTCCGTTATTTATTTCTCCTGTATCTGTTGGTACGGTAACCTCGTTATCAAAGAGAGAAATTCCCTTTTCTGTGAAAACTGCTTCTAAAATGACTGGCATCCAATTGAAGAGCATTGATTTCTTCTATAATAGACAGCTGCTCAAAAAAGCCCTGTCCATCCACTCAAATAGTATAGTGCCCAGTGCCCACACACTCAGTTCAGATGCTGCTGCCATCTGGCCTTCGCTTGTGTGTCCCTAGGACAACAAAAAATAAATACTCCTTTGTCCCTGCCTGGATCCGAGCAGTTAATGCTGCCGAAAATAAGGTAAAGAAAAGTGATGATGACGATGATTTAGTACCTAGTACTTTGTCTTGGCACTTTGATGATGTCACTTTATGATGCTTCACTTTGTACTGTACTTGGTTGGCTACTCTTTTATTCTCTTATCCTTTTGATCAAATTGCACAGATGTGCCCATGCTATGTTGTCCAATGCTATGTTATCACATGTCTGTTGCTGTGTTGTACTGTTTTTACGTTTCAAACTTCTATGATCTGCTGTAAACCAAATTGGCCCCCTGGGGACATTAATAAAGAACTTCAACTTCTTTAAAAAAAAATCAACAAGCTTGTCCATGGCACCGCACCGCACACAGCTAATTTAAATCAAGCCCAACATTGTCAAAAGCATAGACATTGGAGTTAAATGTACCCTGCTGATGATGTTGATGTGGAGGCCTGCATGTGGTCAAAAGGTAGCACTGGACGCACCCTACAGTGGACTCTGATGTTACCCCTCAACTCCTGGAGAAACACAAGGAGAAGGACTGACATGAGAGACGAGCAGAAATGGCTGAGATACGTGTCAGCTCATTGTTTTTGGCAGCCTAGGCCATGTCCACAGGCTAGTGGTCAGAGGCTTGAGGATTATGGCGTTGTCCAAGTGTAAAGCAAAGCAGCTTGCAACATACTGTTCAATCTCCTCCATTATACTGTAGGCAGTCTGTCTATTTGGAGGAGAAGGTGCTTTTTGTACCCATTATTTACTTTCGGTGTTGGTAATATGACAGAATGAAGTGTCCAATGTTTGCTGTGAGAAAGTTCATGTGTTCCCTATATTCTGTACATTTAGGGCTTGTTTGGACTCAAGCACTGAGACACATGACGTTTCGATATCAGTGGGATATCAGAAGCAACTGAAAATATTTGTGCTCTTGAAAATGTATTTTATAAATGTAGACTCAAATAAAGAAATTGAAATGTGTGTGTGTGTGTGTGTGTGTGTGTGTGTGAGTGAGTGAGTGAGTGAGTGAGTGAGTGAGAGAGAGAAGAATAGGTCGACTATCAACCCACCAGATATTGCCGAGCTGGGCACTGTACAGGTGAAATTGATCAAGCTGAAGAAACATAATGCCCCCCTTTTTGTATCTACAGAAATCCCATGTTGAGGTGGTAAAGTTAATCAGTTCTCACCACCAGTTTGTTGTGAAGCTCTCTCCTCCTCTGCCTCTCTTCCTTGCACTTCTCCTTCTCCACCTCCAGAGATTGCTCTAGGGCTTCCACACGAGCCTGCAAACCTGGGAATTGACACCACTCAGTTAGAAAAAAATATTTAAATTCACTGTACTCTGAGGGTGAGTCTTAACCGGCCACATGTGTCGGACTATTGTTAGGTCGGACTAACATTTTCCCCTCACCTCACAAAACACATGCATCTTTAGACACAGACATGCTGAACCATTCAACATGTTTAGGAATAAACACAGGATAACTAAAGCTGATGATCATACATAGAATAGCAACAGGGTAAGCAGTCATGAGGTGAATGGAGTGCAGAGACGACCATTATTATGAAGTACTACAAAGTACAAATTAACTAGGGTACAAGGTAAACAAATGAACTGAGAATGAAAGGCGTTTCATATTGTTAATCCATTTACCAATTGTTATCCTCTTACTCTGGAGCTGATTGATTTTATTGATGCCAGTGCTAAATATGCAACCACTGAAATAATCAAAACACTACCATGATAGACAACTTAAACTAACTAACATAGACACACAGCTTACAGACCAGGGGGACTTTCTCATGCACCTCTTACAGTAAACAAATGAGAAGATTAGAACCCGCCAAGCACAACACACTGGGACTGTAACGGAGGTGGAGTGAGAGAGAGAGGATTATCACCACAGTAACCCTAATGAGCTATGAGCTATATGGCCAGCCAGAGCGTGGTGTAAGGCTGTAAGCCACTTCAGAATGGAAAGTGAGAGAGTAATATAATAGAATACATAACAATAATGTGTCCAGACTCCAGAGGGGCAAACGTTAAGAGGCAACAGGAAATAAACCTGTACTGTTTTCAATACACTAAATATCTTTACTGAAAACAGCTGATCTTAGCCCCAGAATAGGGTCTGCTAGGGTTCAAGTGGAAGAATAGAGAATACAGTATGAATAGAATGCTAGAAGAGGAAATGCAAGACAATAAATGAAGGACCCACGTCACCCACCACTAGATCTGCCGTCAGCTTTCAAACTCAGTCTCTGTTGTATTGACTAATTACTAAATCACTGATGCAAACTACAACTTCCTGGTTGAACTCATGTTTGAGTTCATCCAGTCACGTGCTTACTCTGCATGCCGTGTCCATTCTGATTCTGTAAGGAGGAGTTAGCTTGATCCACCTTCTGCAGTAGTTGCTTGCTCTGCTCTTCCAGGTCAGTGGCAAAGCCCACATACACAGCAAAAACCTCACTCAGGTCCTGTTTCAAGGCCTGGAATACCACAGAAATACACACACATTTTGTATTACATCTACATCATCTTGTATCCATCGACCAGGTCAAGTTGTTGGCGGTCTATCTCACACACACACACACACACACACACACACACACACACACTTAGTACCTGGACTTCAGACAGGAGTTTTACCAGGGCTGACTGGGTGACTTTCTGTGTGTTACTCTGGAGCTGATGGTGTTTCTGGGCCTTGGCCACCTCCTCTTGGCTCCGCCGCAGTCTCCCCAGACACTGGAGACAAGACACATTCAATATGCTATGCTCATAGCCCTGGTTAACTAGGGGGGGGATTCAGATTTTACAGAGGCCAGTTTCGAATTGCAGCCATCCGTAGGTGCCCTTTGAGAGCGGTTTTGAAGGAGTCAAGGGATTCACATGTCTTAATGACTGTTGGTAGGGCGTTCCACATTTTGGTGGCATAGGAGCGAAAATAATTTAGTCCCTTGTTTGTGCCGAATCTGGGTTGTACATGGTTTGTTGCACTCCCTCTGGTGTTGTGGGTGTGGACTTCGTTTACATTAAGGAAGTATTTAGACAGGTACATGGGTATCTTGGTGGTGTATCGAATCTTGTGGACCAGACCCATTGCAAGATGCTGTACTCTGTCGTCGACCCTAAGCCATCCCAGCCTGTCAAAGTGGGCAGGGGTGAGGTGGGTTCGGGGGGTGAGGCCAAGTAGGAGCCTGACCAGGTGTATTAAACTCTTAACCAGGTCTATTGCAGATTATTACAGAATAAAAATAAACATATCTTACCTCAGCATGTCTTAAATGAAGAATGGCATTCTCAGCCTCCAGTTCAAGTATGTGCTCCTCTTTACTCTAGATAGAACATAATGTAGCGAACTATGAGTCGACTAGAACACGTACATGATATGTGACTATAAACATAGGCCTACATGTTGGTCAGGGTACTATAAGGTCATCTGTAAAATAAAAGAAATAAACAAACAATAGAGGACCATAGAGGTATAACGACACGCCTGCCACTTCAAACAATTATAGGCCTATTAACAGTATTAACGTTAAAATCAAAATAGTCTCTTACCCGCAGTTTGTGCTCCAACAGGTGCACTTGATGGGCGAATATTTGGTCGCGGTTAATAAAGAGTGGCATTTTTAAAAGAGATGGAAACAATCTCAGACGACATCAAGGGTAGGCCTGTGTCCTGTCCCTTTCCTTCCTACTGATCAACCTGTCTGTGTTTCCTATAATCCGATTAAGGAGAGTCAACAATTTGTCAAGCTTTCCTCATCAACAGGGCGCAGTGGGCCCACCGTGCTCTGTCCCAGGAAGCTGAACAGGCAGCCTACACTTTGATTCTCAAAAATTAAATGTCCATGACATAGGCCTATTCAAAATCTAGTGTATTTTGGAAATCCAGTAGGATCACCGTTGGCATGATTCTCTTGATGCTCTCAGTTTAGTTGCATTGTCAGTAATATTCCTTGCCAATGGAGGGCAGCAAAATTTACTCTTGACACATTTTCTCCGCCGTAAAGTGACGTGTATGTAGAAGAACGATGATTACTTCCGCATAGTATCCTTAACGCATTGTTTATTAGTTTGGTGTCAAAAAATGGTCAAAATGACCAAATCAAAGGACAAAAGGCGAGAGAAAATAAGTGTCGCCAGTGAAGTAAGTTAAGAGTGTTTCTTCGTGGAGTAATTTTTACTCTACTGCTGTGTGGTGACTCATGTTTCATTCATTAATTCACAATCAGTCACAACAGGGGAGATAACTCATTTATCAGTTTAAAATGTATATTATTCCTGTTCCACTTTTGGCTGCTCAGTTATTTGTGTCATCAACACTTTCACTTGTTAACATCATGTATTGTTATGAGTTATTCTGATTGGATGAAATATTGGTAGGCCTATAGCCTATCTATCCCGAAATAATTTCTGTTTACACTGGACAGATTGGGGAGACCCATTATGTTCCAGAATACATTGATATTTCACACTTATTTTAACAAAATAAGTGTTAAAATATCTTTACTTATATAAAACACAAAACTATAAATAGCATTTTCTATAGGCTACAGTGCTTTAATATTTAGAAACGGTGGTCTCCCCATGACCCATCTGTCAGAGCTCTTTACTAGTAGACAGTAAATATATTTTCTGGTCGGGATACAAATGTAATTGAATCGAAAGACAGAATTGAAAAAACAGTACTGTAATAAGAAGCTGATAAAGTTGCTCGCTCCTGATAGGATGAAATTGGCAACCCACCTGAATTATTATGTTTTTCTTTTCTGTTTATTAAAGAGCTGGAAAGACAGAGATACCCCTGTTTCTGAACTAATAACATTAACAGCACTCACTGAATATAGAGCTTTAACCTTTCTACATTTCTTAATAGATTTATATATATATATATATATATATATATATATATATATATATATATATATATATTACACGCACACATCCTTTTTATTTACTCAGAAATAAAAATATATATACATTTCACATATGACTTATAGGCTATATAATGGATTGGACATTTTGTCTAGATTGATCGTGTGGAAGAACGACGGTCGCACTGTCAGGACAACATTGAGAAGACAGAGTTCAGAAATCGTCACGAACAGCTGTCTGATCGGGAAAGGTGAGAGATAATACCATCAAATGTTAGTTGTTTTGTGAATATTTACTATCTAATATAATATAACCTAGAGAATATGGGCCTACTTGATCTCGTGGCTTGTTCAGAACTGTCTGAAAACTCTGAAGGCATGTCTTTGAGTGAACGTGTGTCCTCCGCAGACAAGACCTTGAAGATGAAATGGCAGTCATGCAGGAGAGGGTGCAGAAGCTAGGTGAGCTTGCACACTGATTTCTTAAGTCGATCGTATCTACTACAAGCTTGTAGATCTGCTATTTTTTGGCGAATGTTTCCCCCCAGAATAGGCATGTTGGGTGGGGTTCAAGATCAAGAGAAGTCTTTACATTAAAGGGGTAGGTCACCCCAAATAAACACTTGCCCTCAGATTGAACTGAATCGCTATCATCGATGTTTCCAATGCAATCACAGTCATACATTACGAGCAGATCATTCCATGTAAAGGGATATTTCACTTTCAAACATGTTTGGGGTCATTTTTGTCTACTCTGGCTTTTGTGAGGACCCCAGACAGTTTTTAAGTTACTTGATTAAATATTTGATATTGATTTTATCTGACACTCACACCCCCCAAGGTCCTATACAAACCGATGTAACTTCAAACTCCATTTTTAACCATGATAGATTCATCGATAAACATCCGTCTGTTCTGGTGACTGAACCAAGGACGATATTGAATGATAGTGTCATTGTAATGCATGCAGGTCGATGGTTTCTAAATTTATTTAATTTTTCCCAACAAACTTATAAAAATAAATGGAAAAAAAGTAATTGGAAAGGTACGGCCCCCTCACGCATTAGGACATTATCAGACAGTCACACAATTCATATATTAAATAAAATAGGTTTTCCTATATTTCTTTTTAGATAAGGAACTTGACATTTTGAGGGGAGAGAACCGGAGGAATATGATGATGTCCGTCGCTCTACTGGCTCTGTCTGCTGTTATGTACTATGTCTTCCTCTACAACGAAGAAGACCTCTCATGATATCACCCACCACACAGTGTCTTAAAAGGAAGTATGTACTACAAGAACAGTGTCCTTGCAAGAGAGACAGAACTGGAAGTATGGTGCCTATAGCGCACAGAGGATGGTTCTAGTATCCGGTGAAACCAAAGACTCGTAAGTCATCTTCATGGAAACCATCCAAGTTCACTGTGATGTGCTACCTTGAACCATAGCAGAACCACAGCAGTGACCTCATAATAGTGTACTTACGTAACCCAAAAAGTCAATTCAATGACTCAATTCAATGAATTCATTGAGATTGTTTCGTTTTTTGTCGCATTCCTAAGCCAATAATGTGATGATCAGCGAGACTCGAAGAGTCTCCATTGAGTTGGTGATCAAATGATTGGCTCAGGAATGCAGCAAAAACTAAAAGATCTCCATGAATTCAAGGCTTCATGGTGTGTGTAATTGATAGATAAAAGTATTTGTTTTGGGTGAACTATAGGCCGATTCTACAAATGCCTTCTAAATCAGCAGTTGTCACACTTTCAAGATTTCTCAAAAACGTTCAAAAATAGCAGATGTACAAGCTTGCAGCGTGACACAAAGTGACACGCTGTGAGTTAGTTTGTGTATCTGCTATTTTTGAATAGCCAACGCTAAAAATATAAAATGACAGATGCTTTCCCAGTTTTACTGGGGTAACTTGATTTATAAAATGTACAACTCTTTAGCTGCAAGGATGTAAGGGGAAATGACTACATAAATGACCATAGAAATGGTGCAGAAATGTTCCTTCTCTCTCTCTCTCAACCATCTCTCCTCTCCCAATCAATTGCCTCATCTTTTCCTGACTTGTGATATCTTTCGTATCACTTGTGAAAGCACATGCATTAGCAAATCTCAATGCAAAACAGCGACTCATTCGAATGTCTTTTGTACGCACATTTGTGAATAGACAAATGCCATAGAACTACTGCTGCCTTGTCTTGTCAGAGGTTTTTTTCTATAGTGTCTGTTCTGTCAAGACAATAGACATTAGCCATGAGTCAGAAAGTGATTCTTACATGACTATGTATCTACATACTGTATGTATGACATTGCTCGTTAATTTGTCAATGTAGTCTGTTGTCTGCCAATTAGCTTTGCTTTTCGATTCACCAAATGCCATCATCCTTTTATGTACTAAGAATGTGATTTATTTACCTGCCAAAGCCTAACTACAGATAAAACAAATCTAAATGTGTTATGCACACATTATTAATAATACTTTTGGTATTTAAAAGTCTTTGCTTTTTCTAAGCATTCAGTCTGTTCATGCTTTGCATGTGTTGTTACAGTACATGGGCAGGACACAATAAATAATGTATTATTTGGATGCTTAATTGTTCAGTGTACCAGTTCATCTCTTGGGAATTGATCTGAGGCCCAAATTGTTACTGTAACCCTAAAGCCTGGTGACGGGCGGTTACTGTAGCCCAGTTCCACTTTAATACTGTGCTAGAATTAGTTTGTCTATAGGGGGAGCTCTAAGAACAAGATTATTGTGTGAGGGATGTTATCTGTTAGTATATTAAAAGAACCATTGGAACCCCAGTGAAACCTCATCATCTCAATGTCTATTTGTTATAAATGAAAAGGTAAACAGTCAGAAAAAGACTTGCACTCTACAAAAACCTTTAAGGAAGACTCCTTTGACAGAGAACTAAGACTAAGATTGTATTTTAACATGCTCATAAAGTGCTCTGTGCTCAACAAAAGGTGCACAAAAAGCATAGGACCATCATCAGTGCTGTATCAGCACTGACGATGGTCCTATATGTTTTTGAGACCACCGCACCTGCAGTCAAGGACAAAGACAGGCGCAACAGCTCAGCTCAACTTATGTTTGAGAATAACTCATGCATACACTTAGGATGCATTGGTCAGAAATTCTTGTGCATGTTTAACCACTTCAACCTCTCTACTCTGCAAACTAATACTTAATTGACTGGGGTCTGTTATTTATTTTCCCTTTACACAAAATCTCTGCTGAGAATAGCTGAGCTACACGCTCAACATGTTGCAAATGCTAGGATTCAAGTTTAACAAGAGACTGTTTTGTATTGGTGGGTAGCGTATGCAATGAAGATGAATAGCCAAATAATACATAATCTTAATAGGCCTATACCCTCCATCCCACACATTCTCTTTTCACATAACCGTTCACACCCACACTATTTAATGTTTTAAGAAACCTTGTCAACAAAGCCATTGTGCTGCACCTCATGGGGGTGGAGAGAAGAGCAGCTATTAATATCACTGATTATGCTCTGGTGTTCATGGGCAACAGCAATAATTACATAAACATGAATTAAAAATGAATACGTACACACACACACACACGTGAAGTCCACATGCCATCAGGAGTTTGGCTTCGCATAGTACAATTTGCGAAAAATAATTTACAACAAGCACACACTTGCATGTCATAATATATCCAGAGTGCAATTACTAATTAACTAACTAAAATGTGTTATCAGAACAACACTCATTTTAACCTACACTTTCAGGTCGGTGACTGCACACACACACACACACACGGCTCCTGCCTCCTGGCACTGGCAGCAGGTTTGAGTGCTTGTGGACAAATGGATAGGCTACCAACACTACATCGTAGTTGTTTACCTGTGAATAAATGTTTGATTAATCTCAGAGACTTTGCTGTTATACATTTAACCATGCTTGTACAGAGCTGAACATCGAACATGTCTTGCAGTTCCATATTCAAATGGCACTCAGTGTGCCTTGTAAAGTCATTATGGTCGCATGCATCTGCCATCACACTTTGTGGTTCTGAGAACACGGTATGATTACTAGATGTCCCATGAGCTGTTTGCGCACGCGCACACACACACACACACACACAATGTTGCAGATGAACAATGATTTTATGGTCAGTGCAAGAGAGGTGCAACATGCATTGATGCAAGTTGAAGTAAGATTGCAAGTTGGAATAAGATTACTATTGGGGTGTGTGCGTGCATGCGAGAGAGAGAGCGAGAGAGAGAGAAGGTGGACTACATGTTATCAGAGACATGCAGTAAGTATTATAGAGGGAGAGCACACATCAAGAGAGGGTGAAGTTTCCAGGGGCAGCAATGGATACCAAACAAAAGAATGATATTAGCTATTAGCCCCCTTTCCATCGACCTAATTGCTAACTCAATAATAATGTGCAATGAGGAAAGTACTTGCTACAACTATAATTAACATTATTAATGAGGGAATCATTCCACAGTGCATGTGTACTTTGGTGATTGCCTCCAGTGCTGGTCAGGTCTCCCGTGCCCAACATTTCCATAATTCAAACAGCTCCCTTTTGGGCCTTTTTCCCAGCATGTGTTCAAGGGGAGATGGCACCCCTGCCTGGTGAGCTCCATCAGTCCTCTAGGGCCTGTAGGCCACAACACGGTGCGGATCGTTTCTCTGGTGAAGAGATTATGGATTTATTATGGGAAGGGAATGTTCTGTGTATCTTGACTCGAGAACTACATAATCCACAGTTGTGACTGCCATCGCACCAAGTCTCATATCTCTGCTGTCTGGAGGAAACCTCATAACTCCAAAATGTTCATTTTTCACGAAATTTAAAATATACATTTTTATTAAGGAAAATAATAAAACCTTATATTTTTTTTAACGATGCAATACAGCCTCATAAAAGTTGGTGTTGTGACATTAGATATTGTCAATTACGTGCAGGAGAAGGAGAAAGGTGGTGGAGTTAGCTGTTTTAGCAGACAGTTTGAGGGTCCAATGCAGTTAAGAGTTTTGTCCAATGCGTTTCTTACTACTTTCCATTGTCCGGCAGCCAGGGTTATGGCCTGGGGGGGGGAAATTTGGTATATAGTCTTTTTTTTTATTGGCCTAAAATATTGTCTATATATACATACATTCATGAATCCACTTGCTGATGGCTATATCACTATTGGGCCATTTTTTTAATAGGGGTTTCTTGTGACCCTATACCATTAACATCCTATGGCAGGGAAAAATGCTTTTAGCCCAAGGAGTGTTTTTTGTGCAAAACTAATTAGGCTTGGAATGGATTCAGAATCATGAAAACCCCTAGTTTGACATGTCACATTCTACTTAAAACATTTTTCCCTGCCATTGGATGTTAATGGTATAGGGTCACAAGAAACCCATATTAAAAAAATGCCTAATAGTGACAGCCAGTCAGCAAGTGGATTCATGAATGTACGTATATAGACAATATTTTATAGGCAAATAAAAAAGACTATATACCAAATTTCCCACTTTATAAACAAAAGAAGCCTGTCAGCTGCCGGACTAATTAGTTAAATATTTTCGAAACGACACACTGACGTAAAGGGTATTCGATAGCACTGATTTGAGAGTTATGGTTTCCTCCGGACAGCAACGAATTTAATATAGAATACACTGTAATACATATGGTATAAGACTATTATGTTAAAAAGGAGAAGTGCGCTATCCATGGTTCTGATGTTGTGCTTGTAATGGTTTCAGCACCATGGACAGCGTTACACATGCGTGCATATCTATGGTGCATATACTCTGGCTGCAGCATCTGTGATTCTGTGGGTTATACATTCAATAGCTTCAGACATAGATTGAGGCAGAGCTGCTCAACGGCCGAATGTCGGTGATGTGGACTGTTATTATCCTTTGCATTTCAAAAACACTTTAGACTTATATATAATATAATACATATAATGTCTTAAGGCCCAGGTACTTTGATGATATTTCTGTAAAGCACTCTCATGTGAGCCACATCTGCACATGTGCCATCGCGTGCTCACGCAGACTGATTAGTGAAATAGTGATTATATGGCATCAAGTTCATTAGAAAGGTGCATGGACAGGGAATTCAAAGTTTCCAAATGGCGGTGTGTTGCATCCTGATTACCTATATATAGGCCTACTCCGTCATCTCTTTAAAAGCATGTGCAGTGGTGGAAGTACCGTAAGCCTATAGGTATAGGTCTATTTATATGCCTATACAATACTTTTACTTCTACTCCACAACATCTCAGATGTAGATTTTGATTACAAAACATACATTAACTATACTTCAGCCCTCTAAGCTCACAATGCCTCGCAATGCATGCATTGTGAGCTTGTAGATCTGGTATTTTCAAACGATTTGAAAACTTGAAATGGTACATTCTGCACAATGAGTAGGCCTATACTTTTATTTTGGTACATTCATTGATACCAATACTTTTGTACTCAAGTAGCCTACATTTTATATTCCAGACTTACTTGAAACAGAGCATTTCTACATTGCAGTATTGATACTTTTACTTAAGTAAATTATGTGAGTACTGAGTATACCTTTTCCACCACTGTTTACAAGAAAGAACGCATTTTGTTATCAGAAAGACAAATGTGTTGAGTCGAGACATGCATGAATGGGGATTCTGGCCGCTAAAGAGATTATAACAAGATGGACACTGCAGCTTGGCAATGTATTGTTGTATAGCGCACCACAAGGGGTGCACGCACCACAGCTTGTGAACCCCCTGCAATGTAGCCTATAAACATGTAAACAAGGAATAAACCCGCTTGTCGGATGCCAGACCCCATGGCCCTGCACCAGGAATGGATGCCTGTTTAAACATGCCCGCAGATAAAACTCCCTGACTCGCGCCCATCGTGCCAGACAGCCTCTAAAACTCTCTCACATGCTATGATGCTGCGGCTACTAGGCCAAAGCACGCACGCGCGCTGTGATTCAGACTAGTGCGCGCTCGCCTGCTCTCTCACACGCGATTTTGGGTGTTATTCCTATAGTGTTGAACACGTGTTGCAGCCGGTAGGCGGTGCTGCGGTGCATAGGTTAAAGAAAGTTAATCAGAAGGTTTCCAAGGCTACTGAGGTGCCTAAAGTGTAGATTTATATACTAATTCTATCGTAAATGAAAACTGGACAGCTCATTTCCTGCACTCATAAAAAGTCATAACATGTAGGCTATAGCCAGGGGTGGAAAGTAATAAAGTAGGCGAACATATAATACTCTATAGTCTATACTCAAGTACTGTACTGTACTGTACTATACTATACAATTTTGAGGCACTTTAATTGCCTATAGGCTACTTCAATTGGCTTATATTTCCATGTTTTAGTTAAATAGCCTGCTATAGCCATGATTAGATTATTACAAAACATACAATTGAAAGTCAATTCAGGCCTTTTTATACTTAAAAAAAATCACACCCGTGTGCAGTGAGGGCGCTGTACTTTTAGGCAGACATAGAATAGTACACCAATAGACAACACACAATTAATTTCAGTAATGGAGGAATCGAACACCTTTCCAGAATGGAATTTCCAGAACAATGGAGGGGGGTGAGCCATTCATTATCCATGCATACTTTTCATTTGACCAACAACAAAACTGGTTCTAAATGTTCTCCTTTGACAAACAACATTGATTCTAAATGTTCTAATATGAGAAATAAGGTAAAATAAACATGAAATAAACATGGGGCGAGATATCCGTGCTTTGGGGCGAGATATCCACGCTGTGGAGCGAGATATCCACGATTTTCGAAAAGGTTTGAAAATCTTTGGCCATAGACTTTTACCTTATATAGCCTACTCAAATGAATTTACTCAAAATGAATAGCGTTTACTTAACCGTATTTTTTATATAATGGCTATATAGGGCCTATAGCCTATAGCCATTATATAAAAAATAATTATTTTACACAATGTCTCTCACACACGCAGTGTCATGCACACACACGCTATGCAAACAGTAAGTATAAGTAGCCTTGCCGAGCCATGAGGTGCGTTAGGGCAGGAGCCTATCTCCTGTTTCTATAGCAGCTTGATGTATAAAGTACACCCCCTGGACGGACATGACGCTAGTATGTCGCAATCCAACCCTTGACGCTGAGTGTCAAGCATTTTAACGGCGGGGCTCCACCGGGCGCGTTGCGTCTCCGTCGCGTACGTCAAAAAACGAACCGGGGTAATTTTAATGCAGTCACGCAATGCGTTAAATGCAGTGGAGCCACCCTTCATTGATTAAAAAGGGAACATTCCCTGATGGTGACGCTGACGCGCCGGAGCCCCGGTGTTGAGTCTTTGGTATATGACCCGGCCAGGGATTGAACCATGCAAACTTGCAACTTATTGTCTGGTCTGTCTGTTCAAACAGTCGCAGTAGGCTATATATACTGTGTACACAAAACCCCAAAAAGGTGTGTAGACTAAGAGGGCTATAGTGCGATCTTTTTCAAATAAACGTGCCAGTTAGACACATCGTGAGGCTTGATACTGTTTTCAATCATTTTATTCCTCCTGTAGAAAATGTACATCAGACATAGACAATATAATACAAAATAGAAAAAGATCCACAGTATACTGACAAATACAAACTTTTAACACGTAACAATTAAGCCTATGCAATACTGCTTTGGCATTTCAAAGACATTGAATAAAGTGCAAATTGACTTGTCTTCCAATACATTCGCAGTTTTTTCACTTTTTCACTTTTTTTTTTACAAAGTTGTTCACAGCATTTGAAAACGCATCTTAAAATTTGTTGAGACACGATAAAGTGCAGATATGCGTGAGATTCATATACATTTTTAGCGTCACACAACATCCAAGTGTTGGTAAAGCATTCGCTGTCAAGTGTCAACTGTCCTATAGCAGATTGTCGATTTTCATAACTCTTGCGCTGCATTTTCTCTCTCTACACACTCACACTCACACTCGCTCTCTCTTAAACGTCGCTAGGTGACCTGGAGCGGTAGGACCCCTTGGCCTGAAAACAGCCGCAGAAAAGCACGTAGAGTGAGCGTTGAATCTCGGCGTTGCGGTAGGCGTAGATGATGGGGTTGATCATGGAGTTGTAGGTGGCCGGCAGCAGCGTCGCGTACGTGTACACGGACGGGTAGTGCCTCTCGCCCACCAGGCAGTAGATGGCGAAGGGCAGCCAGCTGGCGCCGAACGTCCCCAGGATGATGGCCAGCGTGGACACCCCCTTCTTGGTGGCCACGTAGTGCGAGGTGCTGAAGAAGTGCTGCTGGAGCGCGATCTGGTGCGCGTGGCGACACACGATCTTGCAGATCTTAACGTACATGGCGAGCATGAGCGCGAAGATGACGAAGAAGGAGACGGCCAGCACGGTCACGTTGCTGCGCGTCAGCGGGCGCACGATGCTGCACGCGGCCGGCTCGTCCAGGCAGTTCCAGCCGAGCACGGGCAGCAGGCCCAGGCACAGCGACACCCCCCACGTGCCCGTCAGCATCACGTGCACCCACTGCAGGGTCTTCTCGGAGAAGTACGTCAGGGCGTTGTAGAGGGAGAAGTAGCGGTCCACGGTGATGGCCAGCAGGCTGCTGATGGACGCCGTGAACGAGGCCACCAGGAAGCCCACGGTGACCAGGCTGACGGTCTCCGAGGAGATCATGTACTGGAACACGAAGTTGAGGATTAGTCCAATGCCGGCCAGCAGGTCCGCCGTGGCCAGGCTGCCGATCAGCACGAACATGGGAGTCCTCAGGCTCGGCGTGTAGAAGATGATGGCCACCACTATGGCGTTCTCGCAGGCGATGACCGTGCCCGACATGCAGAGCATGATGTCCCACGGGTTGATGGGGAACTCCAGCGGCGCGGTGGAGAACGCCAGGCTGCCGTTGCGCTCCGGGTAGTCGGTCTCCATCCAGGGGAGGAGATCCGCCGCTCCGGCCACCGCGGCTGCAGAAGAGTCATTCACTACCAATGTCTCGTTCATCTTCGCAATGTCCTTCCTTTATAAAGATTACAAAAATATATGAGTTTAGGCTATTAATTGCAGCCTATTCTATGCAGGCAAACTACTCCAAAAACAATGTGTCAATATATAAGTGACATCTACTATAATCACTGTCTGCACAGTCGCGAGCGCTGTCCATGGTGCTGAAACTTTCCAGCACTGTTGCGGTGTAGCCTAACTTTGACTACAGAATCTCCCAGTTCCGTATAGCCAATATATAGTATAATTAAACTATTCCCTGGATCTGCTAAGTGTGTGCTGTTATAATAATATTCACAATATATGGGGGGAAAAAATCAATTAGCCTACTACATACCTCCGCCGTCGCTACAAACGGAGATTGCAGTGAAATTGGAGCCGTCCCTCTCACACGAAACCTCTCAAGTTAACCCCACGATTCTGTTCTGTTCCCCCACGCATGGGCTGCACACCCAGGGTAGGGGACGACGACAAGCATCGGCTGACGAGGAGTCTGGGGAGGAGGAGATGGGCTGGGGTGACGATGGAGAGGACTGGAGTATGGTTAAGGCGCACGGGAGACGAGTGGAGTTTATAAATCCACACGCGACGTCACAGAGAGAGAGAGAGAGAGAGAGATAGAGATGCCCGTTGATCACATGCTGGGATGAAACATGTCAGGCATGGAGGGCTTCTTAACCCCTCAATGAATCAAAATCAGAAGACTTTATTGCCATGACATGCAGCTTCACATCAGTGTTAATTTTGACAGCAAATCCTGATTTAGTCTCATAGTCTTTCGATTAACACTCTCATTTTAGTTTTAGTCTCTTTTATAGTCTTATAGTCTTTAGTCAAATACACATCTGATTTGATTGTGCAATACAGACATAGTTGTAATATGAAACATGTCTTTTTAAAAAGACAAGAAATAAGTAGGATATACATGACCTTGATCCAGTGTTAATTTCGACCAAAAAGTCTGATTTAGTCTTTTGAATAACACACCATTTCGTTTGTCTTATCATATGAAATTGTTTAGTCTTAATATAAAACAATATTTAGTCTTTTAGTCTTAGTCCACAAAATAAACACCGTCATATATAATATCAAGAATAGTGATTTTAAAGAAAAGAAATGAGTCCTCCGGTTGTTAAGATTTATGTTTGCTTTATGTACACTGAAGATGGATGTCACTATACGGGTAGAACATGCATTTGTGTTGCTCCTGACCTGTATCACCTTGACACTCCAAACTATAGATTCGGTCTAAAGCAATGGCCTTCTAGTTATACGCATTGTGAAAGACTGAAAGAGAGAGGGCCATGAGTGTGTGCACCAGAGTGAGAGAAATAATGTTTTTCTTTGTATGTCAAGGACAGCTTGAGTCTATAGCTATAGCTGCAGGCTGTCTTACACAAAGCCTGTACAAATATCAGTCCTGTGTGTGTGTGTGTGTGCGCGCATGTGTGTGTGTGCGCATGCACGTGCGCATATTCTCTCCTGGCCTGCATAAACTGAACTGGTTCAGTTTGGATTGATCTGTCGGTTAGTACTACTCTGCATGCCATTCACAAGCTATGGTATCTCAGAAGCATGCACAAAGTCAGCAGATGCCAAGTTATTTCCATTCAATAAGCTAGCTTAATGTTCCCCTGCACGGGTACAAACATCGTGTAATACCTACAGGGTACACACTAACTGTACTGGCAATTTACCGTAACAAGGATATTAAGGACCTTAGACTTGATGATCTTAATGGTCCTTATGGGTTTTAAACACAATATCAAGGAACACAATGGATAACAAACACATGCAGGAGAGCTAATCTCAAGGTAAATTCAGCCTCATCAAATGAATAGTTAAATTACTAGGACTCCGTGCTGCCAACGTATGAGATCATAACAGTATTTGTGCAATGTTTCAAGACTGTATGGATAGTTTTCTGAGATAAGCATGCACCAAAGCCCGTACCAAATCTCATCTCATACGAAACTGCAGTCACTCAATGTTGATAGTATTTGTAGTAGATAACAGTAGCACAATTTGAAATTTGCACCCTATGGCCAGAAAAATAACTAGATAAAGTTCCCCTTGGGGCACAGGTCTCCACCAGGGCAGGTCAGGTTGTGGCCTCCTGGTGGCGCTATAATAGGCCAATGTGAAAAGGGTGGGATATATTCCTCAGCCTATAGTAGTGTGTGAAAGATTTAACGTAAGATTGCACGCTGTGTTCATGATTTGAGGCTTTTTGTTCAAAACGGATTATTGAACAACCAATTCGGGTGAATTATAATATCGGACAGATCCGTCTTGAACTCATGACTATAGATAGTGTGTAACAATTTGCGGGATTTTTGGACAGAATCTGGAGGAGTAATATAAAAAAAGGGTTTAGGGCAGAGGTTCATCGTTGGCATCCAGGGAGTGTGTGTGCAAAATTTGGCATCGACCGGGTTAACGGTGCTGGAGATTAGCTGGTAACAGACGGACGGACACACGGACGGAGTGCATAACATACTCTCTCACCATGCCTTTGGCCTGATGGAGACAATGAAGTCTGTGTGTTTGACTAGGGCAATGCTTTAGTGCACGTCCCATTCCTTGTGGAGAAGGGGGAGGCTGCATGGAGGTGTGACTTTATAGTCCTGGAAGGAAGTGAGACCACATTTGCATGACAAATGGTCATGAACATGGCATCATGACTAAAATATCTAAAAACACATATTGCGCACATAAAAACCCCATGTTTATTTTGTCCTAAACATCATTAAAATAAGATGTGGTTGCAAAAGGGGTGAAGTGGCCCTTTAAGCGACGTGTTTAATTAGGCCAGCACCATCCAGCTGACCTGCATGGTTATAGGGCATGACACAATGATGCCAGAGAGAACTTCAGAGGCAGAGAATGTAATGTAATCAATAAAAATTAACAGGCATTACAGAATCCACTGTAGACATATTGCATGCCTGCTGTGTTTGAGTGAAACAAAAGAGAGGCAGAAATTCATGGCAGCATGGTCATATCACAATAAGTGTTGGTTTCCAGACAACAGTGAAACAGGTACTCAAGGAGAGGACATTGTTGTAGAGATAGAGATGAACTTAATTCAGAACCTACTGTAAAGGGCCAGCATGCAGGCACACGCTGGAGACTATAGTACTCACTGCATGCTCAACCAGTTACACGGTCCAGTTATGCTATCTGACTGAATGAACCAAACCAAGCAGATTTGTACTGCATTCGCACTTCACAGCCTGCTGTCCACTCTACCCACATACAGTACACAACAGTTGGAGCCACAGCTTTGACAGCTACCATTTGATCCTGGTCTAAATAAAGATGTCCTTATCAATTTGTATATTTTTGTTCATTCAAAACACTGGCGCTTCAGAGAGCAAAAATAAATGGCTGTAATGAGACGGTCACGGCCACGTCAATCTTTCTCAGAAGCAATGTAGAAATCGTGTGCATCTCACAACTCACCTTCCTTGGTGTACAAACATACTAATTGTGAGAGAAGAGCACACACACATATACCGTACATATTTTATATACCTTTGCACACATTGTTCCTTTATTTTTGGCAGGATTTATGCTCCATTCCGGTCAGTGTAGCGAGAGAGCTAAAGACACAGAGTGAGGAGAGACATGCAAGAAGACCGAACTCAGATTTGAACCAGAGTCCTCGTGCTCAGAATCAGATATGGTCTGTCCAACTGGCTGAGCCAATAGGTATACCCATGACACACCCTTCAATCTTCAATCAGAATTCAGAATCATTAACAAGGCTATGTTGGCAAAAGAAGGCTGGAACTATGGAGGAGCAAAGGATTTAGGGGGTTGACAGACAGGTGGAGACAGAGAAAGCATGAGAGAGGGATAGGGACGTATCGCAAGGACAATGACATGGCTGAGTCAAGTAGGTGTGTAGTCTGTGTAGAAGAGAGCTAGACAATGGGGGCAATAATGGCTCTGTAACACCTGGGATCATTGTTTAACACTCACACAATCTTGACCTACTAAAACACAGAGGAAGCTGTACACAGACTCGCATGCCAACACCTGCCTGTCCCTTCCCCACAAAACCCTGGACAACACGCCAAGTGAAATGAACTCTGCTCCCTCCTGACTCCCACACTGTGGAGTGACTCCAGTCAGGACTGTAGACTCACTCCTTTCTTGTCTCACTACTTGCCCATTTAGATACATAGTACATACTGTAATGTAGGTCATACTATGGAGATTTATGTTGGGTACTTGTTCACATGCCATGTATGTTATGTACAGTACATAGACATAGCCCACTGTTTGCATGACAACAAATGCTAAGAATGTTATTTACAGCATGGTTTTAGAGAGATGCTACACGTACGTTTGATATTTAACTGGTATCCTATTTTTGCAGTCTTGCCGTCTATTTATGTGACCAATGACCATAACATACTGTATATGTTGTCATTTGTTAACAAATATAATTATGGCTTTTATCTTGCACTTTGTAATTTGCTCTAGTTAAGATCGTAAATATGAAAGCGAAGAATTAAACATTTTCCATTTCTAAGCATCTTCTGTTAGTCATCCTCTTGACCTGATAACTGCCTGGGGCTAATTTACGCTTTGTTCTTTTGCCAAAGCATAAATTAGGCTCTAGGTAACGGCTAAAAGCTTTTTTCTTGAACTCGTCTATCTCATGCTGTGAGCCATTATATGAGCCAGCCTCACTTCTGAATATTTCTCCCTGCTCCTTTCTTCATTGCCCACAATCTCTCTCCCCCACGCACAGCATCACGAGGCAGGGATGTCAGAGCAGTGTGTGTGGACACGCACAAGTGAAATAGGAACGCTTTCTGAATGTGAAATTATGACGAAGAGTGCATGATGGGTAGTGGGTTTGAGAGTGAAGGCTATTGCGGTACTGTAAGAAGCAAAGATAATTACTATAGAAAAAGGGTCAAGAAAAGGAATCGGGGGGAAAGAATGAGTCACAATCAAGGATATTGTAGAATAGTTGGAAAACTGTAAAGCCTACAGAGCACTGGTTTTGGCGTCTTCCCATCTCAAGATGAGATGAACAATGTCGTTCCTGGTTGAAGGGGCAATTTTGCACCTGCAAAGGATGAACAGCCACATGGCAGGACTGAACAGAGCTTAGAAATAACAGCTGAAAAGCAAAGAGCAAACAAAATGACAGATGTACAAACTAAATCTTCTAGTTTGAAGGAAGCAGCCAAACAACATACTGTACATTATAGACTTTAATGGCCTTTAATAAATATATATTTTGAATTTACAAATTAATAACAGACTTTTCGACAAGGCATTGATATGAGATAAAAAGACAAAAGAGTGAGGAGAACATTGTGGTTTGGTAATACCCTAGTATGTGTTTACTATTTGAAAAACAAGGAAGTTTGGTAGCATTGTTTCTGCATGTCGGTCCATTGGTGTGTCTAATCTGCATGTGCATCCCAAAAAAAAATCACTTACTCTACCTTTAAAAGCTAAGGCGACACAAATGCGTTCCCGTCCAAAATGAGTTAAATCATACAGATTATGGTAGAACAGGATATTTTATGTATAATACAAATACTTATAATATATATGATGTATGTTTGTTTGAAGAAAACAAGGCAGAAATGTATACAGTTAAAAAAAGAAAATAATCTCCAAAAGAAATATTAAAATGTTTTGAGGGAAATTAAAAACAAAAAGCAACACAAATAGCCTTTTAAGTTATTGTATATGTCTGTGCAAACATAAAAAAGAAGGCTGGACTGAACCAGATTCCAACAAATACTAAAAATAAGTAGTGGCTCATTCTCCTCATTCAGTGCAGCATTATCATCATCATAGTCATGGTCTTCAGGAATCACTTTTGATTTAAAAAAAAGAGAAAAAATATAATAACATAAAACATTTTATGAAGCCACCGGTCGGACACTGTTGAATAACCATCCAGTGGTTAGCCTTGGGAGCGGACCTAAATCCTAGGGTCAACAACCTTCCCAAGTCCTGCCAAAATAGAGGGAATTTGTCTGTTCAAATCTGTTCAATTTGTCCGTTCTGTTCAGTTTGAGGCCAGTCGAGTGTGAGACGGTCCAATCTGGCATGGTAGTGGACACTTACTGGGCTAGTAGGGGAAGTCCATCTGAGCCGAATGGTAGCTGGCCTCACATATACCTGTTCTTGATATATTCTCTGTACATCAGCATGTCCTCCCGGCAAAGTGCTCTCACATGGCCCATGCCAATCATCACGTGACTCTCAAACACCTCGCGGCTGTCTCTGTCCACCTGCGGAGGAGAGACAGCGTAGATACTGTCTTCCTGGAAGCAAGACACTGGCTCTCTGGCGGTGGGAAAAGGGGAGAAGCAAGCAGGGTTGTTAAAAACTCTGTATACCGAAGAAATTAAGTTGTTATAAACAGATGTAGCAATGGCTCCTGTGAGAGACCAGGAGTGTCAAACTAATTTTGTGCCTCGGGACAGGCCGGTCAAAGTGCGTCTTTGTGCGAGCCAGGTTACTTTGTCTGTCTGTGTGTTCTGTTGTGAAAGACACAAATGCTGTCCTAGTATTCAATCCCAACAACACACAAAACAAACATTCAGGTTGGGGCTAGGAGTCCTTAACCTGATTTCAGGGTAGGAACTGAAAAGGAAGGTGTATTTTACTGTATACGTTGTATTTGCATTCACTTAGACAAGTGAGTTAGTGTCCCATATGACATCTGGTCTTGTGGCAATTTGTTTGGACCAATGGTTTCTGAGAACCGAAAAACCATGCATGTCTGCATCTGTCTGATTGCGGGTCTGCGGGACACACACCGAATCTCTGTGTTTGGAGTGAGTGCACGCACTGGCCTCCCTGATTGGCCTTGGTTTATGTAAATCAATGCCTGTGGAGCTCACAATGGGTGTAATGAGAACATCAGATAACAGAGTTGGTGTACAATTATTTTACGCTTGCATTGTGTCATGCCCCTCATGAGCACGCTTCACACGCTGCTCATCTGAAAGGACCTTTAGGCGAGTTATCAGAATGTAGATTGCTTTTGTTAATTTCACACAAATATGACAATTCCCAAGTAGAAGCTACGTCCCAAATGTCCACACATTTTAATTGTTAAAAAAAAAAGAATTATGTTTGTGGGAAAACATTCTTGGTATGTACTTTAAACTTGACACTTGACAGTATAGTCCAAATAAAATGTGTGGCATCTGCTCCATCTGCACTAGCATACAGGGGTTTTAAGTAGGGCCGTCTTGGTAGGTGCTTACACCTCTACCAGCAAGGCATCAGAGTAGACACATGGCTTGTAGAGGGATATAACCAACAACTTAACATGACTATACGGGTAAAATAATAAATACATAATTTGTCAAATAAATTTACATTTATTTTTCAATTTCTGTGAAATTAACATACCCATTTATTTCAGTCTTTTATTTCTATATTTTCCATTTGTGTATTTCTTATTTGTGTATTAACATATGACGCGGCAGCCAAACCTAGTGACCTCCCTCTGGGAATGACCACTCAAAGGCTCTCGACACGGAACCTTTTCTTAAGGAGACAATTCAACAACATAACAGAGAAATATTTGTCTTGAGGACAAGAAAACAAGATCATTTAATCCCCTGGCCTAAGCCATATTCAAGACTGCCTTACCAGGAAAAACAACTGAAGTGCGTGCTAATAGCAAAAACAACGAGATCAAAAACAACAAGAATATGCAGAAGCGTTCATATTTTCACAGAAGTGGGACCATCGACCATGCTTCTATACTGATGTGGTGTATTATCCACTAAGGGCTTATTGAGTCAGCCAGTTCATCAGCTTTAGTTACACTAGTCAGCAGCAGCAGCTGAGACACTGGAGACTGATCGGAATAGCAGATCCTATAATGCTACATAAGAAGAGGGACCACCATAACCTGACCTACTTCTGATTTCCGTTTACATATAATAGCTATTGTCTCATAAAGAACAGATTGGAAATGTACTACTCCCTAACGGTAATGTCTGTCCGTCTGAAATGTGCCTTTTGCTCCTTACACACACACACACACACACACACACAAGAGGAACAGCATGACCACAATGATACCACTCTCTAGATCTCATCCCCACTAACTGGTGTCTTTATCTTCTGTTAAGATGGATGGAGTGTGACAGGCTCCAAGAAATGAATAAAAATAAAACGGGACTGAATGAGGCGAGGTAAGTGTTGTGTAGCGAAACCGTCTGGGTGGCGCAACGCTGGCCCAGAATAAACCTCTTATGTAAAACCAGCACACCTGCTTCACCCATGGCCCTGCCATGAGGAAGGCACATGGACGGATGGCTGGCTGTCTGGCAAGGTTCATTCTTTGTGTTGTAACCCATTTTTTTCACCCAGTGTCAATTGTCTGTAATCATGAGTGCTACACTCCCTCTGCCACCTGGGAAGAGCAACGGACTGACCTCCTGCTTCCTTCAATGCATGAGGAGTGCAAGCCGCTTTTCTTTTCACCTGACAGGGGGGAGTTTGCCTGGTTGGACATAGTGCATGTAAGGAACACGTTATTCCAGCCAGTTCCTTTCCCTGCCATCAGGCTTGCCAGGAAGGGGCAGTATAGAGACCAGGATAACTGCATGTTGTTTCTGTCTCTGGCAGATGGAAGAGACGCTCGTTTCACAACTTAATCACGCATATCATGTGTAAGTCATGTCTTCGCTTAGCTTGCTTTCATGAATGGAACACGATTTTCCAATTTTAAGGCGTTAGGAAATACATTTGCAACAGGTGCTTCTCCATGGCGTCTCACCAAGATCCCGCCCATAGCTTCCGCTGATTGGTTCGTCCCAGGCACGGGACGGTTCAACGTTAATCCCTGAGCAATCACAGATGGAGGCTGACACAGGGAGAACATGCAAAAGGCTTTTTGTAGTTTACTTTTTTATTACTTTTAGTGTGTTAGTTTGAGTTTTTTCTTTTTTGTAATATACAATTTAGGCATATAGCAGACGCTCTGAATCCAGAGCGACTTACAGTAAGCAATAACAAAACATGCATCAAATACATAAAAATTGTCCCACACGCCTACGTCGCTTCACCGCCGATCCGACCCATTATGTCTGAGTCATAGCGTGTATAGGGCTTTGTCAGGGTACATCTGTGCAGTGTTGATTTTGACAGCAAATTTTGATTTTAGTTTTAGTCGTATATATAAACTTTATTACAGGCTCGTGGCCCACAAGGTAAGACAGTACATCACATATACGAGAATAATAATAAAAATAAACAAAAATACAGTACATTTACCCAGCCCCACAGGTTACAGGTTAGGCGAGGCACTCATGCCAGTGTCCTCTGATGGTAGAAGTGTACCTTACAGAACTACGGCCTGGGTCTGTCATCTGTCCAATGAGTCTATTCAGTGAGCGATCCAGCCTGCTCATGAATTTGAATGTCAAGTTCCTCAACAGAGCCATGAATGTAGTGAGACCCAATGAACAGAAAAGCCTGCTGGCTCTAGTGCTCCTGGGCTTTTTTAACAGAATACGAGTCATACAGTCATTATAGGCTACTTGCAGTTTGCGTAAGCTCTCCTTGTTCTTCACCCACAGTGGAGCTGTGTAGAGAGGGGTGCAATAAGCTCTAAAGAGGTTTACCTTAACACCCGTAGTACAATGGTGAAATTTACAGACCAACATGTTGGCTTGTACATATAGCATTCTCCTCTGTCTAAACATGTCCTCGTCATCAAGGTATCTGTTATAATATGCCCAAGATATTTTGTAATTTTGGACACACCCATAATTTGACCAGACAGATGAAAGACAGGAAACTTAAGTTCCAGATCTTCTTTAGTTCTACATATGAGTATCATGCTCTTCTTGGCATTATACTGAATATCAAAGTCAATACCGTAATTTGTACAAATATTGAGTAGCTGTTGGAACCCACTGCTACTAGGGGAAAGTATGGCAAGGTCATCCGCGTACATAAAATGATTAATTAGGCTATCACCCATCATACAACCTGTTCTGCACCCCCCCAGCTGCATTGACAGGCCGTCCATATATAAATTGAAGAGGGCTGGGGATAAAATCCCCCCCTGCCTGACCCCATTGCCCACCCGAAAAGGGGTGGATAATGTGCTCCCCCATTTTACCTGCATTTTCTGGTTAGCATACCAGTAGACAAGAATGCGTAGCAGTTTGGCACACCCCTAAGCTTGAGCTTATTAAAAAGCTTGTAGTGATGGATTCTATCAAAAGCTCTCGACGCATCAATAAAACCAACCAGCATAGTAGAGCCCTGCCTTCTATAGGTCTCTACTGCTTCTTTCAGAGCATAGATACATAAGTCTGTACTATGTTTGGGCTTGAAGCCAAACTGATTGTCAGTGGTGGAAATGTATATACTTAATCTATCTAGGAGTAGTTTTTCTAGTACTTTGGACAGTGGCAAGAGCAATGGGTCTGTAGTTATCTATACTTCCTACTTTCCCAGCTTTGTCTTTTATTATGGGAACCAGAACTACAGACAGCATGGAGTCTGGTAAAGTGCCATGAGTCAACATCCCAGAGAAGCAGATAGACAACAACACTGACAATCTAGGACCAGCTAGCTTCAAGTGTTCTGCTGTAATATTGTCCAGACCACTGGATTTTCTGTCTACCAAGTACAGTACTTGTAAATTACTTTACACTACTGCCTCTCACAATGAACACCATTTAGACAAAAATCATTTGTGTACTTTTCCATGAAAAGTTGAAGTTACATTAATGCCTCCGTTTTTCCAACGTTATCTATAGGAAAACAAAAACACAGCTCATCTGCCAGCAAACCTGGGTGAGGTGCTGGAGCTAGAAGGTAACCAAATGAACAATAAAAGGCAGCCTCCGCAAGGTGTGCAAAAATATGTTATTAAAATGTTATAGCAAGCTTTGGTCATAGACCCTCTTCAGGCATAAAGCAACCAGTGAATTAGCCCTGGAACATGACTGCCATGATGATTATCATGACAGAAACTTTGCCCTGTTTTTTGCGCTCGCTGCATTTACAAGATTTCCGTATATATAAACATTCAGATTTCAAATATAAAGTACTCACAAAGTGTCCCACGGGTGTTAGTTAGTAGCAGCGCCAGCGATTAGAATTGCTGCGTCCCGTGTTGTTTAATAAAAAGCATTTTTGTCCGAGCTCCCCGGCTACTTTTTTCAAACGGGGTTCGTTTGGGAAATCCACAGTTGCACACCGGGAGCGCACTCGCCTATTAGTCTGTATTGGCAGGGCGGTCAGCGTACCTATATCGAACACACCGAGTGCCACCCTCCTCCCGACCGATAGGGGCGCGTAGTTGAAAGCCAATGGCAAAATAACACCTCGAATAAAAATGCTTTTTATTAAACAACGCGGGATGCAGAAATTCTAATCGCTGGAGCTGCAACTAACTAACACCCGTGGGACAAATTGTGAGTACTTTATATTTGAAATCTGAATGTTTATATATACGGAAATCTTGTAAATGCAGCGAGCGCAAAAAACAGGGTGAAGTTTCTTCATGACTCTCGTATGAATACGAGAGTCATGAACCATGGCTACCAGTGAATGTATATGAGGGTTCAGTGTCTCATCACTCACATTGTAGATGTACGGAAAGCTTGAATTATCCTCCTCTCTGCAAAGTGTTTGTTTCATAAAAGTCCACCGTAGACATGAACTACTTTCTGTCAATAAATCCTGTGCAGTTGATTATTTCTTTCACCAAACTATTGTCAGTTTGGAAGCACTCGCTTTCAGCAACGCGATGTCCTGGCACCTCCTGCATTATGTGCAATTTAGACTGTACACAGGACCGTTGAGCGATTCCATCATTCCAATGCTCCATGCTGCTCAATGTTTTGCCACTCACGTCTAGATGAGGGGGACATGTCCCGGGAGGAAAGGTGACACTTTATGCATCTCTATATTCGTCTCAATATTCAGACGAAACATTAATTCTGGTCACACATCCCCTTCAGTTTCCCCATCCGGTGCCCCCTCCCCCCCCCATCTCTCTACTTTGGCTCTACATCAGGCCCCAGAGTACAGGCAGTGCTTTCCTGCATCAGGAACTCCAGCCAGCACAACACGTGAACACGTCAGACAGTATCTGGCAATAATAACATTTGTGTACCATGCTCCACTTAGCAGCCAAGTCTAAGAGCACAGCATGTACGCGCGCAGTAAATAACATGTACGCGCTCTCTCTCCAACACAGACACACACAGGAGTCACTTTCCGACATGTGCACACACACACACACACACACACACACACAAGCAAACAGAGCAAAGTACACCACCAGAGGTAGAAAAAAACACTGAAAACTAAAACGTATTTTTCGACTCCCAAACCGGCACACATTCAAAGGATAAATTATGCAAAAAGAAGATTCATGTATTGTAAATAAATAGGGAGAAGAGTTTGCCTCATCTCCACATGCGTGCGTTCAGGCAGGCAGGCACACACACACACACACACACACACACAATCAAAAAAGTATGCTCATGTCCGCTGATACACACAAATGCACCTACAGCACAAACAATATGCTGTGCACTACGCTATGCAAATCAAATTCTCTCAAGGGCACACACACAAATACAGAATTATACACACGGACATGCACACATCCACAAAATACATTAGACTCCTAACTGGGCAATTTTCAGTTACTGAACTGGCCTATCGTCTCTGTTGGGTGGAAACCTCAATTCAAAATAGCCAAAGTAGATCTACAAGCTCAAAGCGTGTTGCGTTTCACCTGCAGATGAAAAACACAAAAAGTTAGAATATGGAGAAGAGGTTTCTGCCCAACAACAGCGATATTTAACAATTCCAGAAAATACCTCGTGTAACGCCAAGTGTGGATGTAGTTTGCATGCACTGCAATGGCAGAACCATTGCTTCCCCTCTCTCTTTTCACCAGTCTATCTCTCTCTCTCTCCACCTATGACCCCCCTTTGACCTGGACCAGAGAGAAGCACTGGAGCTCTACAGTAGTAACAATGCCAGAGAGAGGGAGAGACGGAGAGAGAGAAAAATAGGGAGGGAGGAGAGAGAAAGAGGGAGAAGAGAGCGAGAGATCGTGCTCGCCCACACAAGCGAGCACGAGAGAGAAATCACTGGATCTGTGAGTGTGTGTGAGAGAACAGAGAGAGTGAATGTTCAAGAACGAGAGAGAGAGAGAGAGAGTAGCAGATAGATTGTGTTGTATGTGTGACGGATAGATTGCCCCATAGTCTGTATAGTTGCACATTGACACTCCACGTGTTGCAGTGCATGCATTTCAGATCTATCTGCTGAAACGCACGCGCAACACACACACACACACGCAACAACACACACACACACACACACACACACACACACACACACACACACACACACACATGTACTTGGAAGGCTGAGGCAGGCCTACGTGGCGAAACACGTTTCCCGAGGTAGACTGCTGCTGATAATCTCTATTAAAGAATCCAGAAACCTCTCAAGAGTGTGGATAATTCTTTCACTGTAACGAAATGGAACCATGAGTGTCCATTTGGTTACATTAGTCCAGACTAAGAGTTAACAACGGCCAGAAGACTCCCTGTGGATCACTAATTAACCACAGTTGTCTGAAATACTTGCTATACGTGCTTGTTGCTATAATCTTTATCAGTGGCTCTGAAACTTTTTCATGTCAAGGATTCCCAAAATGATTTGGATGTGGCCACCAATGGCAATCTCTTGCCGCAAACGCCGATGCTAATGGAATTACAAAAATAAGTCAACATTGGCACAGCATCTTTGTTGGTTCCACGTGAGTGTGAGGGGGTGGGGTTGTAGGTGAGAGTGTATAATATATTGTGCTACTCACAGGCTAATGATACTGTCCAGGGGTGTGGGTTCACTTCTCTCCACCTCGTGCTGGCTTTGACCCAGGTGAGAAAATCTGCAGGGAATCAGACAGACAGACAAAAAAAAAGATGAAACAACTCACAACTCGTTCAGTGAGAGAAACAAATATTTCTGTTAAATTGGGAAAAGACGGCATGGTGTTTTTAATTTCTAATTTAGAACTAATAAATTTGCTCAAGTAGATTAATCAAACTTTGTGGCTATCCAGGGTGTGAACAAACCACTCTACACAGATCATATTACTAATATGATTATTTACATACAATGAGAACACATATACTGTATCAGTTGTATAGTGGCATGGATTCATCATAGATATTCATTAGGAAAGGTTTATAGCCGATGTATAGGAAGGAGCATGTGTATACAGTACATATAAGTACATGCAGTAAATATACAATACATTTATAGTAAGATCTTTATTGTTTAACTCTGAGTGTAAAAACTGTTAGTTTAACCGAAGAGTGTAAATATTAAGAGTGTGTAGTTTCTGTGAATATGTGCGTACAGTATACAGTGTGTGTGTGTGTGTCAAAGTGAAGACTATAATCTCACAGTGAAAGTCAAACAAGGCTGTTTTACAAAAGACGAGATAATAAGAAACGGTTACTAACCCCCCTATGGATCTAGCCAGCCTTTTTTATATTCATACAATCCTTAGTGGAGCTCTGAATACAACTCATCGACAACTCTGTGCACAAAAAAATAAATAAATGGATTTTATAAATAAAATCCACTGCGCCAAGGTCTCTACACCATCAATAATGAGTGCATTTATATTCCTATTTCATGCCTCTAAATATCCACTTTTGTCCCTGAATGCACCCTGTGAGAGAGAGCACATGGAACAGCAGTCTTCACTGCATTAGGATTTTAGTTTCTGGCCCAATGTATAACTGTGCTGCTAGGCTCCCCAGGGCTGCATAATACCACCAGGAACCATGTATGTTCAATTACACCAAGCAAGGGGTGGCATTAACCCCACCAGGAACCATGTATGTTCAATTACACCAAGCAAGGGGTGGCATTAACCCCACCAGGAACCATGTATGTTCAATTACACCAAGCAAGGGGTGGCATTAACCCAACAATATATCACCTTCTCTAACCTTTACTTTATGGCCCCATTTCTCTTGGCACAAATCTATTGAGAATCAATTGAAATTCTAGTGGTCACAACCATGAGCACTGAAAGGAACACCAGAGAACACATGTTGCATACTGTAGGTCTGGAGCTGCTCTTAAATCCCTGTACTATTCGTCATCTTCAGTAGTATGCACTATAACATAACATCGGTGGTTCGCCTATGATATTGAGCTGAACTGTGGGAGAGAAACTTATGAAAGCTCCATCACGCACATAACCTGGACAGTTCAAGTGGCGTGATTAAATTCAAAGTCAATGCAAAGGCGCGAACGGGGCGATGTGAATGTTCGCCTGGTATCCTCGCCGGAGGGGAAAAATCCAACTGAAGCGACCTTCGCTCCCCTCCTCCGACTCCACCCATCGTGTCATGATAGCCAATCAGCGCCAATGTCATACAAGCCTTTTGCAAAGACATATGAACAAATTATTCTGCTCATAAATGATATAGTAGCAGGAATTATGTTAAATATATTGAACCGAGCCGTCTTGGGCGTTTTCTAGCTCGGCTCTAGGTGTTTTGGGGTACAAATGGAACTGGTTGGTTATACTCCCAAAAATGCAATGTGTACTTTTTATAGGCCTATCTGTTATATGAATAATATAATCCACCACTCGAGAGAGGGGGAAGAGAGCTACAGATCTCGCATTGAAGAAAGTGAGCAATTTGGAGTTTCTTTTTTACCACCGCTGACTTGCGCGACCAGAGTGAAACAAACATGAACATGCAGTTCACATCCAGAGAACAGATAGCCCTGTTCAGACAGAGTCAGAGAGAGGCATTTAGCTCACAAATAGGTCTTTTGAGCAAAGAAACAGGAAGAGAACAAAACAGCATAGACAGAAAGGAGAGGGAACTCAGGGTAAATGTACTGTAGAGAAAGGCGAGGTCGTTACAATGCAGGCAGAGGGGTGGGGGAGTCCTGGGTAAATGTACTGTAGAGAAAGGCGAGGTCGTTACAATGCAGGCATTGTAGTCCTAACGTCCCTTTTTCCAGTAATCACAGTTGTTCCTTGACATTGACATCCTGTCTTGGGAACAGAACGCAACGAATTCACTGCAGGCTTCTGCTTCAAGACCACTTCAGTAGTGATGGCCAGCCAGAGAACGGGCCAGAAATGAATAGTAGAGGTGGAAGTTTTTTGATTTAAGCATTAAAACATGAAAAATCCCATAGACTTGGCTGCCATATGACATCATCTTCAAAAGCCATGTATTGGAGTTCCTATAAAAAGAAATCCCTTTAAAATGCAGACCAAACTCAGCAACACAGAATAAAATGTGATGCAAAAAAAAAAAAGATCATCTAAATCAAGTACTTTAAATACGGTTTTAATTTCTCCATATTTAACTCTGAGAGCATACAAAAAACTGTTAGAGCATACAAATGGGTACATTTGATTGCATTTCTACATGCTCAGAGTTAAAGTAACATTGAAGAATGTACTGTGTACAACAGTATACCTTCTTTACCTCTCGTATATGAGCTGATCCTCCTCAGTAGGAAACACGTCCAGGTCCAGTCCGTAAGACTCTCTCATTTGCTGCTGCTGCTGGAACTCCTGGAAGACAAAGGTTAGGCGATAGAGGTCAACGGCAGCAAGCGGGCTGAAGGCCATGCATTTCAAGAGAAGTCTTATTACTGTTGCAGGCTAGAAACAAATGCAATTTAAAGAGAGGTTTTACAGTCATTTTTAAAGAGACTTTAATTGACTACCCTCAGTGATTATGTTATTTATAATATGATTAATTTAAAGGAAATGCCCGCTTTCCAAAAGTAGCAGATCTACAATCTCAAAACCCGTCTCAATGCCCTAATTATGATCAATTAGGGCATTCATTTACAAAAAAAATTCCTGGTGTTAAGGACCTCAAGTTGGTGTGAACGCTTTCCTTTTCTTTTTAAATCATTAAAGATGATTGTGATTTTCTTTTTTCCATCTAAAAGCCAAACAACTACCACCAACAAAAACCGACGGGCGAATATGAAGAATGAATGTCTTTATTGCAGACTCATGGTCCAAAGAAAAACATTATTTATTACATACAATAAACAAAAAACTGTCCAAATGAAAAGGAGAAGTGGGTGCCGCAGTGAGAAATGTCATGAGCCTCAATGTTTGCCTGGGGAAATGGTGGGCTCCACCGCTCAGATAACTTGTAGAGAATGAGGTAAAAATCTGTTTAAAAAAACATGACTGTCTTTCATTTGAACAAATAAATGATTCATTCATCATTATGAAGTCTTTTTTGTGGTCCTGTTGAAAGTATTGCCTGATTTATACTTTATACTACATGCAGCAAAGTATAAATTGGGGGTTATGACAGGGATGGAGACAGCTTACAGCAATCTGTCTCCCATTCGTACCCACGAGGAAACCAAAGTAAATGGCGAGAAATGCCAACTTCTCAGAGAGAACATGAAAGCTGGCTGGTGGCAGGGGATTTGTACAGTATCAACTCTCCATCTGTCCACAGAAAACATACAGGCACCCAGAAACTCTGCATTATGTAACAGAGCACAGCGTTTTCACCCAAAACGCTGTTTTCGTCAAAAGGGACCCCAGCAAACGATACTTTATTTTGCCGTTTCCTAGTCTCCCTTTGGCTTAGAGGCCAGCCAATCATGAAAAGTGACTAGACTAGAAAGTCTAACCATTGATCAGCTCTGCAGGCCGATAACGTTTTCCACACAGATTTGTTGATTTGTCCAAAAACGGCACCATTTGATTATTAGAAAATTAATCGATACAGACATACAGTATATACAAACATATTGCAATATAGATACATACAGACATACATACAGGTATACAATATAAATCTGTATGAGAGCAAATTCATGACTGCACAATTCACTCAATGTCACTCTCGTATGCAACAACACATACACAGAAACATAGGGGAATATGGAAGGGGTCTGTGTAATTACTAGGCGAACACAGTAATGATCTGATGTTTCAATATTTAATCAGATTTGGGTTCTACTGCTGCCGCAGCAATCCATTCTCCGGGAGAGCCTCAGAGGCTGCAGCAAAGAGACGCACACGTGCCCAAATGTACGTGTGCATGACACGTGCGCATTTTGAAAAGAGGGAAGCACGCACAACCGTCTCAATCTCTTGGAACATTTTACCGGGTGCACGGTCGGGAAACACTTTAGAAGAAGGAGAATTCCAGCACTCAGAGTCCTTTAAGGCACTTTATTGTTTCATCTTTACAAGGGAAAGGTAAGCTGCAAGCAGCATGCCACGTGCGCGACACGTGAGCCCACTGCCTGCCAACAAATATTCATGACCCGCGCCTCCCTGCTCAAGGCCCTAGGCAGACAGAGACCAGACAGAGGGAAGCCTTAACTATAAATCAGTGAGGAAGATCAGGAACCGAGTGAGGAGGGAATCCATGGCTGCCTGCCAGGTCTGTGAACAAAGAACATCAATAAGATCAAGGGCCTCCTTTATCAAACTTTCATAAGTTTCTTTGTCCTTGAGACCAAATCCCAGCATCATTCAAATCATGTTGTTAAAAGAAATCCTTGTTAACATAAATGTCGGCAATTCTCCCATGACCCATTTTGCTCCGACCCCAACTGTAGGAGCCATGAATTGGATTCTTGTAATATTTTGGTCAATGAAATGAATGGGCTGTCACTGGTATTAATGTGATTGATTGACGGGCATAGGGGTGGACCTGGTTCACTCAAGAAGGTGGCCTGTTCACCTGGCCGACACTCAGTGAGAGAGAGGGGGTGTGTGGGACGCCGTACTTTTTGTTGACCACTTTATTTTGCTTTACTTTATTTACGTTGATCGCTGTGATTACTTGGATTTATGTTTGAGCACCTTTTTGAGTCACTCATATTGCTTTAATAAACCCTTAAACGCATTGTTTTGGATCCAGCAAATTACTTTTGTATGTGGAGCAGAGGGCGTCTGACAACCTGGCCCATCCCATCGCCTCTCAGCGACTTTAAGATTAGTTTCTCATGTAGTCGCTTTACATTGTCAACAAAAAACGGCATTGTCAACAGCGGCATCAAACAGCAGAATTGCGGATCAAGTGGACAAGAAAGACGGTCGGAGACAAGGAGGAGTCACGGAGGAACACTGCCAAACACTGGCTCTGCATGCTGACAACAAACATTCCGTGAGTCACCGTCAAAGTCAACCACGAAAGTCAGCTTGCAAACTGTATAAAGGAAAGAACGCAGTGCATAAGTCCATTGGGGACGTAAACCTACCTGATCACGACACGGGTTGAGTTGACGCTCATGAATGCAGTTTGATGAATCCCCTCGTAGCTGTCAATAAAGGAATCTGCCGTCTGTTTGGATCCGCTTGTCTGTCAAACTGTATAAAGGAAAGAACGCAGTTCGCAGTGCATAAGTCCATTGGGGACGTAAACCTACCTGATCACGACGCTCATGAATGCAGTTTGATGAATCCTCTCGTAGCTGTCAATAAAGGAATCCGCCGTCTGTTTGGATCCGCTTGTCTGTCAAACTGCTGTGCTGTTTGTGTGAATATTGCCGAATACTGGTGGATGATGTTTTGTGGATAAGTTTCCTTTCAATGTGTGCAATGTGGATGTGTTGAATTGCACGAATAGCCTAAATTGCAAAGGAAAACTAAGAGGAAAAATGAGTCAAATAAATACTGGGGAAGTTACCAGTTCTCAGTCAGAAATGGAACATGGAAAACGAGAAATTATGCTCACGGCCAAGGCCGCGCTGAACAAACTTGAACGTCGTCTTTCCGTCAATAAAATGAAATCATTAATACCACAAATAAAATCTTTCATGGAAAAAAGGGGAAATGTTTTGAGAGTAAAATCTTTGTTGGTTACGTTGGATGAACATTACGCAAATGCCACAATGTCTCACAATACATTATTGCCTTTATTGTCTGATGACGAGGAAAAGGAAAGGCAACACGGATGGTTTTACAGCATTGCAAAATACAGCAATTCATTTAAATGTGACGTGGAAAAGTGGTTGAATGAACCAGAAATAACGGAACCTGTTGACACTGGTGCGCAAACTCAATTTACTACCACTGAAACGAGTTCACTTTTGGGAGTTGAAACTGTGGAAATGATTAATGAAAATGTGGCCACTCCTCCAGTAGGCCTAATGGATGAACCTCATTCAATAATGCAATCCGCATCAATAATGTCACATGACTTACAAGATGATGTGCATCCAAATGACAGTGCGTCAAATATAGGAAGGAAATCTATCACTTCTAGAGTGTCTTCGGAATGTGTGATTGCTCAAGCCGACTTGGCAGCAATGCAAGTCAAACGGAAACTATTAAAAGACAAACATGAACTTGAAGCTGAGGAGGAAAGGTTGCGCACAAGAGCACAAATAGCAAAATATGAACTTGAAGCTGAGGAGGAAAGGTTGCACAAGAGAAAGGAGCAACTGCAAATGGACGAAGACATTGCAGCACAAATGGCAAAATTAAATGTGCTACAATCTCAAACTGTCATAAGTGGGAGGTCCTCAAACATAAAACATGTGGATGGAATGAATTCATATGTGGAAAAAACACAAAGAGAAATGCAAACACTCAATGCTAATGCAAATCCATTCACACCAGAAATGTCACACAATCATGTGGCCACAATGCCTAAATACAAAAATAACACTCAATCCATTCATTCACAATCACAGCCGCTGTCAGTTATGCACCAGGTCCAGGAACCCATGCCACACCCAGTTCAACAAATCCCCCATGGAAATGCACCAATGCAACATGTTTTCAATGATTCCAATGCAACTAATCATCCTAATAATACAAATGTTCGTTCTGAAAATGCAAATGTTAATTCTGGAAATGAAAATGCAAATAACGGTCAAAATGATATGCTTGGTATTATGAGAAAGCAAAATGAAATAACCACACTGTTGATACAGCAACAATGCCTCTCATCTTTGCCAAAGAGAGAGGTACCGATCTTTGATGGGGATCCATTAAAGTATCATGCTTTTGTGAAGGCTTTTGAGAACGGAGTTGAAAACAATACTCAAAATGACAGTGACCATCTATATTATCTGGAGCAGCAGACAAAGGGTCTTCCCAGAGAACTGGTCAGGAGCTGCCAGCACTTAGACCCAGTGAGAGGGTATGCTAAAGCCAAGGCTCTGTTGAGAGAGGAGTTTGGAAACGAGCAGAAAATCGCATCTGCATATATGGACAAAGCCCTTTCATGGCCACCTATTAAAAACGAAGATGTGAAAGCTCTTCAAGAGTACAGCCTGTTTCTTAAAGGCTGCTGTAACGCCATGGAAGAGGTGCAAAATTTACATGAGCTGGACATGCCTGCAAAAATGCTGACCATCATTAGAAAGTTACCATACAAATACCGGGACACGTGGAGAAGTGCGGCATGTGATCTGCAGGAAAGACACAGACGTAGAGCTACATTTATGGACATTACTGATTTTATTGGGGAACAAGTGAGAATACTGTCGGATCCAGTATTTGGAAAGATACAGGATGCTCCATCACCAGCAACAACTAAAGGTGTGAGCAAATGCACTTCACAACCTCATCATGGAAAGAGAGGAAACAGCTATGCCACTAACGTGACCACTGTAAAACCCATGACTCAGCTTGAAGTTGCAGAGATGGAACAAATAATGAAGACATGTCTTTGCTGTGGAGAAGATCATGTGTTAGATTTGTGCCCCCAGTTGGGAAAAAGACTTCACCAAGAGAAGATAGGCTTCTTGAGAGAAAATGGTGTCCGTTTTGGGTGTCTGTGTATTGGACATGTAAACCAATTTTGTAGAAAGAAGATGACCTGTCAAATTTGTGGTCGTAATCATCCTACTGTACTTCATATCACTCGGAAAGAATGGGACAAAGGGTCTGACCAATCTGATCGGAAGTCAGGAATATCAGTGGACGGCACAGTGGTATCGAGTGGCGTTACTGGGGCTGGTGACGACTGTAAACTGCCTATTGTTCCAGTACATGTTAGGTCCAAGAAGGGGAGCAAGACTGTTACCACCTATGCTTTCTTGGACCCAGGAAGCTCTGCAGTGTTCTGCACCGAAGCTCTGATGCACAAACTTGACCTCACAGGGAGGAAGACAAATATTCTGTTAAGGACAATGAGCGAAGAGAAAGTTGTTTCTAGCTACGGTATGTCCGGACTGGAAGTGGCTGGCCTGAATGAGGGGCACTTCTGTAACCTTCCTAAGGCTTACACACAGATGTGCATGCCTGTCCACAAGGGGAATATCCCAAAACAGAAGGATCTCTTGAGATGGCCTCATTTACAACATGTTCAGCTGCCTGAGATCGATGCTGACATAGAGCTATTGATGGGAACAAATGTTCCTGCAGCTTTAGAAACATTGCAAGTTATTTGCAGTCTAAATAATGGTCCTTATGCCACCAGGACGATGCTGGGCTGGACTGTGACTGGACCGCTAAGAGGAGGCAGCAAGGAGGATGCAAATGATTGTCAGCCGCCAGAGTTATCTGTAAACATGGTGTCTGTCGTGACCTTAGATGAACGGTGGCAGCATCTGTTTAAGACAGATTTCTATGAATGTAGCACGGATGAACAACCTGCGCTGTCGAAACAAGAACATTCATTCAGAGAACGGGTCAATGGCCATTATCAGATCGGCTTACCATTCAGGAGAAGGGACATCACCATCCCACAGGATACTCATCAACTATTATCAGATGACCCTGAGGTCAAGAAAGCTGTTGTAGTCAAAGCTATACATACCAAGGAGGAGGTTGGTGCACTGACTCACGAGATCCCATACTTGGAATCTTGGACCCGTATGATAAAGGCTGCATCTTGGATCTTAAGTTGTATGATCTGGCTCTTGTCTCCTTTTGAGAGGAGACAAGAAGTGAAAACGGACCTTGAACTGTCTGACGTGAACCAAGAGAGATGTTCAATGAAAAGGTATATGGAGACATTTAAGAAAGAAACGGTTAAAAGTTTCCTGTCAGTGGAAGCGTTTGAGAAGGTGGAACTGGAAGTGGAAATTATGGAGTTCACCCTAATAAAAGGGATTGCAGAGGACGTCTACAGGCCTCACAAAGGCAAAGGTGTGAAGGAGGATAGTCACATCTGCCTACTTTGCCCACTGATGGAAATGGAGAATGGACAGCTGCCTGGATCTGCCAATGTCCAAAATCTGCTTGATCCGGGAGGCCGAGGAGGACTAATGTCTGGACAATTCCATTGCCTGTTGGATTCAGGTTGAATAAGTTTACAATTATCATTCCGTGGATTACAGTCACACACACACACACACACTCGAGTGTTTACCCGAAAAATGACTATTTGCACAGGAACATCTTGCCTCATGAACAATGAATCGTTTTCGCGTTCGGCTGAAGAGACTTTCATATCCATGAGCAAAAAGAAAAGTTTGGGAAGTTGGTTACTGTTATTTCATGCCTCCTATTCTTTTGTGATGTAATTATTATGTAGTAACCTAATAATTTGGGGCTGGCGTGTAGGAGCCATGAATTGGATTCTTGTAATATTTTGGTCAATGAAATTAATGGGCTGTCACTGGTGTTAATGTGATTGATTGACGGGCATAGGGGTGGACCTGGTTCACTCACCTGGCCGACACTCAGTGAGAGAGAGGGGGTGTGTGGGACGCCATACTTTTTGTTGACCACTTTATTTTGCTTTACTTTATTTACGTTGATCGCTGTGATTACTTGGATTTATGTTTGAGTACCTTTTTGAGTCATTCATATTGCTTTAATAAACCCTTAAACGCATTGTTTTGAATCCAGCAAATTCCTTTTGTATGTGGAGCAGAGCGCGTCTGACAACCTGGCCCATCCCATCGCCTCTCAGCGACTCTAAGATTAGTTTCTCATGTAGTCGCTTTACACTAACAGTATCTATACGTACTGTAATGGCAGTCCTCAACAGGTACAGATCAACAGATTGCAGCTTATCTTAATGGGGATACCTCAGACCTCAAATGACATCAAGTGAAGGCTTGTTTAATTGCCCACAATCCACCGGTGGCCTGGATACCAACTCGCAGGATGGCAATCGCAAAACGTGAGTCCTTCCACCTGACTTCTTCGCCTCGGGGTCACAGGCCATTAAGACACACAGGCCCTTTTTCTCCTTCATCAATCCAGGCTGCGTGGTTACTATGGCAACACACGGCTTGACAGTAACATTTTGGAACTCCGGCTCTGCTGGTTTTGGCTCTTTATATTTTCAAGAGGGTGTCATTTCCCACTGCTGTTAGATGATAACCATGGCCTGCCATCGTGGGTTTTATTACCAGGACTATTCTACTGCCATAGTTAAGGATTTGGGCCACTGGGTGTTTGTAAAATGGACAATGATTCCAAGTTAAAGGCAGAGTAGCACGATGGCATTTACTTTGTCAGTATTTAATGGTTTAATAGTTGTGAAAATATATGTCTATATACTGTATATGCCTATGGAACAGTGCCCATATTCAGGAGTTGCCCATTGGCCACAATTCTAAAAGTCCCTCCCACCACCAAAGGGCAGCGCAGAAAACAACACGTCACACAATTATTCTAGCAGGCTTTCCCGTACTGAAATGTACATTCATTCATTAACATGAATAATGACTGCTACACACTTACTATTTCTTTGTAAAGAATCGGGCCATTGAGGGGCTCCATTACGCAGATATTTGTGTCCCTCCTACCTACCCTATGTATGCGTGTCCCTGTGTCTGTCTGAGCATGGAAAGCTGCAACACGGTAACTGTCAGTTCCATAGTTGCACCGCTCAGTTCACACAGGTGTGATTTTCCGTATCCATAGGGAAACAGAGGATTTGTTTGTACTTGGGGACCTGTCTTGATCTGCGACAAGCTGTTCCAGACCAGAGGGCTACGGTGGATCAGCCTGCCCAAGATGAGGTGTCATCTGTGGGTATAACCAGTGAGGTGACTCAGTGTCTTGTTATGGAGGTTTTTTCCATCCTCCTACCTCTCGATTTTTGTGTTCTGTCCGGCAGCGGCGGGACAGAACAATGACACCACATTTAACTAGAGCTTCGGGCAGCTTTGCTGCCCTCACATCTAGAGAGTGGGCCCTCACTGATCCAACTGTGCCCACTTGTCCAGGTTCAGGTTCAGGTTTATTAGTCATTTGTATAGATACAGAGTATACATACAATGACATTTATTTTGCTCAGAGCACTCTCAGTCTTACATACACAGGACATAACAAACATCTATAGTGCAAGAAAAGACAAAAACAGGAAAAGAAAAGTGAAAAGTGAAGTGAAGTGCAATACAGTTCAAGGTCAGCTGTTCAGCAGCCTGACTGCCTGGGGTAAAAACTGTTACTGAGACGGGTGGTACGAGATTTGATGCTCTGGTAGCGTTTTTTGGAGGGGAGTAGTTTGAACAGGGTATTTGCGGGGTGGCTGGTGTCTTCCATGATGTTATGGGCTTTTTTCATACAGCGAGTGGTGTAGATGTTATGGAGACTGGGTAATTCTGTAGTGCCGATGATTTTAGCTGCTGTTTTAATGGTCCTCTGCAACCTCTTGCAATCCTGAGCAGTCGTGTTACCGTACCACACTGTGATACAGCCAGTTAAGACACTTTCAATTATACAGCGATAAAAGTTCACTAGTCCTTTTGTACAATTTTTTTAAGGCGCCTCAGAAAGTACAGTCGCTGCTGCGCCTTCTTGAGGATGTACTCGTTGTTGAGTGACCATGTGAATGTGTCTGTGATATGTATGCCCAGGAATTTAAAGTTATCAACTATGTTGACAGATGACCCTTTGATGGAAATGGGGGTGTGGATGCCTTTGGACTTCCTAAAGTCTACAATGATTTCTTTGGTCTTATTGGTGTTAAGTGAGAGGTTGTTGTTATCGCACCATAGAGTTAGATCCTCTATCTCCCTCCTATAGGCCCTCTCATCACTGTCGGTTATTAGTCCGATCACTGTGGTATCATCCGCAAATTTAATTATGATGTTATTCTCGTATCTGGCGACACAATCAAACGTAAACAAGCTGTACAGCAGAGGACTGAGGCAGCAGCCTTGGGGCGCACCGGTTCTGGTGAGAATTGTGGATGAGCTTCTCTCTCCTATGCGAACACACTGGGGCCTACCCGTCAGAAAATCAAATAGCCAGTTACAGATGGAGCTGCCCACACCAAGGCCACTGAGTTTCAACACTAATTTAGATGGTACAATAGTGTTAAATGCGGAACTATAGTCTATGAACAGTAGTCTGACATAAGAGCTTTTCTTTTCTAGATGTACCAGGGCAGTGTGTAAAGCAAGAGAGATTGCATCATCCACAGATCTATTTGCACAGTAAGCAAACTGTGAAGGATCAATACTAGCAGGAATTATGCTCTTGATATAAGAGATAACCATTTTCTCCAGGCATTTCATGAGAACAGATGTCAAAGCAACAGGTCGATAATCGTTGAGACAGGTAACAGGTTTTTTCTTGGCAATGGGTACAATTATAGTTTTTTTAAAACACAATGGCACCACGCACAATGACAGGGACAGGTTAAATATGTCTGTGTAAACCCATGACAGCTGGTTATAGCATGTCTTAAGGACACGTGCTCAGTTGTCCAGGTGCCTACTCATCCATCATCTCATGCCCAAGCTGAAATGATAGTAGCAAGTCCCCTCATGATCTAATTTTATTGATTGGTCTGTACTGTCGCTTTGTATTTCTTCACGTGCACCCACGGATGTGTACGCTCGCCCATGCTAGAGCGCCCCCCCCCCTTCGATCCATGAGCCAAAACCCAAATGTCTACTTTGGCATAACAGGTTTACAAACATGTGTCTGCAGATGCATCCTCACACCTCGCATACAGATTTTGTTTCATTAGCTGCTGCTGTCAGCATCCTATATCTGCATGCAACAGTATAATAAATGTGCACGTGCGTAATAAATGCACAGTGACACGCGTGTGCCGTAACTGCCATTATTTTAAAAAGCAACCGTTCTGTCAATAAAAAAGCAATCACCAATACACAACTTATAATGCGTCTTCTACACAGCAGCTATAGCGTAGAAACAAATAATTTGCATAAAGCACCACTAGGCCTATATACACCTTGATCCAAGGAGCTGACATAGATGGATAATAGTTCTCTACTCAGAATGAAATAATTTCGAGCAGATTTCACCATAACCGTTTAGACGACATGGACGATAAATAAAAGTATTCTTGTTGCAGGTGTACAAGCTCACAACACATGACTGATTTAGAAGGCATTTTGTAGAATCACCCTCAGGTCTTAAAGGGTTAACTCCACATTCCTCAGTTCGTCTCCTGTAGTCCGACTGGAGCGGTGATAAACTAGAAAGATTGAGTGTGGTTGCCTATCTCTATTCTCTATAGGAATATTGTTCAATTAGGAGCGTCCATACGTTTTTAAACTATTTAAGCGCTGGAGTGCAATAACGATAGTCTGCTTGCCTATAGGCAACCACACCAATTAAATTAATACTAATGACATGTTCCTTATGGGGGCCTAATTTCCCACTTCAGGTAACCATTTAATGCATCATGCTCGCGTCTAATAAGCCACCTGGGAGTCCTCATGTCATGCTGTTAACAGCTGTCATCAGATTTGATTCTAGCACAGTGGTTCTCAACCATTGGTCCACTAGTTGGTCCTTGAGGGGGTTCCAGGTGGTCCCCAGCTAAATGATGTAGAGCTGGTAACCAAATGGACCCTTATATATCTTTAACTCTTGAGTGTAAAATGAAACCAAATGGCATTTGGCTTCATTTTACACTCTGAAGAGTAAAAATATTGTTAATCATCTGCATTACTTAATTTACAAGAAGTCTACACAATTAAGAATGTAGAATAATTGTAGAGAAGAAGTTCTCTCTCCTAGCAACATCAATACAGCATAGACAATATTCTTTAGTTTTGGCTGTGCAAGGCTAAATCTCAGGTGGTCTGTGGCTCAAAAGCAGAATACATAATGGGCCTTGAAATGAAAAGGGTTGAAAAACACTGACTGGAATTCTCCTTCCCAGCCTTACACCCTCCTCATCCTCCTGCAGACCCCTTTCAATGGCACACTACTGAAACATACCTGTTGCCATGGCAATACCGCGTGAGAACTTGAGTTTTAAAAGGATACATGCAAATTTGTCATGGCTGGGTGTCCTTGCATCTCAAGTGAGCAATGAGTAATATACCTCACAAAAAAAGCCACAGTTACATGGACCCTAACATTATAGTTGTAATCTGTTCAAAAGCCCAAGCAGAATAATTCTCCATATATTAACACCTCAATTAGAATGAAAATAACCAAACGGATTGAAATGATATTTCTTTCATGTCATAATTTATTTAATTTCAAATGGTAATAATGGTCATAGACTCTCTTACAGTGCTTTTGTGTATGCCGAATTGATTGGAGACAAGGCAGTATTCTGTACAAAACAATTACCCACATAATGGGTTTCTCTAATGGCGACTTCATCTGGAGCCATAAATCCCTCCACCTGTCCACCCAACGTCACAAAAGATTGGCACGTCATCCAAACGTTTAGCTTTCATTCAAGACGGGGAAAATTCCAAAGAATTCTATCTCACTAATAATAATAAAAAAAACTAGAACTGCACAATGTCGAGTGCCTACTTGCTTGTTGAACGCAAGCAAGCGCACGCAAGCAGAGCGCAGGGGTTCCCAAACTGTGGTGCGTGCACCCCGTGTGGTGCGCGAAAGCCCTCTAGGGGGTGTGTGACATGAAAAGGGTAATGGTGGTTTTATGGTGTTATTTAACACAAACGGCAAAATCCTGTAAAAAGGAGATGTATAGAGCAGCTGTGGGAGTACACAGCAGCTGCATGTCTCTTGTCATGCAGCTATTTTCGGCCAAATACAAATAGTCATTTTTGGCCAAATACAACGAGACAATATAAATCTGTATTCATGAGTGCACACGTCGCTCAATGTCACTCTCGTTATGCAACAACACATACACAGAAACATAGGGGAATATGGAAGGGGTCTGTGTAATGACTAGGCGAACACAGTAATGATCTGATGTTTCAATATTCAAGGCAGTTAAATATAGAGGCAGTTTAGAGACCAGGATTACTGCATGTTTTTGTGAGGAGACACGGGGAGACAGTGGCAGGGGGGGGGGTGGAGAAGGGAGCACGTCCCCCCTGGTGGCCTTTTTTTTTTTAAATAAAAAGTTAAATATATATTTTTTGTCAATTGTAACTTTATACTCATTTATATTTTTCATTTCATTCATGCTTTGTAAACACAAAAAAATCACTCTATTTTGTGCTTTGTTTTTGTATGAAGTGCAACAACCTTGAATCTTGTTACTTGCGCAAGCAGAGCGCGCAAGTAATATTTTCGCCCGGTCTCCTTCGTCGTGACAGCTGTTCCGCCATTCGAGGCTTACGCAGAAAAACATCAAATCTGTGCCTGTGTTGCTGGACCAATGATGACGAAATGACCATATTTCTTACGTCATCATTTAGAGCTAGTCATACGTATACTATATACATAATCAGTAAAAAATAAAATAGCAAATTGTGCCTGATCTGCTGGGACCAGAGTACGTGGTGTGTATGTGTATGACTAGCTCTAAATGATGACGTAAGAAATATGGTCATTTCGTCATCATTGGTCCAGCAACACAGGCACAGATTTGATGTTTTTGTGCGTAAGCCTCAAATGGCGGAACAGCTGTCACGGTTTTTGGCGCAAAGTAACCACAGTATACCGCTAATCAACTTACAACTACACACTTTATACAGTATAGAGTATAGAGTATATATGTATACATATATAGTATATGCCTATATACTATATATATACTATATATATTTCTTACGTCATCATTTAGAGCTAGTCATACGTATACTATATACATAATCAGTAAAAAATAAAATAGCAAATTGTGCCTGATCTGCTGGGACCAGAGTACGTGGTGTGTATGTGTATGACTAGCTCTTAATGACTTAAGAAATATGGTCATTTGTGGTCATTTGGTCCAGCAACACAGGCACAGATTTGATGTTTTTCTGCGTAAGCCTCAAATGGCGGAACAGCTGTCACGGTTTTTGGCGCAAAGTAACCACAGTATACCGCTAATCAACTTACAACTACACACTTTATACAGTATAGAGTATAGAGTATATATGTATACATATATAGTATATGCCTATATACTATATATATTTCTTACGTCATCATTTAGAGCTAGTCATACGTATACTATATACATAATCAGTAAAAAATAAAATACCAAATTGTGCCTGATCTGCTGGGACCAGAGTACGTGGTGTGTATGTGTATGACTAGCTCTTAATAATGACGTAAGAAATATGGTCATTTGTGGTCATTTGGTCCAGCAACACAGGCACAGATTTGATGTTTTTCTGCGTAAGCCTCAAATGGCGGAACAGCTGTCACGGTTTTTGGCGCAAAGTAACCACAGTATACCGCTAATCAACTTACAACTACACACTTTATACAGTATAGAGTATAGAGTATATATGTATACGTATATAGTATATGCCTATATACTATATATATACTATATATATTTCTTACGTCATCATTTAGAGCTAGTCATACGTATACTATATACATAATCAGTAAAAAATAAAATAGCTAATTGTGCCTGATCTGCTGGGACCAGAGTACGTGGTGTGTATGTGTATGACTAGAAAAACTAAAAAGGGATCCAGAATATATCTACAACGATAAAACAGTATTTCTTATATAGATAGAAACTTGAATCATACTTAATAATACTAGATGTTTATATGTATAAAGTAGGTAGCAAATAGTTACATCTAAACATTAATCATTTCAAACGTTCCTTCACAGAGATACTGAGATTTGACAGTTTACAGCGGTCGAAAGGACTTGCGCGCTCTGCTTGCGCACTAGTTGGCCATTTATGGCCTACTAGTGTGCAACAAGCAAGTATGCACTCGACAGAGTGCAGTTCTAGTTTTCCTTATTTTGGCTTTTGTTTTCCTTTCTATGTAACAATTCAGTTAATTGTCAATAAGGTGGGTATACAGTAATATGCTTCGGCTTCAGCCCTTTCCTTTTTGGTCAATTGTAAAACACAAACCTTTGTATATTGTATGTACAACTGATGATAAAGTGATAAATGACAGAGACAAATAAACTAACTAACTAAATGTTTTGCAACATTACATGATTGACATTGACATGACTCACATGCTGATTGGTTATAGTATGCTCCAAAATGAGTAAATAAATCATATAGTGTCTAGAAATATTTGTACATATTTAGTTGTTTATATTCAATAATTGTAAAACTAACTAAAATAATGTAAAACAGTAAACTGTCATACATTTTTCAACCCAAAAACATAAATAATATGGGTATGTGTACTGTATGTATTCTCAATTTCATGAAGGAGGCCCAAGTTGAGCCTTCTCCCAATGCACCCCTAACAGTTACCCCTATCGCCAACCTTTTAGCCAGGTATGTTAGACGAGAACCAGTTCTCATTCATAATAATGACCATTAGCTCTATTTCATGAAACTGAATGAAATGTTGTCAACTCTCACTCTCCCTCTGATGTGGAGACTGGAGAGTGAGAAAGAGAGAGACCGGGAGACGGGAGAACAAAATGTTCTGGGAGAAAATGTAATCAGCACAATTCCCTAGTCTTATTTGCGGAAGGCAAAGGGATGTGCTTCAACAGGCACATTTTGTGGCATTGTGACATTTCACTCAGGCCTCGTGAAGGCATGACATGACATGCAATCAAGTAGAGGAAAAAGTAACAAGCAAAACACGTTTCCCTTCTCTGTTAATCAACTACGATAATGTCAAGGGTCTTTGTCAGAACACTGGCTTAATGACGGGCTTTCTCAAATCACAGTTATTGGTTACAGCTCACCTCATTGACGTGAATAGCTTGTTTACAGGCAATTTGTTGTTATTGTCTCCGCCAGCCCGAAGGTGACAAGGTGTGTGTCCATTTGCAGATTTTTGCAAAACACATTTCATCCGTTGCGACTAGGGTTGGGATTCGGAATCGGGTCCGTTTCAGACCCGGTTCCGACATTGTGGATCCGGAGCCGGTTCCATCGTTTTTTTATTAACGGTTCCCCAAACGGTTCTCATCCGTCGTCATTTAGCTCTGCTGTGTCTGTGCATGCATGCAGAGCAGAGCCAAGTTACTGGGGAGATGTCACCCCACCTACATGAGTGGGGTCGGGGAGGATATCACCGTTCTGTGCATTCAGCGACCGGTCACCGCTGCGGCGCGAGCGGGACAGTATGTCGAAGAGATCTCAGTCTGTTGCACGTGACACGTCCACATTGAAGAAACATCTCAAAATCAATATGCCTCCACAAGTCCACGACTCACAAGATGAATCTAGGCACATCGTGTTTGAGAGCCTGCGGAAGGCCGTGCCCGCACTCCCCGCAGTTCCACCACAGCCGGCGGGGGACGAGGATGATGAAAGACTGGTTCACTTTCCCCAGGCTAGTAACGTTAGAAAATAAAAACTACTAACTAGTAACTTCTACAGAGCTTTTAATTAGGCGTATTGTACAAATGTTGTTCATTTAGAACGCCAGTGACTCAACGTCTTTCGGTCTGATATTTTATGAATCACGTTAACTATAGAGCCATGAATTAAATAAATTTACAAATGTTAAGAGGGATCCGGTAAGCCAAGGATCCGGAACCGTTAAAATCCTAACGAATCCCAACCGACGTGGACACTCTCCCTGGATGCCAGAGCAGAACCTCTGCCCCAAAACTTTCAGATCGGCCTACCCATTTTTTACACCATCAGATTTTGTCCAAACATCAAAAGCAAATTGGTACAAAGTATCTCAATAATCATGTGATAAACACGGATGTGTCCAATTTGTCTTAATCCATCCTGATTGTCAATGATTGGCTTCTACAGTTTGCAGGAGTGGCTTGTTTCGCTAAACAAATGTTTTGATATTACTCCTACATATTCCAACATGTCCAAACATTACACAATTCGGTATGTTGTCAGAGTACTTAGTACTTCAATCATATACACTGTATACAGTATTGCATATTGGAGTGGTTCTCAAAGTGAGGTCCCGGAACCAGTGTCGTTTCCTGGAATTACATTTTGGGCAGGCAAGATGTGTTAATTGTCGTCGTCCCGCGCATAATCGTTAGCACTAAAGGTTTTCAAAGAGATATACCTGCCAGACGATTAGGATACAAAGGCTGAAAGGCATGTATTTACATTCCAATGGGTGATTGATCGCGCTCTACCACAACGGCCAATCAGCTGTCCACTAATACAGGTCTTGTTTTTGTCCTCTTTTTTTTCTCATTGTATGGATTTTGGCCAGGCAGCAATGGATTTGGACAGGCGGATGCCTGTCCTCGTCTTATTGTAGATACGCCACTGCCTGGAACCCCGACAGGTTTGTAGCTCTAAGAGTTACGGTGATCTTTGAAATTAGAACGTTTGAGAACCTAGTATGTGTATGACTAGCTCTAAATGATGACGTAAGAAATATGGTCATTTCGTCATCATTGGTCCAGCAACACAGGCACAGATTTGATGTTTTTGTGCGTAAGCCTCAAATGGCGGAACAGCTGTCACGGTTTTTGGCGCAAAGTAACCACAGTATACCGCTAATCAACTTACAACTACACACTTTATACAGTATAGAGTATAGAGTATATATGTATACATATATAGTATATGCCTATATACTATATATATACTATATATATTTCTTACGTCATCATTTAGAGCTAGTCATACGTATACTATATACATAATCAGTAAAAAATAAAATAGCAAATTGTGCCTGATCTGCTGGGACCAGAGTACGTGGTGTGTATGTGTATGACTAGCTCTTAATGACTTAAGAAATATGGTCATTTGTGGTCATTTGGTCCAGCAACACAGGCACAGATTTGATGTTTTTCTGCGTAAGCCTCAAATGGCGGAACAGCTGTCACGGTTTTTGGCGCAAAGTAACCACAGTATACCGCTAATCAACTTACAACTACACACTTTATACAGTATAGAGTATAGAGTATATATGTATACATATATAGTATATGCCTATATACTATATATATTTCTTACGTCATCATTTAGAGCTAGTCATACGTATACTATATACATAATCAGTAAAAAATAAAATACCAAATTGTGCCTGATCTGCTGGGACCAGAGTACGTGGTGTGTATGTGTATGACTAGCTCTTAATAATGACGTAAGAAATATGGTCATTTGTGGTCATTTGGTCCAGCAACACAGGCACAGATTTGATGTTTTTCTGCGTAAGCCTCAAATGGCGGAACAGCTGTCACGGTTTTTGGCGCAAAGTAACCACAGTATACCGCTAATCAACTTACAACTACACACTTTATACAGTATAGAGTATAGAGTATATATGTATACGTATATAGTATATGCCTATATACTATATATATACTATATATATTTCTTACGTCATCATTTAGAGCTAGTCATACGTATACTATATACATAATCAGTAAAAAATAAAATAGCTAATTGTGCCTGATCTGCTGGGACCAGAGTACGTGGTGTGTATGTGTATGACTAGAAAAACTAAAAAGGGATCCAGAATATATCTACAACGATAAAACAGTATTTCTTATATAGATAGAAACTTGAATCATACTTAATAATACTAGATGTTTATATGTATAAAGTAGGTAGCAAATAGTTACATCTAAACATTAATCATTTCAAACGTTCCTTCACAGAGATACTGAGATTTGACAGTTTACAGCGGTCGAAAGGACTTGCGCGCTCTGCTTGCGCACTAGTTGGCCATTTATGGCCTACTAGTGTGCAACAAGCAAGTATGCACTCGACAGAGTGCAGTTCTAGTTTTCCTTATTTTGGCTTTTGTTTTCCTTTCTATGTAACAATTCAGTTAATTGTCAATAAGGTGGGTATACAGTAATATGCTTCGGCTTCAGCCCTTTCCTTTTTGGTCAATTGTAAAACACAAACCTTTGTATATTGTATGTACAACTGATGATAAAGTGATAAATGACAGAGACAAATAAACTAACTAACTAAATGTTTTGCAACATTACATGATTGACATTGACATGACTCACATGCTGATTGGTTATAGTATGCTCCAAAATGAGTAAATAAATCATATAGTGTCTAGAAATATTTGTACATATTTAGTTGTTTATATTCAATAATTGTAAAACTAACTAAAATAATGTAAAACAGTAAACTGTCATACATTTTTCAACCCAAAAACATAAATAATATGGGTATGTGTACTGTATGTATTCTCAATTTCATGAAGGAGGCCCAAGTTGAGCCTTCTCCCAATGCACCCCTAACAGTTACCCCTATCGCCAACCTTTTAGCCAGGTATGTTAGACGAGAACCAGTTCTCATTCATAATAATGACCATTAGCTCTATTTCATGAAACTGAATGAAATGTTGTCAACTCTCACTCTCCCTCTGATGTGGAGACTGGAGAGTGAGAAAGAGAGAGACCGGGAGACGGGAGAACAAAATGTTCTGGGAGAAAATGTAATCAGCACAATTCCCTAGTCTTATTTGCGGAAGGCAAAGGGATGTGCTTCAACAGGCACATTTTGTGGCATTGTGACATTTCACTCAGGCCTCGTGAAGGCATGACATGACATGCAATCAAGTAGAGGAAAAAGTAACAAGCAAAACACGTTTCCCTTCTCTGTTAATCAACTACGATAATGTCAAGGGTCTTTGTCAGAACACTGGCTTAATGACGGGCTTTCTCAAATCACAGTTATTGGTTACAGCTCACCTCATTGACGTGAATAGCTTGTTTACAGGCAATTTGTTGTTATTGTCTCCGCCAGCCCGAAGGTGACAAGGTGTGTGTCCATTTGCAGATTTTTGCAAAACACATTTCATCCGTTGCGACTAGGGTTGGGATTCGGAATCGGGTCCGTTTCAGACCCGGTTCCGACATTGTGGATCCGGAGCCGGTTCCATCGTTTTTTTATTAACGGTTCCCCAAACGGTTCTCATCCGTCGTCATTTAGCTCTGCTGTGTCTGTGCATGCATGCAGAGCAGAGCCAAGTTACTGGGGAGATGTCACCCCACCTACATGAGTGGGGTCGGGGAGGATATCACCGTTCTGTGCATTCAGCGACCGGTCACCGCTGCGGCGCGAGCGGGACAGTATGTCGAAGAGATCTCAGTCTGTTGCACGTGACACGTCCACATTGAAGAAACATCTCAAAATCAATATGCCTCCACAAGTCCACGACTCACAAGATGAATCTAGGCACATCGTGTTTGAGAGCCTGCGGAAGGCCGTGCCCGCACTCCCCGCAGTTCCACCACAGCCGGCGGGGGACGAGGATGATGAAAGACTGGTTCACTTTCCCCAGGCTAGTAACGTTAGAAAATAAAAACTACTAACTAGTAACTTCTACAGAGCTTTTAATTAGGCGTATTGTACAAATGTTGTTCATTTAGAACGCCAGTGACTCAACGTCTTTCGGTCTGATATTTTATGAATCACGTTAACTATAGAGCCATGAATTAAATAAATTTACAAATGTTAAGAGGGATCCGGTAAGCCAAGGATCCGGAACCGTTAAAATCCTAACGAATCCCAACCGACGTGGACACTCTCCCTGGATGCCAGAGCAGAACCTCTGCCCCAAAACTTTCAGATCGGCCTACCCATTTTTTACACCATCAGATTTTGTCCAAACATCAAAAGCAAATTGGTACAAAGTATCTCAATAATCATGTGATAAACACGGATGTGTCCAATTTGTCTTAATCCATCCTGATTGTCAATGATTGGCTTCTACAGTTTGCAGGAGTGGCTTGTTTCGCTAAACAAATGTTTTGATATTACTCCTACATATTCCAACATGTCCAAACATTACACAATTCGGTATGTTGTCAGAGTACTTAGTACTTCAATCATATACACTGTATACAGTATTGCATATTGGAGTGGTTCTCAAAGTGAGGTCCCGGAACCAGTGTCGTTTCCTGGAATTACATTTTGGGCAGGCAAGATGTGTTAATTGTCGTCGTCCCGCGCATAATCGTTAGCACTAAAGGTTTTCAAAGAGATATACCTGCCAGACGATTAGGATACAAAGGCTGAAAGGCATGTATTTACATTCCAATGGGTGATTGATCGCGCTCTACCACAACGGCCAATCAGCTGTCCACTAATACAGGTCTTGTTTTTGTCCTCTTTTTTTTCTCATTGTATGGATTTTGGCCAGGCAGCAATGGATTTGGACAGGCGGATGCCTGTCCTCGTCTTATTGTAGATACGCCACTGCCTGGAACCCCGACAGGTTTGTAGCTCTAAGAGTTACGGTGATCTTTGAAATTAGAACGTTTGAGAACCACCGGCATCGTAATTGCATAGCGGACGTGAAATCAGCTCTGACAGTGTGATAAACAGGAAACGCTTCCAACACTGTGTGTGATGGAACCGATTCCGGTTCCACAATGTTGTATCCGGTTCCAGTTTGCAACAATAGATGGTGTACATACTGTATATGGGGCACGTACAGTATGTGAGTGAGTGTGTGTTGTAAATAGAGTCCAAAGGGAAGCACGCACATCTCAAAATAAATTCTACAGGTGCTGAACAGGAAGGCATGTCTGCAGTCCGCACACTATTCTCGGGCTCCCAGGATACTTTATTTAAGGCAGAGACACAATGTTTCGACCCTTGTGGGTCTTCGTCAGGTATGACCTGCAAGTGTCTCTGCCTTAAATAAAGTATCCTGGGAGCTCAAGAACATCTAGTGCGCACGCAGACTGCCTTCCTTTTGCCAGTGAGTGTGTGCGGATGCATAGTATACCTCCTGTGTGCGGCTGCTCTCTCCAGACTCTGTGAAGAGTTTGATGGGAGTGGAGCGCTGCGACACGGCGCCGTCGTCATCGCGGTCCTCCTCGGAGTCGTCCTCCGACGTGCTGGAGATTGCCTCCTCGCTTGGGGGAGGAGGTGCGCTAGCTGCAGTCTTCCGTTGGAGCACAGTCTCCTCCTTGTTGCTCTTGTTGCTGGAAATGGGTTAAAAAAAAGAAATTCACTCAAAATGTTCCAACATTTTGGATATTGAGCTTGTAGATCTGCTATTTTTATTCAGCCTTAGCCACACAACGTCTCTCGTGGATTTCCTGGAGGGGGGAAGCTCCCCTCTCACGATGCGCTGCACTGTTTGCAACATTCTCTACTGTAAGCCAGGAGAGGCTTTAAATGGATAAAGTGGTTCAAATTAGTGTGATGCTACATTAACACAGGCTTTGCTCCAGTAGTGTTTTATTGTATTTAAAAAAACCATAAGTTACACGACGTTTCGGCCGTGAACGGCCTTCATCAGGTGATAGTAGTTAGTTTATCAAGGTCGTCACGTCACGTGACTGATGTTGACTGGGTAGGTAATTTACAAACACCAATGAGTGACATGACAATAAATATGAATAACCACCACAGCAAGGAAGTTTACAATATTAACACAGTTTTTAGCTTGTTACAGACTGTTTTAATATATTTTTAAAATATTTTAAAATATTTTTATACATTTGAGATTTAGCCATTTTTTGTTTTTAAGATAAAAAAAAAAGCTTTTGGTACCAAAAGTGTTTACAGTTTGGGCAATCTGCTCCAAAATAGTGTTAGTCAGTCAGAACAATATCAAAGGGAACGTGTAAGGGCTCTAATATTAGCTCTAGTAGTCATATTTATTGTCATGTCACTCATTGGTGTAAATTACCTACCTTGATAAAAGGGAGGTTGTCACATACTAACTACTATCACCTGATGAAGGCCGTTCACGGCCGAAACATCGTGTAACTTATGGTGTTTTAAAATACAATAAAACTCTACTTGGAGCAAAGCCTGTGTGCGGACTACTTTCTTCACTGTAAAGCAATGTAAAGCCACTGGTACCCATCAAAGCCAAAGCAGATTCATCGATCAGTATGCAATACATCACAGGTTGTCCGCTGTACTATGCTGTATGTAGTTTACAGTTATTCAAACATGCATTTACATTATGTGATAGGTGATTTGCTGAGGTGAAGTTCAGGTACAGTATATCCCTGGTTTTTAGATGCATTACTTTTGGATAAAAAGAGTATTTTCCAAACTGACATTGAACTGTAAGTGTTAAATAACTCGGATATTAAGGAAATAAATAACAATATAGAAGATGTGGGGGAAAAAAATAAACAAAACAAAACATAGGACAATACAATAGCCATTGAAACCGGAGTGAAAAAGAAAATGGGACACGTGGAGCATGAGTGAGGACAGCAGCAGGTAAACACCGCCACATGGTGAGATTGTTTTTATTACACAACGTGCCTAATGGTAATGGTAATGCTAACTTCAGATTGCAACATCTGCATGTCATTTCACTGTGAGCATCACACCAGGTCCTCCTAATCCAAGCCATTGAGGAAAAACAGTGACATTTGACACGGGCCAATCATGAATAACTACATGTGGTGTGCCAAGTAGCCTTATCCCGAGCCAGCGACGGGTAAACATAGCGAGAGAGGTGTAATGAAACTAATGTGTTTGTGTTGCACGTCCAATTAATGCGATACCACGTGTGGGTTATTATGACGTAAGAGTCTTGTTTTTGTTTTCTGCACACCACTGTGCAGCATAGTTTGAAGGGCACTGTGACCTATAATAACTATGAAAAACGGACACAAACACAATCATTGGACAGTCATTAAGTACATTTACTTGAGTACATTACTTGTTTTTCAGGGGGGGTTTTTTAATCTGTACTTTTCGCATTTGAATTATTTGTTTATTCACTTTTCAATCCACTACACCTCAAAGACAAATATTGTACTTTTGACTCCACTACATTGGCTTGGAGTGGGTGGTGAAGAAAGCACAACAACGCATCTACTTTCTGAGAAGACTCAAGAAAGCCGGCATGGGCCCCAAAGTCCTAAAAGCTTTTTACAGAGGCACCACAGAGAGAACATCCTGACTGGCTGCTTCACTAAAAAAGTTCGCTCTGAAAGAATATATATTCAAAGATTTGTGCCACATTTTTACGATTAAAAAAAAATAGCAGACCTACTGAGCTTGTAGATCTGCTATTTTTCAATAGCTAAAGTACAACATAATGCTTAGTTAAAACACCAAAAGGGGTTCAACTGGAAAGCAATGCAGAGGGTTGTGTGGACAGCACCACCAAAGCCCTGCACGACAATCGTCATGTCAGCAAAACTCGTGGAATTATGAAGGACTCAAGCCATCCAACGAAAATAAGTTTGACTGTAACAATAAAATACAACCTTGGACGTCTATAATTTGCCTCAAGTACTGGGATTGAGTACTCTGTCCACCATTGCACACTTTTAAAGGTGTAGTGAAACGGAAATGGGGTGGGCATTTTATTTTGAAGTTTCAGCTTGAAACGGTGGCTCTGAAGTGTCTGAACCAATCAGAGCATTGCATCCCTCCAGGCTATGGGGTTTTAAGTCTGTGACTTCCTCTCACATGCAGTATCGTTTGTAAACAAAGTGACAGAGAGACATGGGGCAAAGCCAGGGGATTATTTCTAACCTATACATACAATAGCGTGATGATTAAGTTTAAAACGAGTAATACACTATCTGGATGTCATCTTGAATGAGATTAAAAATTGAGTAGTTCTTTAATCAAAACCAGCTGTGTTGGAGGACAATGAAGCAATGGGAATCAAACTGGTGAGCTTCATTTTTTATTGGCTTTGATGTGGGCCTCGACAGGTCACCACGCAGCAAGGAAGTAATTAAAAAAATATTTTCATGGACTTTTGATATAAAAACACAAAAATGAGAATTTGCCCATTTTCTGGCATCCATTTTTAGGTATGCCCATATGATGACCACATATGGTCTAAAAGTGTTTCACTACACCTTAAATAAAACAAAACACCACATATCCAGACATATCCAGATATGCATGCAGCCACTCTCACGAGCACTTACCCCAGTGACACCGACTTCCCCGTCTCCTCTGGCTTGCGTACTGTGAAGGGGCTTGGATCTATTCCCACCGTCTTAGGCATAAACTCCCTTTGTACGGACAGAAAGAGAAAAGTACAATGTTGTTGGTGACTGGCCGGCAGTGGCTCAGGAGTTAGAGCGGACATTTGGTATGATCCCTGTGTCAAAGTGTTCTTGGGTGTTCTTATGAAACACTGAACCCCTGACCGTTTCCGATGAGCAGGTTGATGCTTGCCTCCACTGTCTTGTGTGTGAATGGGTCAATGTAAAGCGCTTTGGATAATGGCGCAAAATAAATGCAGACAATTTACAATTAAATGGTAAATGGATGATTTGGCATCCCAGGTTGAGGCAGTATCATAAGTATGTCATTTAGAGTGATCGATAAATCAGAGAGAGAGAGATAGAGTGTGTGTGTGTGTGTGTGTGTGTGTGTGTGTGTATGGCCACCTGGCAGAGTTGGTCATGGCAATGCAGAAGGTGTCGTCAAAAGAGGTGAGCTCGTAGGGTTTGAAGAACTCAGTGTAGATGTCAACGCTCTCTTCATATCGGTTCAATCTCTTCACTCGAAGCTTCTTCATATTGTCCTCACAGGGGACTGCACACACACAGTAATGTAATCAAAATGTTTAGTCCTATGGATTTGTTTTAATTTATTATTAATTTATTTTTGCAAGATTAGCTTTGGACAACCAGACAGACACAGACCGACTTTTAGACAGCTAGGGTCATGCAGAGGCCATTTTTCAAGTAAAAAAAACATCATATAAATATTGGGATTTGGATCAATGGTATCACAGAAATGCCAGGAAAACATAACCGATTATCAGATTGAAATACCTTCGTCATAGGCCACAGGCAGGAAGGGTAGGATTGCTTCGGACCACCAAAAGGTATAGCTGGAGAGGTAAAGAGGTCATGCAAATTAATGCATTTAGGACACCTGAATACACAATGTTACATAACAAATTGGCTCAGCCGGATGACCCGTCTTGACAAGTGAAGGCAACAGCCTTTTATGCAATATAACCAATCTGAGCGTGTTGCGTTACATAGTGAGTCCTCAAGAGAAAGCTCACAGTGTGTGACCACTAATTGAACTCGCCCACAATCACTCAATTTTCACCCACACAATGGCTGAGTCTCTTTGGCCCATTGTGTTCATATAAACTACTGTAGTGACACATATCGGTTATGCAAGCAGGATGGTGGTGATGTTCTACCTTTCATACGTAACACATGCACAGCAATGACAGTGAACTAGGTCATACATGGGCAACTGCCGGCCCGGGGGCCCCACCTTCACTTAATGTGGCCCACAGGTTAATATCCGAATATTGATACAGTATTTATTTCAGCTGTTGCAATTCCAAACATGCGAGCAATGAGCATGACCCGTTACTTCAGTCTAATATTAGTAGTAGTTGAATGTATTACAATTTTATTGTCCAATGTATTTGCATTTAAATTCAGAAAGTTAATACTAACTAAATGCATTTTAATTACTGAACAGGATTCCAATTCAAAAATAGCAACAAAAAAAGAGGAAAGATATTCAGGATGAATTCAAATAGCAAAAATGGCTCAAAAGCTCAAGCTCAAAACGTGTCGCAGTGCGACACATTTTGACCTTGTAAATCTGCTATTTTTGACACGACAGTATGTAATGTGGCCCTCTGGAGTGAGTGTGGAACTATATTAGTCTCCATCTTCAGAGGTTTGACCTCTGAACTAGGTCAAACCTTATAAAGTGTTATGAGACAGAGTAATAGAGGGTGGACAAAACAGCACCCTCTTAAAAATGCCCTCTCTGTTCTTTTCAAGGCCGTGACAACATAGGACACCTCATTTTAATAGTCAAATGCTAGACACCTCTGTGGTGTCGCTAGTATGCAGAGGACAAGAGCGCAAGGCGGTAGCTTGTTACTATAGGGAAATCCTTCGTTGGAATTAAAAAGGTAAAATAAGCTTGTTGTAAACTCCCTCTCTAAAGCCTGTTTTGCTGTAGAATCGAGATGTAACAGGCACTCGGTGGGCAGTGGAAAAGTACCTGCCCACCACCACAGGGGTTGTGGGTTCTAATCCACCGTGGAGCAAATGGCCTTGTCAGGCGTACTATGAGAAGTCTTGCGAACACATACAATTGACCCATGTTCGGGGGAGGATAACCGGACAGGGAGGGTGATAATGGTCATTGCATGTACTCCTACAGGTTGGGGCGGCATCCGTCAGCGGGGAGGGGTAGGATGAAGGCTCTACGTCCTCCGGGAGGCTCCTCACTGCTAGGTGAGGAGCTTCCCTAACCCTAAGGTTGTTCTTTACTGACGCACAAGTGTCACCGTGGTGGCAATAGAGGTAAAACAAAAAAGTAAAAAGAAAGATTTGCTTAATTATACAGTAGGCATGTGTTGTGGTATTATGAGCATGCAGAGTGGGTGTGCATAGACTAGAGCATGTGTGGAATATACAGTACACTGCACGATTAGAAGCAGGCTAATCGTGCCAGTAAGATACTGTAGCCTCTAAACAGCTCTAGTCTAGACTGTACCAGTAAAACGCCTTAAGGGCCTTGCAAACACGCAAGGCCTATAGTTCATTTTCAATGAGACCTGCGTTTTTGCTCTGAGAAGTCGCGGTGCGACAATACAAGCTTATTTACGTGAGCGCGGTCCCGTGAATTTGTTGCGCGCATGCTCGTTACGTGCACACGCCAGCGACTCACCAGACCTGGATTCTGTTTAGCTTTTTTTTACGCTTGCGTTGTTGCGCCCCTCTTGAGCAGACCTGGAGGAGACCTGTGTTGATCCAGGCAACAACGCCTGCGTTCCTCGCTTCACGTTTGCAAGGCCCTTAAGGGCGTGGCCGCGTGCACGCATCTGACTGACTGAGAGGTGATGTCTGCGTGTGCATGCGTGCGTGTACCAGCGTCTTTCTTGGGGCAGAGCCATGGAGCTCCTATGATGCAGGTAAAAGTCAGTGGGCAGCTCCCACAGGTGGGGCTTGCACTCTGAGGGCTGATAGACCTGGAGGAACAGGTTGATGGCATCCTGCCTGTCTGCATCTGAAATACACAACATCGTTTCACGTAGAAATACATTTCATGAGGAAAATGAAATGTCAATGCAGAGGAAACCTATTTTTTGTTGATTTTCGTGAGAAAGGCATTAACATGCAATCATATGGCAATTTACAATTACAATTTAGACATTTAGCAGATCTGCTCTTAATCCAGAGCGATTTACAGTAACACAAGGTGATACGTCAAATGCATAGAAATAGTAATCTAGGATCTGGCCGCGGTCGAGCGGTCCAAGCACCTAGGCTGGTAATAAAGCCTGACGGTGTGAGTAGTAATCTTCAAAGTTCACCGACACAACCCCCCTAGACCATCCCAAGTTTTAACGTAGGAAAAGAAAAGAGAATAATTCTAGTGAAATAAGACGACGAACACGTGACAAAATGACAGTGTAGCAATAGGTTTCACAGTGAGGCTGGGCTGTGGGAGGGCACAGAGACCTTTATTCGTCCGTTTGTCTGTTTAATGAGTGGCACATGTTTACAAGCGTTGCCCAGCCAGGTGCCAACTAATCCATCCCACAAACTGTGTAGCCACATGCACAGTGCTCCAAACAGACACGTTACGTACGATTACTGATTAGACAGCAAATGGAGTCGGTCGCTTTAATTATTGCCTGCTTCCCCGCAATTTGGTAATACTGTATTGATTCAAATATGCGGTAAGGGTTGTGATGACCTCTGAGAACATCATAAGCATCATAACATCAACTATTGTATCAGTAAGAAAATAAATTATATTCCACAAGAACAGTATTACAAGTCGATTGCATATATGCACAAATACAGAACATGTGCAGTAACAAATTAGGCACATTTCTATGTAACGGCTCTCCAGCTGAACATGCAAGTTCAAATGTAATAATGTCCTTTACTTGGGTGTCAGTCCCTCCCACCGAGGTTGTATGGAGAAAACAAGGCGAGATGAAACAAAGAAATATTCTTTTGAGAAGTGCAACATTCTGCTCAAGTGTCTTATCCATTTCTAATAAACACAGCTATCAAGCCCTTTGAGACTATAGCAGTGATTAGTGATTAAGGCATATATGAGTTACTAATTGCCTGCTGCTGCTCTACAACCAGTCACTAACTAGATATCTACAGTCCCCTATTGCCATAGGCTATTTTAGAATGACTATACCGTTCCATGATGCGTCAATTCCAGTAAAGCAATTTTGCCAGCTATCCCCTGGCAACAACATTATTGCACTGTGCGAACGATGAGGAATTAATCTTACAATTCCAATCACATGCCTAAACACAACAGCCCTAGGACAGTGGTTCCCAAAGTGGGGTCCGGGGACCCCCAGGCGTCCCTGAGAGAGTTCCAGGTGGTCGCCAGCTAAGATAGTTTGGAACCAAATGGACCCTTATGGGTCTGTAACTCTGAGTGTGTACAAAGGGAACCACATGGACCCGTTACACTCTCAGAGTTAAATGAACATTGATTTTACAATTATAAATTGGGGGTCCCAGAGAAAGAAATGACATTAAATGGGGGTCCGTATAGCCTAATGCATGTCACACTGGGGGTCCTTTCAATTAAACGGTTTGAGAATCTCTGCTCGAGCCGTAAACATCTTCTCTTATGGGGGTCCCTGGCATTATCTTTTCTAATGGGGGTCCGTGGGCTAATTAGTGTCCATTTGGGGGTCCTTGACATGAAACAGTTTGGGAACCACTGCCCTAGGAGGCTGTGTGAAACAACGGCATATACAGTAAGAGTGGGAGTGAGGCAACACAGAGAGACAGCATAGCTCGCCACATGAAAACCCTGTCGTACAAAGACAAGGGAGTAGAGCCTATCATTTATGCTGGAAACCATCGAGGAAGGCCTATCACATATCTATCTTTTTTTTGCAACAATGTGTTTTATCCCTACTCCTGTTCTTTACTCTTCTTCTCTACACTCTATGAACGACATTTCTAAACTTTGTGGAAACCTTGACCTTTTGCAGGGAAGGAGTCCTAAAAACAACAACCAGGATCAATCATGACTTTGTTTCTGCGGAATCCGCGCACCTGCGTGTGTGCATCCATGCTCGTTAGACATCATCATTAGAATCCCAGCAGCTGTTTGTGGAAAGGGTGCATGTTGTGCACACTGTACAATGACTCACAATGAAAAGTATAAGGCTTGCTATGGCACGGACGATGGATGGTACTGTATGGAGGTAGGGTTGGAAAGAGGGTGGGAAAAGAGGGAGGGGGTAACAAGTACAGTGAAATATAATGGCGATGGGGATTGGCGTGGTGGGGGAGGAGTTTGGTGGGGAGGTGGCTGGGGATGCATTGGGGGCTTTTGTTAGATCATCTATTGCTTAGGAGACAAAGCATAATTACAACTGCTGTCTCCCAAAGGTTAAAAGATTTAAATCATGATGATAATTGTCCTGAACAATTGAGCAACACAGTTCCATGTACAGTATTTTATTTAGACAGGAGATTAGAATATAGAGAGGCAGGACGCTGAAATTAGAGATAGACACAGCCATACATGGCTCCAGCTGCAAACGAACCGGAGACGTTGCAACCATAGTTTTCTACTGAATGTATTCTCTCTAAGAATGTTTAGTTTTTACACAAAGCACACCTCAGTGTTGTTGACGCTCATCGGCCTAGCCCTAGCTTGAGTTTTTTTTTTACTGAATATAATAGATTTGCTGGATTTAGGTGAACCTGTGAAGATTAAAATGATTGAAAATGAATGAGTTAAGTGTAGTGATATCTGCTGCACCTGCCAAATGGCAAGACAAACTGTATCAATGAAGTAAGGCTACAGGTATCTACAAAGTTTTGCTATGAAAAGTAACCATCAGGTTTTCATGTGTGCTTGCTCGTGTATGCATCAATTTTTTTGTTTTGGTTGTGTGCATGCGTGTGTGACGTGCGCGTGCAAATGCCGAGTCTGCGTTTCTATGGCAACAGAAGGGCAGATAGGGTTTCACAGTGTGTGTGACAGTGGGTGTGAATAAATGTCTGCACTCTGCACTGAAGCAGGCAGTAATGTGGATGAATTGGGGACAAAGGAAATGAAAGGTTATGAAGAAGAGCAAGGGTGAGCATGCTGAAAATGATTAGCAAACTATGACGACTAACACTGGAGGGGCGAAATTTTCGTGTGTGTGTGTGACTGTGTGTGTGTGTGTGTGTGTGTGTGTGTGTGTGCGCGCGCACACACACACTCTTGCGTGAGTGCGTTGCGGAAGTAAATAAAATGTTATGTATGCATGCAACAAGGGTGTAATGTAGTAGGCCTAACAAAACGGTCTGTGCAGAGGATGTGGCTCAATGGAGGTAGTGTTCAAAGGCCAGTGTGTGTGCGTGTGTGCGTGCATCGCATTTATACATAACCCTATCATAAAATACCATAAACTCTGTCAGTCCTCATTACTTTTTATCCTCGGTGGGTTGACCAAATGATCTAAAGTTGCAGAAGGGTCAGGAAAACATGGCCACCCATTTGTGCAATACTCTTTTACTTGATATAGTCGTGGTACATTTATGTCTGTCAAGTTGCGCCCAAGTTATGCCCGTGACAGACAGACAGGTTTTGTGAATTATATACCTATGCTGTTTGCATTTAACTCATGACGTCGTCCACTGGTTGATTGCACTATGGCGCTTGATAAAACCACAAGTGTGCATAGTAGGGGCATTGTCCCAAAATGTTTGTGCTATAATAAATCCATTGGAATGTTGTCCATGCAGTGTTTGCGTGTGTATGTATATGTATACAGTATGTATATATGTGTGTGTGTGTGTGTGCATACCAGAGAAAGCGTTGCTGTAATAGCGCGACAGTGTCTGCATGATGTCTTTGGAGTGCTGTGTCCAGGGGGCGATCTTTCTGTATGTCTTAACCCTGTGGACCAGCTGGGAGCCACCGTACTGCAGCGACAGTGTGTCTCCGTGATCCTCATACAGCTCCTCAAACAGCCTGGGATACGCAAACACACACAAAACATCCATTACAAATCCTCCCTAATGGAACGTTAATCTGCATCTTCTCCAAGTCGAGGTGTAATTGAGGTGCAATGTTTTTACCTGACACAGTCTGTATCAAACTGGAGCTTGGGTTTGTCGATCATGCCCAGTGCATAAAGCTGATAGGCCAGCGCACATTTCCCCACCATGAACTGGGCGGTGTTAGTCCGATCCAGGCAGTCAACACAGTTGGTCCGCAACACACCAGTCTACATACAGATGCAGGATTTTATTTTTTATTTTTTGAATCAAGCCAAAACCTAGTGAACCGCAAGCTATTTTTTTTTATTTTTTTGCGGCTTACGCCTTTTATTGATTTTTGAAGGGACAGACAGTAGGCTGACAGGAAACGGGAGAGAGATGGGGGGATGACATGCAGTAAAGGCCGTGTCGGGTCCGGGAGTCGAACCCGCGGCACACTGCGACTGGATTACCAGTCCGGTGCCCAGACCGTTACGCTACGGCCTGGGCGAACCGCAAGCTATTAAAACAGCTTAAACCGTTCACAACAACCTATTTCCATTTATTTTGCTCAAGCAAAGTAATTACCCTAGTTTGAGAGTTAATGAAATGCATGCTACATTTGAAACGCTCGTCTGCAACACAGATAGGAGGATCCTTGGTCTTGGTTGTGGCTGTATATGAAGAGACCTAACAGCAGGCACACCTGTACTGTAATTAACATCAGTTATATGAGCCGCTTATATAAAGGGGTAGGAAATGGATGTCACCGTCCACTAATCCCAGCCCCTCCCCTCCAGTGGTGATGATCGACAGGCAAACAGTGGCAAATTGTCGTTTTTACACACAGATAAAACCCCAGAACACAGAAAATCCACTCAATGTTCAAAGTTCAGGTTGTTTGGGTGTAATTGAGGTCATAAAACCTAAAACAAAAAATGTAAATAAAATCAATGAAGATTAATGTCATGAAAGCTTTAAAAGTATCCCTGGCAAATAAGACATATATGCCTGGCTTAAAACATTATACTTTGCCTCTATAACTTAAATTAGAAATTAAAAACACCTTAAATATTTTATTTATCTTAGAAAGTCTTATTTTTCCACACAATAGGGAAAACTCCTGTCGCAAGTGGATGATGTCATATGCCCATGTGTGGCTAAGTGAGTCTACCTGATAGTTATAAAGCATAGAGTGCCGACGGGAGCGACAGCCCCGCCCCCTGCTATTCGTTTCAATGGAAGTTGCTCAGTGGCGTTTTGTAGCACCTGGAAGAACGCTCTACTTCAGTGCAAACGAGGGCTCAATGTTAAACCCCAGCTGTGCAGGGTTTCCTAGTGCAATATGCAGGGGCCCGCCTGCTGTTCCAGCTTTGACCAGTCTGGGAGCTTGGGTCTACCCTAGAATGTTGGTGGGATGCATAATCACTCCACAAATTACATCAACTTGTGACAGGAGTTTTCCCTATTGAGTGAAAAACGGAGTATTTCATTTTTAAATTGTGAATTGTATTTATTGAGGGCAAGAATAATGTTTTAAGACGTATATGTCTTATTAGCCAGGGATCCTTTATTAGCAAGGGACCCTATAAGTATAGGATAATTTCTGCAATAAACAATGCCATCAATAGCGGATGTTTGGTATTCTGCCACTCACAAATCTGTTAAATAAATATGGGCTGATCATTCCTTACACTTATTTAGCGGTTGTTAAGGCATACCGTACCTGCACACGTCCACTTGATGTCATGTGACCACCTACATCTCCCCACCTGTAGATATCATTACAGAAAGAAATTAATCATCTTAAAATGTCCATGCTTCAGTCTACGTGCACAATTGTGGGTCATCATGGTAATCATGAGCGGGAGTGGCCGGTAGAGCAGCCGGATGGGAACTGCAAGGTTCCCGGTTCGATCCCGGGCTCCCCCAGAGTTAGTTTCTAAGTGTCCGTGAGCAAGACTCCACCATCGGTTTATGAATGGGTGAATGTAATGCACAATCTATGTAAAGCGCCTTGGATAAAATTGCTATATAAAAGCAACACTAAATATATAATTCACTCAAACAGCAAAAAGATTCACCAGGAGAGCGTAACTCCAGCTTAAACTCGCACTAATTTTTTAATTAGTTCCCCTTCCCACTGGGTGCCCCGACCGACCAGTAAACAAAATAAATAAAAAATGAAAACTTCTGAACAATAATCTTGCTAGGAACATCAATGGCCCAGTGAATTTGTCTGCCTTCTCTTTTTGTTGAGTGGCTGAAAGCACTATTGAATCCACTTTTCCCTATTCATCATGTCCTAAGGTAGCCTGGGCTCCAGCCTGATTTGCTGCATTTCCCGGATCTGAAATGTCACTTCAGATCCGGGGAACGCAGCAAATCAGGCAGGAACCCAGGCTAGTCCCAAGGTGCTTTGTAACGTCTGGAGTGGGAGAGAGTACGTGTAAGAAAACAAATGAGAATTCAAAAGTAGCTTGAAGAGAACAAAGGAGATATCGTCTCATTGAAATTCACCATATACAAATGCACAGTAAGTGTTTGTCCATGTGCCTGTGCGTGTTAAATGAGAGAAAACCAAGGCCAGACTGACTTTACGTGTGCATTAAAGAGAGATTTGGATAGCACCTGGCACAATATGAGGAGCACTGCACATAAGGATGAATCTATTATGTAACCATAATGGTAATGTTCAGTGTAAACAGGCAGACATGGAGAGCCCCATGCTCTTCATACATGGATGGTCATCTACTCAACCAGTTAGCAGGAAATATGTCTGTGGAGCAATTCCACCCAACCTCCCATTATGTATATTCGTGTCTGGGGGAAATCACCGTCAATACATGTGTGAATGTGAATATGTATGACCTTTCAAAGTGGATAATGTGTCAGAAACATGATGGGGTTGTCTGTTGCAGTGGTAAGAGACACAGTTGTACAACGAGGAACCGCAGAGTATGCGACTGTATGGCCCATTTGAACTCGTAATAATACATTTATATAGCACTTTTCTTAGTATCCAAAGTTACTTTACAAACAAAGCCTTGGCGCCTAGGAGCCTTGTCAAGAACCATTTCATACCCAAAACAATATAGATCTCATACTGTATAATATACTGTACTGTACAATATATACAATCAGGGGTGTCAAACTTGTGGGCCGCAAATGTGTCCAATTCGAATCACACATTGCAGGGCCTCTAAAGAATTCAGAGCCAAAACTGCTTTCACTTCTGCCCATAGAGTGCGCCACATACACAAACAGACAGACAGAAATAGAGTTTGTACACCTGGTAATGTCTTGTTTGGTTCTGGTGCTGGTAGTTAGAGGAGGCTCACCTCTCATCTGGTCTCAGCGTATGACAGTAGAAGTCTGAACGGTTGACAAAGAAGCCCGTCCGCTTCACCACGTTTTCAGCTATCATGCTAAGACGGTCCAGCACGTTGCACAACTTACTGAGAGAGAAAGAGAATATATTAATTCCTGCATAATATGAATTCCTTCAAACATCCTCAAGACTGTATATATATATATATAACTGGGATAATGTTATACTGTAAAGCCTACTCTTGAGGAAACACATATACCTGAATTTCCCAGTGGCCGATGGGTATCAATAAAATCCTACCTAGACTATATTAAAATGTCCTAAATCAACGGTGGACGTCAAACATCTGGACTTGCAAGGCACACTGTTTAGGGGTACCTTTTGGTGTAGCGGGCCATGTCCCAGGCGATGTAGTCGATGCAATGGGCTGGAGGGAGGAACTGGTTCAAGTTGATCACTGCAGGGTACAGCTCTTCACTCAGGATTTTTTCATGTTTCCTCTTCTCCCGTTTCTAAGGCCACAGAAGAAAACGAGAGACAACACAACACCACAGAGGACTTTGAATAATCTGTGATGAGAATAATTTAAATCGGCACACCCGTGATTGCTCCCGCTTGAAAAGATCATAACAGACTGAACATGGAGTGTTCGGTGCAACTAAATATTCACTGGTATCCAAAGACATTGGTATCCAAAGACATCAACAGTGCTGGAGAGTGCAAAACATACTCTCTCCCCATGCCGTCGGCCGTGGGCAACCCAAACACTACCGGCTGCATTTTATGTGCAACTTCATAAACACCAGGGGGCATCCCAAATGTTGTCCTAGCTAGAGCGGGCCTTTGAGGTCAGCAGTGGTGGCCACCTCTTTGTGCCAGTTAGAAGCCTCGATAGGGTGGTGACTTAAAGTGGAAAGCCACTCACTCCTCTGTTAGCGAGGTGTTTGCCAAGAACTGGAACAACAGTAAGAGCTTGAACAGAGTTCACACACTTAAAGCTCTGATGTAAGTAGCCAATTCGTTATAGACTGACGTAATGAGTAAGCACCCTTCCCCCCTTAATGTGCACAGTGCACACACATATGCTTAATTTCATTTTCAAACTGTTGATCCATTCCTCTAAAATGCACTGTCTTTGCAAGAGATAGCATCTCCCATGCTCTGGACACTTCTCTTAGGGTACCTTTTGTCCTATGTGTATAGCTACCAGCCTTATATATATATATATATATATATATATATATATATATATATAAGGATTATTTGTTTCATGGTCGTTTGGTTTGTACAGTACATGTTTGTGTATAGTTTCATGTTACAAAGTGGACCACAATGGAATTTTTGTAATTTTCTGTACATTTTCTTAAAGTGCCAAAAAAGTATTCTATCTATCCATCTATCCCTGTCCACACATCCAGCAGTGGCAGCTAATAACCAGTTTGCTAATAACACCCATTCAGCACAGCAGGGCACTCGTACACACACACAGGGTTTCGTAAAGGGCACTTAGGGTAAATAGTAAATACATTAATTAAAATGACACCACATACTGTACTGTATTACAATGTATTCACAGCTAGATTTCATTCACATACAAAGGCACAATGAGTGGTGATTCATTTTTTGCACACCACTGTACAAACCACATTTCATAATTGCACGCACACACACACACACAGCTGATGCAGAAAAACCTTGGCACATGCATGGCCATGTGCACTTTCACAATCTCTCTATCTTCATTTTAAATACACACACACATCAAACATGCATAAAATACCCTGAAAATCATCCCAGGTATGTCGACATGACTCATCATCCTCCACCCACATCACAAAGGTGTGATTTAATGTAATGGTCATATATCTATCTCTCTCTCATGGAGGAGGTATAATTACTGTACCATGGAGTCCACTCCTCTACCCCCTCCTCTAGTCCACTCCTCCATCCCCTCCTTCTCCTCCTCTACCCCCTCCTTCCACTAGTATCACATGGCTGGAACTTGTGCCTACTGCTGTGGTCTGCGATTGGTCCCTCGTATTGAGGCTTATCGTGCGAATGACAACGTGAGCATGAAACCCAAGCCACACAGCGATGGACATCGTTGGATTGTGTGTGTGTGTGTGTGTGTGTGTGTGTGTGTGTGTGTGTGTGTTTGCATGCATGTGTGTGTGTGAGAGAGAGTAGGGTCTTGCACAGAGTATAGGGACACTGGCTGAAATTAAAGGGGTAAATCCGTAAAACACACTCTGTACAATTACATGTGTGGAAATTGAAATTCTTTATTGCAATAATTCCTTGAGATTAATCATCTCGTTTTCAAGGGGGTCCACACAAATTGAAAGCAATATACTGTAGTTTTAGTATTTTGTGAAGATATATGCTCAGTTCTGTTAGTTTATTACTCTCTCAATTGAGTCTGTACGGAAAGGAGTAATATAATTTAATAACATATTACATCAGAATATGTTGTAGAGCATGAACAGTACATTTTAACACTTAATGTGTTATCACTATCCATTCCTTGAATCAATCATTTGTTTCCTGTCATGACATTTACTTTAGTTTTTACTTTACTTTAATTTCAGCTAATGTTCCCCCCATTATAGGGATACTGGGATTCAAGTGGTAATTTGTATCACAACAGGGCTAAAGGTATGACATTTCACAGTAGTAGTAGTAGGGTATCACTATCAAGTATCAACACAATACCATGGCATACGCCTGCAAAGGGAAGGCAAGTGCCACCATTGGCATGTGGGACGTGTCAGAGAGTTTTTGTTTTGTTTTTAAATCGATTTAGTTTTTCAATAATTAAATTTATGTATTTCCCCAATTTGGATGCATCTGCATTCTGCATCCGGATTGCCTCCTGCTCGTAATCCTTCCTCCTATTCATGCAGCCTGCCCCATTTATCTTTGTGTACTCCTCAGAATATGTACTGTACATCACACTCCAGTTCCCAATAATGATGACATTATACTGCTGCAGTTCTGTATGTACTGCCACATTGAGCCCAAAGGATTGTGTTAAATTGGCACAATATATGCATTCCCGTGTACTTTATATACATTCTATTCCCTCAAGTTAATTCACTCCTTTGTTTTGTAAATTCTTGTACAATAACATTCCTCACTCCCGTACCCTCTTCACTCGGTCCCCACATGTGACATGTCCATGTGAATACCCCCTCTGCTAGCCTCCAGACACAGTCATCGTTCCTCTGCCTACCCCTACTAGCGGAGGCGCTACAGGCAGAATTTTGATGGAATTGTGCACTTTACGATAAATGTATGAAATATGGCACACAGTTAGAGCAGACATTTTCCAAAATAACCTGCTGTTATTTTACAAATTCAGTTTCTAGACCAGGGGTTCTCAACGTTTTTGGCTGGGGGACCCCAGGAAATGCTTTGGCCATGTCTCACGACCCCTGCCCCACTCCCCTCCCCACCCCCAATACAAACTGACTGCAAAAATAACCTTATTAGAGAAAATATATGATCTAACCCTCATGCACAGTCCTTGGGCAAGACACGGAACCCTACATTGCCTCCAATGAGTTGGTCAGTGTGAGTTTGCCACCATTGGTGTGTGAATGTGGGAAGTGAGGACGCTGGCGTCGACTGTTCGCCGCATCACCTCCCAATGTATGAATGAACTAGATAAAGTGCCAATCGGCACAGGTCTCCACCAGGGCAGGTCAGGTTGTGGCCTCATGGTGGCGCTATAACAGGCTGTTGAGGAAGATTTGGGCCGGAGGTTGGTGTTGGAGGGATGCAGGTACAATGTTTTAGTTTTGCACAAAGCGGCCTCCTGGTGGCGCTATAACAGGCCGTTCTGGAAAGTTTGGGGCAGAGGTTGATCGTTGGCATCCAGGGAGTGTGTGTGCAAAATTTGGCATCGAGCGGTTGTGTGTGTGTGTGTGTGTGTGTGTGTGTGTGCGAGTGCATGACGCGACTTGGCTTGTTGTAGCGCCACCATCAGGCTGTTGAAAACTGTCAAGTGGCATTTCTTCCTTAGCCTAGTGGGAATATGCGTGCACAGTTTCATTGCAATCGGACGCTGCGTTGAGGAGTTGTGGCGATTTGTACAAAGCGGGCTACTCCTGAAAAGTGTAGGAGCCAATCGTGGCCAATCAGGATGGAATATGAGAAATCAAAAAAACCTGTCTTGATCACATGACTATGGAGATCATGTGTAGCGATTTGCGTGAAATTTGGATAAAATCTGAAGGAGTAATAATAGAAAATGTGTTTTACATATGTCGGCCTCCTGGTGGCGCTATAAAGAGCAGATGTGAAAAATTCCAGGCAAAGGTTTTTCCTTGGCCTCTAGGGAGTTGGCATACAAAGTTATCCACAGATCCGTGCAGTTAGAGGTAAAAACACTTTTGGGCCAGTTATAGCGCCACCTTGAGGCTGAGTTGAAATTGTTCATGTGTCATTTCGTCCTCGGCCTAGTGGGAATGTGGGTGCACAATGTCACGGAAATCACGCTATGTGTTCATGATTTGCAGCATTTTGTTTGAAACTGAGCACTCCTGTGAACTTTGGAAGCCAATGTTAACCAATCAGGATGGAGTCTGAGAAATCTGAAAGAGCCGTTTCGTTGAATAGCTCTAGAGAGACTGTGTACCACAATGCACAAAGCGGCCTCCTGGTGGCGCTATAACAGGCCGTTCTGGAAAGTTTGGGGCAGAGGTTCATCGTTGGCATCCAGGGAGTGTGTGTGCAAAATGTGGCATCGAGCGGGTTAACGGTGGCCGGGATTAGCTGTTCACGGACACACGGACGGACACACAAACGGACGGACGGACACACAAACGGACGGACGGACACACGGACGGACAGAGTGCAAAACATACTCTCCCCACATGCCTTCGGCCTGGTGGAGACAATGAACCATTGTAAAGAGCTTTGAGCACTTGGAAAAGCGCTATAAAAATGCAATTCATTATTATTATTGACTCGGTCTCATTTAGATCCATCATGGTCGTTCAAAATGATCAGGTTGCCTCCAATCTGAGAACCCATCGGCAAATAAAGGAATAGCCGGGGCCCGGTTGAAAAGTAATATAAAGTAATATGTAACTATATTACTCTTGATTCAAAGTAATAAGTAATCCTTTTTCTAAGGAGTAATAAGTAAAGTAAACATATTACTCTCCTAATTAATATTGCCCAACACTGAATATGAGATCTCTCATTTCACCACGATTCGCTTGAATTTGATTATTTGTCATAGGGCAAATTCATTTAAATTAAAAAATATAAAGATTTTTAAAGATTTTAAATACAGAAAATGTATAAGAAATTTGACAGGAGGAACTGATCATTGGAAAAATAGTTGTGGAAAATAGAAAAAGAAAATCTTATGCCAAGCTTTCAGCTTTTAATTGTGTAGGAGCCATCTTATTTGATTTGACATATTCGTGACCAAATGGCGCCCCCACTGGTTGCCTTGAGAAATGGCACCATGGTTCCCTTTAATTAAGCCACAGGCCCACAGCTGTAGGTGGAAAGACGCCAGTAGAGTTACAGATTTCAACAGCTCGCACGCAACGCAAACAGCGCAGTTAAAAGAAAAGAAAGGAAAGAAAGAAAGAAAGAAAAGTAGCCTACTTTATTATTTGTTTATGGAACGCTGCGCTCGTCTGTTTTTTGAGACCTTTATTTAGTTTATGTCTGGAGCCTGTTCTTGTTTTGTTTGCCCCGTTTATTTTGAAACCATTGCACTCACAACACAAACTCCTACCATAACATCAACCTGTTGCAGTCATCAATCACCATCGACAAACTACAAGTGAGTAAACAACAAGACGCCCATGTCACAAAGTGTGAGCCCGTTGCTAAACCGTATATATCTGGTGATGTAAGAAAGAAAGGCATATTGGCCCTACAGTCAAGTTGAAATCTTCTCTGATACGGACTATAAGTTTGGATCTGGAAAATAAGCGCTGCTGTTGTATTCTAAATACGGACTATAAGTTTGGATCTGGAAAATAAGCGCTGCTGTTGTATTCTAAATACGGACTATAAGTTTGGATCTGGAAAATAAGCGCTGCTGTTGTATTCTAAATACGGACGTCACGTCACGTTTTGATGTCTGTAAATGGAGCGGAGAAATTACTCCAGTGTGAAAGAGAGACAGCGCATGAAGATGTTGTTCATGCTTCTGATAAAAGTGCACCAGCAATTGAGGGTAAAAGGCAAGTGAAGCCTACACCAAAGGCACTTGAAGCTAATTATGCAAAACAATGCAATGCACGAAAAAATAAACTTGGACAGCTCACAAACAAACAAAATGTATTACAAGCACTCATGGTTGATTACAAAAACCTTGCATTAGTTAAACAAGAGTACGATGAATTTAGTACTAAAACAAACGATTTCAAATCACTTCACAATTCTGTACAGCATTTATTATTAGAAGAAGAGGCCTTAGAGGATCATGAGCAGTGGTATAAGCCTAAACTTCAAAGCATATGTCAATTTCATGACAAAGTTATCTCATGGATGAATAATGCCCCTGCTGTTATGGCACAAATCCCACCAGAAGTGACACCGGATGTTCAACTTCAAGTGACACAAGCAATTAGTGTGAAATCACTGTCAAAATCAATCGATAATGTTTCAATTGGCATGATAAGCAGAAAGAAAACAGCTACAAGCTCCTCTGTATTGAGGGAGGCAGAGGCTGAAAGGGCAGCTCTAGTTGCACGTGCTGCTGCTCTTAAGCAAAGACGAGCATTTGAATTACAGGAGGCACAGCTCAAAGCCAAAAGAGAAGCCTTTGAATTGGAAGTTGAACTCGCAGCCGCTGATGCCAAATTGAAAGCATTAAATATCGGTAAACATGTAGACACTAACTTAATTAACCCATTAATCCACATCAATGAATATTTTGCCTCAATGCAATCTTTACCAGTAGACAGCCAGAAGGTTGATAATTATTATAGATTGGATGATGAAGAGGAAGATGATGATGATGATGAGGATGATGGTGATGGTGAAGATGACGATGATGATGATGATGATGATGACATTGATGACTATGATGAAGAGCAAGGAGCTACTTCACATCCACCACGGAGACAAAGGTCTCAGCATGCCCCTCGTAGCCAATCACGGCAGCCACAGAGACAAATGTCTCAACATGCCCCTAGTAGCCAATCACGGCAGCCACCGAGACAAATGTCTCAGCAGCGTTCACGGTCACGCTTGCCTGTTTCTCACCAACAACCCCCGCAGCCTAACCCAAACATTGGCTTGCAAGATGGTGCTCGGGTTAATGTACAAGCAGGTGTAGGCATGATAGAAATTATGAGAAAACAAAATGAAATCACTGAAATGTTAGTTCAAGAACAGAGGTTCTCACTCTTGCCATCTAGAGAAATTCCTGTCTTTAGAGGTGACCCCTTGAGCTACATTTCTTTCATTAGAACGTTTGAACACTGTATAGAAAGCAAGACAAGCAATGACAGAGATAGACTTCTCTTCCTAGAACAGTTCACCGATGGGCAACCAAAGGCAATTGTGAGGAGCTGCCTCCACATGGATTCCCAAAGAGGCTATGTAAAAGCAAAACGTCTGCTACGCAAACACTTTGGGAATGAGGTGCTTATTGCTTCTGCCTACCAGGAAAAGATTCTGAATTGGGATGTAATCCGTTCAGAAGATAGCAAAGCCCTACACAAATTCTCACTCTTCTTGAGAACATGCTGTAATGCTATGAGCAATAACGAAATTCTACAAGACATGAACAATCCAACACACCTGAAATCAGTCTTATCAAAGCTACCATTCAGGCACAGAGAGAGGTGGAGAACCGTGGCATATGATTATCATGAACGCACACACAGAAGAGCCAAGTTTCCACAACTCGTCAACTTCATTGAAAGACAAGCAAACATTGCTGTAGACCCTCTCTTTGGAGAAATCCAAGATACAAAACAGAAAGACAAGAAACCAAACTTGAAATCCATTCCCGTTTCATCACACCCTAAAAGCAGTTATAAAAGCAGTTTTGCCACAGTAACAGAATCACAAGAACCTAAGTCTCAGTCAAACAACTCTACATCCACCTCACAGAAATCGTGTTTCTTTTGTAAAGGCAATCACAGCACAGATCTGTGCAAAGATTTTGATAAAAAGATGCACAAAGATAAGGTTGAATTCTTTAAAGCCAATGGCCTATGTTTCGGATGTGTAACTCAAGGCCACTTGAGTAAATCTTGTACGAAAAGACTAACTTGTAAAATTTGCACAAAAAAGCATCCTTCTGTGTTGCACATTGAATTTAAGAAAGACTCAGTTAAAGGTCAAGCAAGTCCAACCACTGATAGCATGTCAGTAAGCAGTGCATTAGTCACCATGGAAAGGCCCATCCATACCGGGGCCGGTGACCAGCAAAAATTATCAATTGTCCCTGTGCAAGTTAAATTAACTAATTCCAACCAAATTCTCAAAACGTATGCTTTCCTTGATCCAGGAAGCACTGGAACCTTTTGTACAGACGCTTTAAGGAAGCAACTGAATGCCAAAGCAACACCAACTCGAATCCTACTTCGAACCCTAGGACAAGAAAAGGTCATAAATATCAACAGAATCAATGGACTGGAACTGTCAAGTCTTGAAGGAAAAGATTTCCTAAAACTGCCACCACTTTACACTCAAAAAGAAATTCCTGTAACCAACAAGCAAATTCCCACTCAGGTTGATGTGCAAGAATGGGACTACCTAAAAGAGGTCAAGTTACCATATATTGATGCAGATATTGGACTCCTGATTGGTAATGATGCAGCTAAGTTTATGGAACCTTGGGCAGTAATTAATAGTAAGGGTAATGGGCCCTATGCAGTAAAGACAAGACTTGGATGGGTGGTTAATGGGCTACTAAACGAACCCACAATGAGCTGTAAGCAGCCAACCCATATTTTCAGTAACCGCATATCTATAATAAATTTGAATGACCTCATGATCCAACAGTTCAATTATGATTTTCCAGAAAAGGGTTACGAAGAGAAGGCAGAAATGTCTATAGAAGATAAAAGATTCATGCAAATCATGTCTGACTCCACTCAAATGAAAGATGGTCATTACCAAATAAACCTTCCCTTCAAACAGAAAGATGTTGCAATGCCCAACAACCGCCATCTGGCAGAGCAGCGTGTCATGTCGCTAAAGAGGAAGTTCAAGAAAGATCCTGAATTCCACAAAGAATACACTGACTTTCTTCAAAGTGTCATTCAAAAGGGACACGCTGAAGCTGTACCTCAAAGACAGTTAAAACCTGAGGAAGGAAGAACATGGTACTTGCCTCACCATGGTGTACGCCACCCAAAGAAGCACAAACTTCGTGTAGTCTTTGATTGTTCTGCGTCATTCCAAGGTACATCATTAAACGATGAGCTTATTCAAGGCCCAAATCTAACCAACACACTGCTGGGTGTCTTAATCCGCTTTAGACAAGAGCCAGTAGCAATGATGGCAGATGTAGAAGGCATGTTTCATCAAGTGAAAGTCACACCATCTGACAAAGACTTCCTGAGATTCCTATGGTGGCCGAATGGTGACTTCAGTCAAAGCCTAGTAGAGTACAGAATGACAGTGCATTTATTTGGTGCAACATCCTCATCCAGTGTTGCTAGTTATGCCGTAAGAAGGACTGCTGAAGATAATAAAGACAAGTTCTCAGCAGAGGCAGTTAATACTGTCAAAGATAACTTTTATGTCGATGACTGTCTGAAGGCTATGCCAAATAAGAAGGATGGCATAGAACTATCTAAAGAACTGAGAACCATGTGTGCTCAAGGAGGTTTCCGCCTAACCAAATGGGTAAGCAACAGCCGCACTGTGCTGGCCTCTATTCCAGAAGAAGAGCGAGCCACAGAGGTAAAAGACATTGACTTGGATCAAAAGAACCTACCGGTCGAACGGGCCCTTGGAGTGCAGTGGAATGTGGAGGAGGATACGTTCAGGATTCAAGTGAACTTGAAAAATCAACCCTACACAAGAAGAGGGATTCTTTCCACTGTAAGTTCAGTGTACGACCCACTGGGGTTCTTGGCTCCGTTCACATTCACTGCTAAGCACATCTTGCAGCAGTTATGCCAACTGAATTATGGATGGGATGACAGGATTCCAGATGCCTTTGGTCTCACATGGCATAGATGGCTCACTGGACTAAAGCAGATGGAGAACTTCAACATTCCAAGATGTATTAGATCTGAAGAATTTGGCAAGATCAAGTCAGCCCAACTTCATCACTTCTGTGATGCAAGTGAGACAGGATACGGTACTGTCACCTACCTGAAAATGACCAATGCTCAAAACCAAATTAACATCTCTTTGATCATGGCAAAGGCAAGAGTTGCCCCCTTGAAACAAGTCACAATACCAAGAATGGAACTCACAGCTGCAGTACTTGCAGTGAAAGTGAACAGGATGCTGCAGACCGAATTACACCTTCCACTCAGAAAGGCTGTGTTTTGGACAGACAGTACAGCAGTCTTGAAATATATCAGAAACGATACAAAGAGGTTTCAGACTTTCGTGGCCAACAGAGTCGGCATTATAAGAGAACACTCTTCTATTGAGCAGTGGAGATACTTAAGCACCAAGATCAACCCTGCAGACCATGTGTCCCGAGGTCTCACAGCTGAGGCATTTTTAAAGTGTGAAAGTTGGAAGAAGGGACCAGACTTCCTACAGGAAAAGGAAGAGACGTGGCCTAACTTACCTGCTGATCTCACCTCCATACCAGCCGACGATCCTGAAATCAAAAAAGAGAAGGTTACAGTCAATACCATCCAGACGACAGATCCAGATGCTACTAGCACTCTGATACATCACTACTCAAGTTTCGACAGATTGAAAAGAGCTGTAGCATGGATGCTGAAATTAAGAACTCACCTTTTGCAGCTGAGTAGAAAAAGAAAAGACCTAATGCAAATTCAAGACTCAAACCCAGACAAGCAAAGACAATTGATTCAAGTAGAAATGAAAAGATTCAAAAACACTCTAAGAGTACACAACCTGTCACTGAATGAACTGGACAAGGCAGAGACAGCTGTTGTACAATTCTGTCAAAGGCAAGGATTTCAAGAGGAAATCGAAACGCTACAGAAAGGAAGTTTGAACGTGCGAAAAGACAGTTCAATCTACAAGCTTGATCCCAAACTTGACCAAAGGGTATTAAGAGTGGGCGGGAGATTAAGCAGATCAGCCATGCCGGAAACTGCAAAGCACCCTGCCATCCTCCCAAAAGACCACCATTTGTCTAAACTCATTCTTCGAAAGATCCATCAGCAAGTAGGACACAGTGGGAGAAACCACATGCTCTCCCTACTGAGACAAAAGTATTGGATTCCATGTGCCAATTCATTGTCAAGAAAGATTATCTCTGAATGTGTGACCTGTAGACGTCTCAATGCATCTGTTGGAGAACAGAAGATGGCAGACCTGCCAAGAGATAGGATAACACCTGACCTACCACCTTTCACACAAGTAGGAGTAGATTATTTCGGACCCATTGAAATCAAAAGAGGCCGTGCCACAGTCAAAAGATATGGAGTCATTTTCACATGTTTAATCAGTAGAGCAGTACATCTTGAGGTGGCCCATTCTTTAGATACAGACTCGTGCATAAATGCACTCAGGCGTTTTATTGCTCGAAGAGGCCAAGTGACTGAAATTCGTTCAGATAATGGGACCAATTTCATATCCACTGAAAAGGAGCTAAAGGAATCTTTGAAGACATGGAACTTGAACAAAATAGAAAGATCTCTACAACAGAAAGGAGTCAAATGGACCTTTAATCCACCCGCCGGCGCCCATCATGGTGGTGTATGGGAAAGGATTATACGTTTGCTTAAAAAGACCTTGCTATCAGTCACCAAACAGCAAACTTTGAATGATGAAAGTCTCCATACAGTCATGTGTGAAGTGGAAGCCATACTTAACAGCCGCCCACTCACAACAGTCTCGAATGACCCCAATGACCTGGAAGCACTAACACCGAATCATCTGTTGACTCTTAAGAAACAGCCGATCCTTCCACCAGGAGTGTTCCAGGCCGAGGATGTATATGCAAAGCGCCGTTGGAGGCAAGTGCAATACCTGTCGGATCTATTTTGGACAAGATGGATAAAAGAATACCTACCTATTATGAATGTACGTCAAAAATGGAACCGCATCCGCAGGAACTTTGAAGAGGGAGACATTGTGATCATAGCTGACACAAATGCACCAAGAGGATCCTGGATGCTGGCTAGAGTCCTGGAAACAATGCCAGACTCAAGAGGACTTGTGAGAAGTGTACGTCTTCAGACGAAAACCAGCGTGCTCGACAGGCCCATCAGCAAGATTTGCCTGCTGGTGCCGAAGTCAAATTGAAGAAGCACCAAGATTTAGGCAGGCACATAACACCATGCCTGTTTCCCCCCTCACAAGTATTTATTTTGATTTTGAACCTTTTGGTATGGCTCCAGTTTATTTTGATTTTATATTGTTATTAGAGCATGCCCATAACAATAGGGGCCGGTTATGTAGGAGCCATCTTATTTGATTTGACATATTCGTGACCAAATGGCGCCCCCACTGGTTGCCTTGAGAAATGGCACCATGGTTCCCTTTAATTAAGCCACAGGCCCACAGCTGTAGGTGGAAAGACGCCAGTAGAGTTACAGATTTCAACAGCTCGCACGCAACGCAAACAGCGCAGTTAAAAGAAAAGAAAGGAAAGAAAGAAAGAAAGAAAAGTAGCCTACTTTATTATTTGTTTATGGAACGCTGCGCTCGTCTGTTTTTTGAGACCTTTATTTAGTTTATGTCTGGAGCCTGTTCTTGTTTTGTTTGCCCCGTTTATTTTGAAACCATTGCACTCACAACACAAACTCCTACCATAACATCAACCTGTTGCAGTCATCAATCACCATCGACAAACTACAAGTGAGTAAACAACAAGACGCCCATGTCACAAAGTGTGAGCCCGTTGCTAAACCGTATATATCTGGTGATGTAAGAAAGAAAGGCATATTGGCCCTACAAATTGTATTCAACTTTTAAGGGTTTCCTTTTGTCTCTTAATGCTCTTTGTCGTAATAATGGTAATGCTTTGTCTAAACCACTTTGAATTGACTTGTTGAAATGTGCTATAAAAATAAACCTGCCTTGCCCAACAGTGGTCGAATTTACCACGGTAACCACCCTGAGTTTATAAAAGCACCCATCTCCTATTTTTATCTCCCATAATGATTGTCCATTATGGGACCTGAAAACGTTTGCCTTCCTATTTTTGTCACCTGTAGGCACAAAATGTAACCCACATCACACATACGCTACATGAGTATCAAGAGCAGCACCACCAGACTCTTGAACAGTTTCTACTTGTCCACAATTAGACTGCTGAACAAGAGCTAGGATTGGTGACGCCACACAGCCTGAACGGATTGGTCTCCTTTAGTAGAGACTACTCTGTATATACACATAGGCTACATCACCTTATTTATTTTTTATATGCATACATATTGTACCATGTAGATTAGTCATGTACTATGCACTTTCTTTCTTTTAACTGCAATGATGAGCCTGCACAAACAAGAATTTCACCCATGTTACCTGTAATGTGATGTGACAATAAAGTTTGATTCTGATTCTGATTCTGACATACAATAAAGAATAATTATAATACATCAAGATGAAAACATTTTTTACAACAAGTCGCCACGCTCCACCTTGTCACCGGACATCACGACATTATAAATATAAGGCCTCAGCAGGTTTACGGGTAGAATTAAGCTTGGATCTTTAGTTGTGACTTACTCACCTTATTACTATTGAACCCACCTGCCTCAAGAGATCGCATTTCTATCCCTTACTAACCAAGGTGCGAACTCTCGGCTGTAATTCCCAGACCAGATCTCAGGCTCTTGATATTATAGCCTGGGTTACATTCCCCGTTAAGTAAATGTAATACATTTTGATACACAGTAGCCTATATTGTAGGTTAATACATAGGTCTAGATTTGAGAGGTTATTTAAATCTGTGATCGCTCGTGTGCGTGTGACATGGCCCCACTAGTTCAAAAATCCCTGTTTAGTAGTACACAGCAAGTCCAAAGACAAAACTAGTCTAATGGTTGGGGGAAATTGGTTTGCACCGTGTCGAGACAGCTGTAGCAGTTTATCGATTTGAGTCAAGGTGTGAGTATGTGTCGCTCTGGATTAAGAGTGAGAGGAAAAACCTGTATATTAGGTGTGAAGTAACACAGTTTAGTCAACTGGACATGCCCAATACCTTGACGAGGTTGAGGATGATGATGGGAGAGCCAAAGCGCTGCAGCATCTGGTCAAAATGGAGAGCAGCTACATGGGCATATGGGTCTGCCTGGTCCACTGAAAGACAGGGTCAAAGGTTGTGTAATCATTTTTAAGTAAAATCATAAAAAACTGAAGTTATCAAAAGTTCATATTCAAGCACAATGTAGCCAACCTTCCTGGCAGTACTGTACTGTAAATCAGAGTTAATGATGTGTCCCTTGTTTAATTAGTAATGGTATGGTTTCTTTAGCAATTAGATGGCAATCAATTATGTGAACATAGAAATAAATATAGACCAGACATGGCCATTCATAGCAATGCTTGGTCAAACACAAAGGAAGTAATCACTCCATGGGGGCCTCCATTACACGGTTCTAGGGCTGACCTCGATTAGTCGAATAGTCGACTAATCGATCGGAACGGGTCTCAGTCGACTGACCACCTCTTAGTCGATGTTCATCAAAAAAAAAAAAAAATTGCCCCAAAAAATTGTATATAAAAATACAATATTTACAAACATATACAAATATATTGTATTATTCCACTAGTTCTGTGGGAGACATAAACACATTTGAACATTCTGACTGTTCAAATCTCCAATGTGCATGTGGAGTGTGTCTGCCTGTGTGGCAATGTGCCACTGCCTGTGACTTGAATCGCACAGTGTGCTGGCCTGATAAGACTCCAGAATCTCAATGTCACCTGCTGTGCTCAATCTGGCTAATGACAAGCCTCTCAGTTGTTAAAAAAAAAGATTTGAACAGTCAGAATGTTCAAATGTGTTTATGTCCCCCACAGACCTAGTGGAATAATACAATATTTTTGTATAATTTTGTATGTTTGTAAATTTGTAAAAAAGAAAATTCTTTTCTTTTTTCTTTTTGCTCAGTCGACTATTAGTCTACTAACAGCAAATGTATTCATCTATCAGTCGACTATACAAATCCTTAGTCGGGGACAGCCCTACACGGTTCAAGATAAACACACATTGGTTATGGTATCCATGGCAATAACTGTTATGTCAATAACTTTTATGTCAACATTCTGAACATATAATGGCCTTTCATTACAGTATGGATGTGATTCATTCCTGAAATTACAAACAGACAGATTTGTAATGGACTGTGCCTAAAAACTAAGAAACAGACATATGAGCGGACCAAACCACAGACCTTAGACCAACCATATACCATTGAGATGTTCTAATACAATGGATTATAAATTTATAATATACATAAAACAATATAGAATAAAAAAATAAAAAAAACATATATAGGGCCTTTGGCCTGACGTAGAGTCAGACAATGACTGCACGACTTATGGTTCAAGTAATATGCAACATAAAGAAGGCTTTTATAGTATGATGGTTGACTTGAAAAATGTGGGGTTGAGACTTGAGATTCTTCCTCGGCCTAATGACAACCTGGACAAAACATTTGGCCGATAGGTTTGGCGACGCACGCACACTTGCTGCCCCCAACTTCACGGAGATAATAAATGTAACTAGTACTTTCCATAGGCGAGATGGACAGGCATGCTTACATTGTAACTAGTTTGCAAAACTGCTGGCTTGCATGTTGATAGTTAACATAAAAACAAACTACGAAAAACTATCAATTAAATGCATCTGCTCCAACGAACACAACTGGCAAGGGTGAGAATCTGGCAGGAGAAGGCAATCTCTTTCCCTGAACTAGTAACTCTTAGAGGTTGGTTGGGGAGCCTGTTCTGTGGGGAAAAGAACTAGCTCAGATAGCAGGCTCCCGTTGAAACTCCACATTGTCAGGGGCAAGAAGCTCCTGACGACTTTCTGGGTATCGGAGGAGACACAGGGTTGTCTTCTACACCATTCCCCCATGACAACTGCGAATGTAAACCGGAATCCCATCTGAAACCTTCATATGGTATTAAGCTTAATATTCAAATTAAGCTCATATTTTGTAAGCAAATGCTGTCAGGTAAGCAGACCTGTGAGTCATATCACAAGAGCTATAGTTCATTGGCATCTAAACTTGTTGTGTTTGCCGTTTACCAGACATATGGATAGCAATTGATCCCATCACCAAAGTATTAGAGCAGAGTGATAAGAGTATTGAAGTATCTGCATCGATAAGCAGCATCGATAGCAGTACAAGTACAAAAGATGATCAGAATAGTGGAAGGCATTTAATGCCAATTCCTCAGTCGGAATTACATTCAGCTTTAACACATGACTTGCATGTCTAATAACCATGAGAGCGTCCATTTTGAGCATGCGTGGTCCCCTGAGATTGCCCTACCATTTGACCTACATAGCTTCCCTTTCCTTCTCTGGTAAGGATGTTTCAGATGCAATGACAAACAACATATACTATAGTATACATCATTCAGCTCTTCTGTGAAAGGCAAGGTAAAAGGGTCAGCACTCAGCAGGTTATTGAAATGCGTCATCATCCAATTGACCTCACAACCATTTGCATAACCCTGGCAATTCTCAAAGAGCAAATGGTCAGATCTACACAAATCCTGCCACTTGAGAACACCAATTAACAAATCAGTACACATGAGCTCTGTAGTCATGTGATCAAGATGTATTTGTATGCATTTTAGATTTTTCAGGTTCCATTTCAATTGGAAGTTTTGCACAAAATGCCACAAAGCATGAACGCAGCTTCCGACTGCTGGGTAACTTCCCCAGTAGGTCAAGGAAGAACCGCCACCCCAAGTCTTTCAAATCGGCCTCATGGCGACGGGTCAATTCACGTTTTGGCATAAAACTCTTGAACGACAAGTCGTACAATGACATTTTGTTATTCCTTTGATCATGACACAACCCTTGTCACTCAGGTGATCAAGAATTATCAGTCAATTTGGCTATGATTGACTTCAAAGTAGGGGTGCACGATTATGAAATTATAACCGATATCCGGTCTCCGATTATTTGCAGGGCCGATTCAGATTATATCGTGCATCCCTACTTCAAATGTTGGTGGGCCATGGGTAGCCACCCCGTATAACAAGTTCACAGCACATTGTGCACTTGTGGATCTGATAGTTTGAAAATCATTATAATTACATTCTCAAAACTAAACCTGGTTGAAAGTGGTTTTCAGTATGGATCAAAGTCAATTATTTTCTCATTACATCTGTGCAATCAATGAATCTATAAATACATGTCTGGTGTTGCGGGTCTTACATCGTATCGGGGGTTTCGGCATCATGGTGGAGATGTCCTGAGACCAGTAGAGAGGGACCGAACCCCGCACCTGGACGTAGGAGGAATAACTTCCTGTCATGAATGACATAACTGAGGCATCGTGGATGATCTGTTCGGTCTCCACCTCATTGGCTACATCCCCCTGGAAACAACAGGAGAGGCCAAGGAACATTGAAGTACTGTACCTGCTAAGCAGTGTCATTCATTCTCAGCACTGCTATGTGTATTGTTAGTTTAGTATATAACACAAAAGCCATTGTTCAGTTTTCAATTAGCCCTTCGCTAAACCCCAGCGATTGTCCAATGCCAATCCTGGACCATATAGTTTAGCAACTGTTGCTATGCAGGACAAGCTTTTGTCACCTCATATCTGTCAGTGTTAATTTGCATGGCTGTGTTGTTGAACACATACCGGTAGGCAGCTTAACGTAAGGAAAGTTACACGACTGACCCACCCAGGTGATGGCAATAATTCTAATGGCCTAATAATAGTCTTACCGTGCAACATGAAAACTCCTGTCGGGCGGTCGTTAAAGTTGATGTTGGATACCGTTTCTCCCTCATTTCCTCTTATTCCTAGTTTATTTAAATAATGTCATTCACATTTGTCCAGTGCATAGCCTACTACAAGACATTTTGATGCTCTTAAGTTGCTACTGAAATTTATATGGGGAAATCCCGTTATTTAACATGCATCTCAATGGGTGAGAAGGACAGCTTGCTCTGTCTCCTCGCTGCTAACGTGCATATTGGACAAGAACGGTTTGGGGAGGGACTTAGCGAAAGGCTAATTGGCTAAAAAAAAAAAAAAAAACTACAAAATACTTACAGTACATTTCTTGAGACAGTCTAATTTATTTGCAAATACAGTGTGGAGCATTTGTTGAAAACTGAAATCAAACGAAATCTATAAGTGCTAACAAAATGGGTCAAATCAGTTTTTCTAAGAGCAACCACACACGTGTTGTACACATGCACACACATACATAAGGACACAGTAGCAGGTTAAATTAAACCCCTGCGGTCAGACTGACTCATCCAATCATGGTTTCTCTGTTATTATATTCTCCCCGGTTGTTGTGGTAACCCTGCATGTACCTCGCAGTTGGCTCCTCTTTTGAGGAAGCGGGTACCGGCAAATCTGCTGGAGCGCCTGGCGATGAGGGTCACATGAACCGGTCGACCATAGATGAGAAGTTCTTTATTCTGCGAGTAAAGGAGTAATGCTAACACAATGTATTTTTGTATAATATCTGTGTTAATGTTGACAGGCCAAGACCGCGGGCGTAGCGGTCTGGGCTTTAATGTAGCCTGGGTTTGAGTACCGATCCCGAAGGCCTTTGCTGCGTGTCATTCCCCATCTCTCTCCCTACTGTCCTATCTAAAATAAAAGGCATAAAAGCCATTAAAAAAAATCATTCATTATCCCCAATCTCTAAATCTATTTGTCTCTCTCATTTTCAAATTTTCCCCCAATCCCTCTCCCTATCATAGTGCCTCTTGCTGTCTCATAAAAGTCCAAGGGGGAGGCACGCACATCTCAAAACAAGTGCTGAACAAAAATACATACAATGACAAAGGAAGGCAGTTTGCCCACCGTCTTCATCAGGAATGATCACATATTACTTGACTTCGACCCACACGGGTCGAAACATTGTATGTACATTGTAATGTTACTTTGCTACATCGGTCACTCTAGTATTCAGCTCCCTTTACATCGTTTTAATTACTGATTGAAAAAAGAAACACATTAGTCCCTGGTGGGCAGGCGACATTTACCATCATAAATAATATTTGCAATAATAATGTTTTCTCAACTCTAACGATGCTGACTGCAGCATCAAAACAAACATCAGCAGACAATCATTTCAGCCGGCACTAAAAAAAAACAAGGTATTATTGTATTTTCTTCTTGCCGGTGAGTTTACTCTCATCCCTCTTACTCTCATCTAAAGGGAAGTTTGATATGTTCAGTCCTGCACTCATTCCAGGCCCCTCGCCGGAGAGAATGTGGTCCGTATGCAGCTCGTGGAAAAGTGGAGATATTTGACTAAATACACATTTTCTGCCTGAACTTTCAAATGAATATGAAACTAGTCCCCAAAACAACTCCAAGTCTTAGGAATTAATTATAGGGTGGGTGCGCAGGCAGTGCTACAAGTTTAAATGCCTACGAGATCAGTCTGCTAACCGTGCGCAGATAGGATCGATCTATGGTATTCTATTAGGAATACATGAAATATATGCAAGATAAAAAACATTCTAATCTAGGGCTATTAACTTAGAAATAAAACCAAGTAAAACCAACTTACAGTTGGTTGATTTAAAATGTAGGCATATTTGTGTGCTCGTGCTCCAGACAAGTGACTTTTGTGAATGAGAATTGTACTTGTCCGAAGGACAAGTGCCTCAAAAAGCCCTGTTAAGAGTTATGCAATCTAGATAGGAATGGTTACCTGGTTGTACATACATCTTAAACATGGGCCTTCACTGTGCAAAATTAATTTCATTTCTGTTCCAAGACATCCAGAGAGAACTGCAACTCTTTAACATGACAAAAGGATACTGGACTGGCCGCAGAAGCCATGAATAATGTACATGAGCCAGTCGCGATGCACCGTGTCCTTGACCCTTTCCAGGAGCTTCCCGTTCCACACGTACTTGAAGTACGGCTCGTTCTGGAGGCCATGGACCACTATGAGGAAAGGAAAGGAACACTTCAGGATCAGTGTATCCATGGACCACTATGAGGAGAGGAAAGGAACACTTCAGGATCAGTGTATCCAAACAGGCCATGGACCACTATGAGGAGAGGAAAGGAACACTTCAGGATCAGTGTATCCAAACAGGTTCTCGTTCTGGAGGCCATGGACCACTATGAGGAAAGGAAAGGAACACTTCAGGATCAGTGTATCCAAACAGGACCACTATGAGGAAAGGAAAGGAACACTTCAGGATCAGTGTATCCAAACAGGATTGGCTTACCTTTCAAATGGAAGGGAAGCTTAGTTGAGGTGCCACAGACAGTGATGCAATAATAACCAATACCAATTGTTATGTATGAATGCATGTACGTGTACGTACTGGGAACTAATGTATGTATGTGTGTACGTGTGTGCGTACTACATTGTACATACAATGGGAACTAATGTATGGCATGTATTTATTATTATTATAGTATGCAATCCATTATTATTGTATGTACATTGTCAGTGTTAGTGTCAAAGTGTCCATGAGCAAGACTCTGAACCCCTAATTGTTTAAAATGTGCAGGTTGGTGCCATGCCATGCATGGTTTGTGTGTGTGTGAGAAGGTGGATGTAATGCACAATCTATGTAAAGTGCTATATACAGTAAATGCACCTTTTACGAGACACACACACACACACACACACACACACACACACACACACACACACACACACACACACACACACACTCTCTCTCATGCTTCATACGGCGCTATACATGCATGACACTGCAATGACATTCCTAGTGTTCTCATGAGATTTATGATAGGCCTTTTCACGTTAAGCCCATTAAAAGTGCAGATCCCCTTTTTAGATGGGTGATGCATTTTTTATTTCTTCTATACAGTTTAAATATTGTGCATTTTGCAGTCTGGTTTGCTCTTTCAGTGTTATTGCACCTCCAACTTTAGGTGCATTGGTGTATGTTTTTTTTTAAGGCCAGTCCACACCAATGCAACTAGTTGAAACTGCTTGCAACACAACAGTTTTAAGGCCAGTCCACACCAATGCAACTAGTTGAAACTGCTTGCAACACAACAGTTTTAAGGCCAGTCCACACCAATGCAACTAGTTGAAACTGCTTGCAACACAACCGTTTTAAGGCCAGTCCACACCAATGCAACTAGTTGAAACTGCTTGCAACACAACAGTTTTAAGGCCAGTCCACACCAATGCAACTAGTTGAAACTGCTTGCAACACAACAGTTTTAAGGCCAGTCCACACCAATGCAACTAGTTGAAACTGCTTGCAACACAACAGTTTTAAGGCCAGTCCACACCAATGCAACTCATTGCAACACAACAGTTTTAAGGCCAGTTCACACCAATGCAACTCATTGCAACACAACAGTTTTAAGGCCAGTTCACACCAATGCAACTCATTGCAACTGCCATTGGGGATAATGGTTGCAACTAGTTGCATGTTGCAAGGAGTTTGTTTCCATGCATATGTAGGGCACATCCTTGCATGCCCTGCCCATCTTTGATGAGCTGCACATGGAAGCACTTAAATGATCATGTCACATGGGATGATGTGCATTGTGCATGTCACCTGATGAAGGTGAACGATGAATGCGTTGTGCAATAATACCTACAGTAAATACTATACTGTACTAATATAGTATATACTAAAATCCTAAGGGATAATTTAACTCTGATCGTTTAAATAGGGCCCTCAGAGGTAAACTAACCCACAATGTTTAGACTGGCATATCTGAAAGGCATCATTCTAGTTTGAGACAGACATGTACTTGATGTCTTTTACTTAGCTGACCATGTGTGGGCAGGCCTTCATCCTCAAAGATGTCAAAGCTGTTGTGCTTGTTGTGCGCGTCATGAACCTCCTGCTCCTCCTCCTCGGCCGTCGGAGTCACCGGCGGCTCACATGGTCTCTGTAGCAGAGTCAGGTTGTACTGCAGCGAGTGGCTCAGGTCATAGCTATAGCTGCGGGAACCATCGTACAGTACATGTCAGGTACACAGTGGTGTAAAGTAACTATGTCCATTTAACACCCCGATCGCCCAGGACGAAGTTCACAGTCCTTTCGATTAGTAACACCCAGCGCCCAGGACGAAGATTGATCCAAAAGACGGAAGTCTTTTGTGAACGATCAATCGCATCGCTCCACAGCCTGGGAGCGCCTGTTGCGCAACACCCGATGTTGCGCAACAGTGGGACGTTATTGAAAATGTTCCCCCCCCCCCCCCCCTTTAGCCGACGAGACCGAAAATCTTAAAACGTTAACTCAATGACTGCCTTTTTCATGATGTCCTGGACTCCCGATCGCCTCTAGAGTGTTTTGGCTACATCTACTTGCTACAGCCACATCCAGGATAACATCCGGTCCGTCGGTAAAAGTGCTCCACTACTATAAATCGCCGGGCACTATGATTTATTAGCGATCGGGGTGTTAACCAAATAGTGTACTTAAGTACAATTTTGAGGACGTTTTACTTTACCAATTTTACTTCTACTCCACTACGCCTCAGAGGCAAATATTGTACTTTTGACTCCACTACAATTATATAAAAACTTTAATTACTACCGGTATTTACTTTGTAGGTCTTTATTAATTTTTCAAAACATACAGTACATTAACCACTTCAGCCCAATATGCGATGCATTGTGAGCTTGTAGATCTGCTATTTTCAAAAGACCTTTATAAATTTTAGACATAACTTTTGAAATGGGAAATTCTGCATAATGAGTACCTTTACATTTAGTACTTTAAGTAAATTCTGATGCCAATACGTTTGTACTTTTAAACTTTTTTTATTTTGACTGTTTACTGTGTGTGTGTGTTTCGACATTGTAGTATTGATTAGACTTGAGTAAAACAGTACTTTTTCCACTACTGCATGTGCACGAGTACAATTCTCCATGTGCATTTAGTCTGTATGCTCTCAAGAGTAAAGTTAGCACTGAGGATTTTACTTGTGTAATGGCATTTAACGACAATGTCATTAAGTATTGTATTGCGTGTCTGGAGTGGACCCCCTGTCGGTTTCCCAAAGTGCAAGTTGTCAATTATAATTAGTGGGGAAAAAAGCAGAGTAATACTCAATTCACAATAATAGGTCGTAATTTGCAAATAATCCTTAACATTTCTCTTATAGTGTGGTACGAAGCGTCAAAAAAAGAGGGTTTTTGTGCTAATTATTTTTTGTTTTGCAGAACAGTACGCCAAGTGGCCAGAAGAATCTTTTGACTACCGGCAGTCATTCATACTCTGCTACATCAGGTGAATGCAGACAGTTTTTGAGTGTCTGTTCAGTAACAAGGGTCTCACCGCCTCTCCAGCTCTTTAGTAAACTTATGTTTTTCAGTACAATAGCCCTTTCTCACTTTGCTGTGTGGCAAACTAGGTCAGCGGAACAAGTTTGAATAGTTTGAATGAAACTGTAATCAGTCTATTGTCAATTATTGTGGTACCGTATGTTCCTTTCGCAAATTATAATGCCTTGCAAAAATAAATACATAATACACTAATGTCACCTTAACCTGTAATAGTACTAGCTGAAATGTACTTGATTGATTTATTGGTACTACAGGGCTACAGGCAGTGTTGGGTAACTAAAACTACGTAACTTAATATATTACGTAATATATTACCGGAATACGGTAACTTGTAATACATTACTTAACAAAAACATTGTAATATATTCTAAAAATATTTCTGTATTACTGCATTACTTTCTGTATTACTTTCTGTCTGTCTGTCTCGTTGCCCGTGGCTCTGTCTTGTGACATTATGTGACAACTGACTGCAGAAGTTAAAGAATTACGTATTTCCCAGCTAAAGCATAAAATAATGCTAACACCAAAAGGGGTTCCCGCCCAAAATGGGTTAAATGCTCATGAACATAAAAAAATAAAAATAAAGTTACAGCTTTAGAATAAATGATAATGAAAATAAACTCATTTTTGGACAGACAACTGCTGTAGGATAAGTTGGTTTGATTGGAATTGAAACATAAAATATTTTATCTCAATGTTGGAGATGTTTCTGGTTTTGGCCCAATTCTGCTTCTGCATGTCATAAGCTTCCTAACTGCAAATATGTACCCAGCCATGAGATGATTTTGATCTGGTTTCTATGCTAGATTGATAAATGAGGGCCTACTGTATATGTTCCCCTCTCTCTGTTAAAGGAATTTTACTATAGCTTACTTGGGTCTAGCCTGGTTTACCTGAAATAGAAGTTGCTGGACAGGTCCACATTCTGAAAGATCCGTACATATCTGTGGGAGAACCAAATAATCACACATTTTAAATGTGCGAGCTAACAAACAAAGATTGGTATACAGCGGTGTGCACCCATAGTGTATAGTACGTGTGCATATTCAAATTGTGACAATGACATTTATTTATTCACCCAAATAAGGACTTATTTGTTGAAATGGCCACTTCAAAAAAGGGACACAAATAACTGCACTAAATACGTGTGCGCGCACACGCACACACACTTTGAGTGTTGCAATTGCTCACTCACATCCACTTCCTAATCAGTGGGCTATGCTAAAACCACTGACTGGCTGGCTGGATGTATGTCAATGGGTTTGTAGGTCAGACAGGTTCTATGAGGTAGGGCATATTGATATTTGCACATAATTCGATTTGCACAACAAGGTGATATCAACCTTAGCATAGCATAAAAACTCAGAAAACGTAGCCAACCACCTTCCACAGACACGGTAGATGCGCTAAATAGAGCGTCGCAGTCCCACCCCCTTTCATGACGACACCAGGCCCAGGAAATGATTCCCAATGCATTTTTCCCATAGACATTTCAAAAGGTATTTATTTAAAAACTGTTAAAAAGTGTTGGAACCTGCCGTTTTTTCTTCTTTCTAATCATTCGTTTGTGTTTGTTGTCATGATTTGTCACGACAAGAGTTGGCTTTGTCCGCGGCATAAACGTCTTTAAATAAATACTTTTTGAAATGTCTATGAGGAAAATGAACGGAGAATCATTTCCTGGGCGCTGGTAGGGGGCGGGACTGCAACGCTCTATACTAGGACCCCCTCTAAAATGGGATGGCGTGTTTCAAGGGGCAATCATCTAGAAATTAAAATTTGTGTAACAGGGTTAGTGCAGTCTTATACAGTGTTGGAAGACAGTGTGTACCTCGCCTCGTCAGGGTGTGTTACTCGAACAGAGTCATTTGGGATATAGATCATGCTGGTGTCTTCAATTTTGTAGATGGAGTGGCCACCGATGTCGGCCATCTTTCGCCGTTTGGTGATCAGCACGATGTAGTACCCCTCAAGGAAACGTACGAAACCTGACAGGTAAAAAAAAAGGTTTTTAAAAACATGAACAACATGTTGAACTTACTACGATAAATCAATTAATTTCAAAAGTAACATAATATATGAATTAAAATACAACTATAACATTCAGAGCAGGGCTATTCTAGTGAACTAAAAGCTACAAGCTAAAAAAAGGAAAATTAACTATGTAGAATTGCAGGTAAAAATCTGCTTGAGCCACTGTATTTGGACTGTGAATACCTGGTGGAACTGGTGATAAAAAGGAACGCAAAGAACAGCAACAGACTAGTTCTAGTCTAGAAGGTGGCAGCAATGCAACATAGCTAGCAGATGTTGGCTGCCGTAAAATTCTAAAATGGCTGAATAATATAATAAAGAGTAACAGGTAGGTTACAATGACCAACTTCTAACTGGAGATTGATCATTTCTTTAAGCCACACTACTGTATGTGGACAGTCGTGCATTATGGTCGTGCATTATGGTGACATGTAATGTCAAGTAAAAGCAGAAGCATCAGGCCATGCATAATAGCCTAATTAGTACACACACACACACACACACACACACACACAACTGCACATGGAAGCGAGGTGGTTTGACTAGTGCCTACTATAGGTCAGTGAGTGCCAGGACGTTTAAACCATCAGGTCATTTAGCAGGCCTTTTCCAAAATGTAATGGACAAATGACAGTTGAACTAGCATTATCCAAACTGTACTACTGAATTCAAGTCCTCCCATCTGGGTTAGGCAAGAAAGTCAAAATACAAACCATAATTTGTTTACAGTTATGTTATGCCATCAATGTATGTAGGTCATTGGTGATGCAAAGCATATGACATTCACTGTTCTCTTACAGTAATTACGTGCAATTCAGGACACTGGAGTACTATTGTGATCAAAGGATGCAATTGCTCTGCACCCCCGGAGAAAAAGACCTTTGCTTCAAAAAAGGGCAGGCAACTGTGGATTTTATTCCTTTTGCATCAAAAAGGCAAAAACAGCACTGTATTAGACTCGAATTGAATTGAAAGCCCCCCCCCCCTTTCAGCAACAGAGAGAGAGAACAATAGAGAGACGGAGAGATCTGTATTATGCACTTTTGCCTTTTGACATTTCCTTTGTTACATCTCTCTCTGTGACCCTGAACTCAGAGGCTGGCATCTCAGCCAGGGAGATCAACGAGACCCTTTTGACAATGCCAGAAAGTGGCGATCCAAAAGAATAACGATAGAAAGGTTATGCCTATTGTGGTGCTGCTAATGGCTCGACTGACGTCACGACTGATGATAGCACAATAGATTATGAAAACCCTAATCATAAAATGTTACACAACAATATTTGTGTGGGTTAGACAGTCAAAAGCAGAACGCTAACAGCACATTCGCTCTTCAGAAGACATTGAGCTTAAATACTACATGACACTCAGCTTGCCGTTCTCACACACAGGAAGCAAGTAGAATACAATCTCTGCAGTTATTAATCAGTTAGTATTTCATCAGAATTCAGAAGATCAATCCTAATGAAGATCAAAGTAAGATGATCGAAACGTTGAGAACTGCAATAAATATTTAATAGGAGCAGAGATACCAGTGTGCAGACTTTATTGTCTCCACCAGGCCGAAGGCATGTGGGGAGAGTATGTTTTGCACTCCGTCCGTCCGTGTGTCCGTCCGTCCGTCCGTGTGTGTGTCCGTGTGTCCGTCCGTCCGTCCGTGTGTCCGTGAGCAGCTAATCTCGGCCACCGTTAACCCGGTCGATGCCAAATTTTGCACACACACTCCCTGGATGCCAACGATGAACCTCTGCCCCAAACTTTCCAGAACGGCCTGTTATAGCGCCACCAGGAGGCCGCTTTGTGCAAAACACGTTTTTGCACAGTACACCTACAGATTTTGTCCAAACATCACGCAAATTGGTACACAGTCTCTCTAGAGCCATTCAACAAAACGGGTCTTTCAGATTTATCAGACTCCATCCTGATTGGTTAAGATTGGCTTCCAAAGTTCACAGGAGTGCTCAGTTTCAAACAAAATGCTGCAAATCATGAACACATCGCGTGATTTCCGTGAAATTGGGCACCCACATTCCCACTAGGCCGAGGACGAAATGCCACATGAACAATTTCAACTCAGCCTCAAGGCGGCGCTATAACTGGCCAAAAAGTGTTTTTACCTCTAACTGCACGGATCTGTGGATAACTTTGTATGCCAACTCCCTAGAGGCCAAGGAAAAACCTTTCTCTGGAATTTTTCACATCTGCTCTTTATAGCGCCACCAGGAGGCCGACATATGTAAAACACATTTTCTATTATTACTCCTTCAGATTTTATCCAAATTCCACGCAAATCGGTACACATGATCTCCATAGTCATGTGATCAAGACAGGTTTGTTTGATTTCTCATATTCCATCCTGATTGGCCACGATTGGCTCCTACAGTTTTCAGGAGTAGCCCGCTTTGTACAATTCGCCACAACTCCTCAACGCAGCGTCCGATTGCGATGAAACTGTGCACGCATATTCCCACTAGGCTGAGGAAGAAATCCTGGTGGAGACCTGTGCCCAGAAGGGCACTTTTTCTAGTTATTATTTGTACTGTCCAGCACATGGATGAAGAGATTGGACATGCATGCATTATATACGATCCTATTCATATTTTAGTTCTATTATTATTGTCCAGTAATTTGGTTACTTTAAACTAGACATTACTTAGACCTGAGGTGGAGGTGGAGGGATCTTTCTTACCCACAATGCCATAGGCTGAGACAGCCCTGGAGAGGCCTGAGGACCCCTTCTGGCCAATCTTGGTGCGGTTGCCCAGATCAAGGCGTCCTAGCAATTCTCTGACCTCCTGCTGGCTGTATACATGCTGGATACCAGGCACAATTACAAAAAGAAAAGAAAAACAGGCAGAGACAGACAGATAAGTAGATAGTCAAAGAAACACGCACAAACCAACTTAATTAAAACAGGTAAGAAATGAAGACAAAATATGTAGTTTTGCTGGAGACAGAACTTGGGGAACGCAAACATTTCAGAATTGGCCTGGAATTTCTTATTTTTCAGGATTAGGTACAGTATAGTAATTCTAAGAGACAATTTTCTTTGCACATGAACCAGGAGAAATTAAAACTACCACATTGCTTTTTCTGTTAAGACTAATCACATCTGGCTCTTTAACACATTCTCAGTCACTGTTCATAAAAACGCCAGTCAAATGAAAAAAAATTGCATGCACTCACTGGGTCTAATATTTACAGGAACACGCTGATGGATATTACCGTAAATTCCGTAATGGATACTTTATAATAACAAAGCCATAATAATCATAATCACCCACAATGAGAACAACAAATCAAGTACCGGTTCACAGATTGTGGTAATGAGTGGTGGAGAGAAGCACTCATCAGCTAAGCTGTCATGTACATTATATTGGGCCAGCCAGATTGAATGATTGTAAAGTTTTCCCCCAGGCGTTCGTTGCCTACTGTATTACATAAGAGTGTAAATTACGCATGGTTTTACACTGTGCTGTGGCGGGACATCAGCGTGGGCCACTCACCTTGTCATCAATTATGACTAGGTCCTTGGGTTCGGTGCGGTCAATCTTCAGAACGCGGTGTTTGGTCTGGGCCTGATTACTCCCCACCAGAAAATACCTCTGCAAAAATGTTTAAAAACCCTGTTAGGCCTATCACAATTCTTTGTCATAACACACACACACACACACACACACAATTTACTTTGATCTTTTCAGCCAGTTCCTACACTTCACAAATTATACCATTATTTGTTCCATTTGTACACATGCATAGTTAGTTCATCCAAAAACTAATCAACTAATGATTCCCGATCGCAGCACACGCTGCGGCTCAACGCTCCAAGACATGGGTCAAATGCGGAGAACGGATTTCACCGCGGTAACGTGTGTGACTAATCGTACGACTTTGAGTTACAAATGGATTACATAAAAGCTGCACTATGTAATCTTCATGTCCTGTGATGAATTTGCACCCAAGCCTCCTGCACAAGTACTGACATGACAATAGAGCCTGCCTGCTCAGGGGATAAATTGGATTTTCACCTTCCACTGTCCACCAGTCGTGTCAAGCCAGACACAGGATGTCTCAATAGCAGAGGTGGAAAGTGAACTTCAAACTCAATTTTAACCATGATAGATTCATCAAAACACCCGTCTGTTTTTCTGGTGACTGATATTGTCCTTCTAATATGAAAGGGGCCGTGGTTTTTCATTTTATTACTTTTTTGTTTCTGTAGTATCCTCCGTCGTCCAGGGGGTCCTCATTCTTTTCCAAAAACAATTGAGGTATTTGTACTTTACTTGAGTATTACCAATTTCCAATACTTTTACTCCACTACATCTCAGATCTAAATATTGTACCTTTACTCCAATACTTTTAGTTAAAACTTTAATTATTATTATACGGTCGGTAACCCTTCCTTTTACAGTAATTATCAGGAAATTTAACAATGAGGATTTTCAGTACAGCATGTTCCATGAATGTAATGTCACTTCTTGCAAGTCATTTCATTTCACATAGTGGTGTGAGACTTTCTGTTCATGTGTTACACTCAGGGAGAACTCCTTGTGCCGATACGGCCATTTTAATTATTAAACCCTTTCTTGAAACTGAAAATGATGGGGAAAGAAGCAGTAAGTCGGGAGGGGCTTATGGTCGGTATCAGCCGGTAACACGGGGGAGTCTGTAGTTTGTACCCCCCTATGACTAAATACTAGTGACTAGTGGAGAAGAGATAATTTTGTTTATTTGCGCTCAGGTGTTGCATGCAACTCAGTGTAAAATCAGGCATTACGATGCCATCAAGGCCTGCCAAAATGCATTTTTGTCGACAAAATCCTATGATATTTAGTCAACTAACTAACAATAAAACATTTCAGGTGACTAGTACATTATGACTAAAACTAAAAACTTAATTTAATTATTCAAAAGGCTATGACTAAAACTAAATCAAAACTAGAACTGCACTCTGTCGAGTGCATACTTGCTTGTTGCAGAGCGCACAAGTACTTTCGACTGCTACAAACTGTCAAATCTCAGTTTCTCTGTGAAGGAAGTTTGAAATGTTGATTAGGTTTAACTATTTGCTACCTACCTACTTTATGCATGTTACGTAATGACTACTTGTGCCTGATATGGCAGTGGTGCCAGATTACATACATGTATACATAAGAGCATTACCTTAATTATCCCAACACTAAAACATATCGTCATTACGTCACCATCGAAAACCAATTACACTCTGGCATTGGGTCCTTTAATCCACATCTTTATTACGTCATCATTGAGAGCTAGTTATACATAATGTAATTTGTAAGTTGATTAGCGGCATACTGTGATTACTTTGCGCCAAAAACCGTCCCAGCCAACCCGCCACTTTTGATGCGTATGCAAATAAAACAGCAAATTGTGCCTGATTTGCTGGGACCAGATTACATACATGACCATATTTCTTTCGTCATCATTGAGAGCTAGTCATACATATACTATATATATGTAATTTGTAAGTTGATTAGCGGTATACTGTGGTTACTTTGCGCCAAAATCCGTCCCAGCCAAACGGCCACTTTTGATGCGTATGCAAATAAAACAGCAAATTGTGCCTGATTTGCTGGGACCAGGTTACATACATGTATACACAGGAACATTACCTTTAATCCTCCCAACACTAAAACATATCGTCATTACGTCACAATCGAAGACGAATTGCACTCTGGCATTGGGTCCTTTAATCCACATATTTCTTAAGTCATCATTGAGAGCTAGTTAAACATATACACACCATGTACTCTGGTCCCAGCAAATCAGGCACAATTTGCTATTTTATTTTACAAATTACATATACTAGCCCTTTATACCCGTTGTGAGATATTTGCCCCCTCAGTCTGATTATAAAAAACAGGAGTCCATGACCATGACCATGACCATAAAGGTTCAGAATCACTGGAAACAAGGCATGAAAATGGTCTTAGATGAAACAGTGAGGAATGATAAAAGCCAATATTTGTTTTGTTTCCCCGTCTCTGGTGGTGTTCCAGCAAAACGTCAAGCTCTCTTGTACTGCCATCTAGTGTTTAAGGTCAGCCATTCAGAATTCAAGTTCTTCACAATTCTTTCTCAATGTACTGCTTCATAATAAAACCACATGATAATATAGCAATGGTTCACATGACGCTCGTACATATGACAGTAATTGTTCAGGCCTACATATTGCATATTTTCTAATGGAACTGGCCGGGAAAGATAGGAGGAGCGTTTTAAAGCATTAAAAAAATAACCATTCACATTCATGCCTTGCAATCTTGCATCATGTAAACATAATTTGCTATTCCCAATAGTGTTTACAGTTAGGACTTGCAACGTACAACTTTGTGCATGAAGAAACCAAAAATAGAATAGAATGATTCTTCTTACCATGCTGAGTTGTGGAGGCCAATGTTACCATAACAATCAAATAAAATCTGAATAATATAAAACTTACGGCTCTGGTTTCGTACAAAACCATCCTCTGTACACCGCTGATGAAACCCGCTGACTGAGGCATGGTTTGATTTCTTATTATATTTTCTTACTAAATCAGAAGAGTTGCAACAACAGAGATTGTTAGCTTAATGTTAGCTAACCGCATACGTTAAACACCAACTCTAGCGGATAATATGCATTTCAAGAGGGCCAAACCAGCTGCTACAAAGCTTCGTATAATCAGAAACGTGGCAAATAACAATTTTTCACGAAAGGCTCCACTAATATAGGAATATAGCTCAGAGATGTAAGCAACATCCCTCCATTTGTTTTCAGTCAGGTGACAGTGAGCTCCTCTCGTCAGCTGATACGGGCACCGCGCACAGACAAAAAGGTTCGGAGTAATTGGAAGGGGAAGGGTGGGGGGGGCAGAAATGCTGTTGCAAGTTTGAGAATACTTGCCCAAAGTGCGTCGTGACGTCGACTTTGAGTTAGTCTTGTCATTACAGTATTTAAATGCGTATTTTCTACAGTTAATATGTTTATGCCTCCTATCTGTTTTCACGCCCGTTACATCATTACCCAAGAAAGTGCTCCTGCTGTCCTGCATGGTTTATTAGTTTGCTGGTTACTATAGTTACCATTACCACCTTTGTGAATTGTCAGTAACCTGTCGGCAACGAGGTTCAGATGATCTTGGTAGTTGGTTAACCATTCAACGTTAAAAACGCAAGGATTTGCTGTCATTATAAATCAAACTAAGGGTGAGTAACCTAAAGCCATTTTGTGGGCACACTTCTGGCCTTATTATAGTAATAGCCCTATAGTAATTACAGCCCTATATAGATAGCCCTACATGGCTGTGTGATATTACATGCGTTTCCTTACATGACTGACATGTAGGCTAAGTAATATCACAGCCATTCTAGGGCTACAGCCCGTGTTCAATCCCATTTGTTTTATTTAATTATTGATTTAACTTTTGTAGAAACTGCAAAAGAGACCCTCGATCTATCTATGGAGACATACCGGTATGTCGACAACCTAATTGAAGATGAAGCTGAGAGAGAGATTCTTCTTGCCAAACCCACTTGTTTCATCATTGTTGGGAAGCCGGTATAATACATTCATCATAACAACAACCACTCACTTATACACTAACTATACACTAAACTATAACCAAAATACCATAAGCCTGATCTAACTGTAACCTAAATGTATGCCGTAAGCCGTAAGCATAAAATTAACAGAAGGCATTTGGTCTCATCACAGTGCTTGAAGTGCTTCTTCTTTCTCTACACACACAAAATGTGGCCACATGTCATGTGCATAACCTGTGTCTGAAGCACATCTAAATCCTTTGTGGCAGGGTGTTGGCAAATCCACTTTGGCCAAAAGAATTGCAGAGTCCTGGCGGTGCATCTTGATCGATGGCAAGTACATTTGTTATCACACCTGTTTCAGTATAGTGTCCATGGTATACGGTTGTAAATATGTGAACTATGTTTCTGAATCTTTTCTGTAATATTTTAGATACAGAATTGCTCAACACTCACATCAAAGAACAAACACAGCAAGGCATAGAGGTGAGAATTGGCTGCATGGTTTCTGCCCTGAACAACTTTACTTGCCTGTTGTATAGCCTGTTAAAGTCTCCTCCTTTTGTCTGGTCTCATAATTTCAGCTCTTGAATATATTGGCTGAGGGGAGAAGTATTCCAGAAGAGACAGTGATCCAACTGATTACTAAAAGACTCCAGTCACCAGATGTTGAGCATTATGGTAAATCATCTCACACAATTCAAGTGTACCGCAAGATACAATATCTGGTTCAGTACGCTTGTAACCAGACATACTACCTGAATTTTCCAAACGCAAAAAAAGGAAGTCCTCCTGGCTGCGTCTGACAGAAATAAGCTAGCAATGTGCGTTTTCTTTAGTTTTAGACTCTCGTAGATGTATTATGTCGATTCATGACAGATTGAAAATGTCAGAATCTATAAAATACATCTACAAGAGTCTAAATCTTAGTCTAATGGCACCTTGTGGCTCCCTGCTGTTCAGCCTGCTGACCCACGACTGCTCTGCCAAATTTGGCAGTAATCACATCCTCAAATTTGCTGATGACACTACTGTGGTGGGGCTCATTAGTAAAAATGATGAGTCTGACTACAGGAAGGAGGTGGATCTGCTCACAGAGTGGTGCAGTTCACATAACCTCTTTCTGAATGTGGACAAAACAAAGGAGATGGTGGTTGATTTTAGGAGGAGAGCCAGCAGCTGCCATCATACACCACTGACCATCGGTGGTGCCCCTGTGGAAAGGGTAAATAGCATCAAATTCCTGGGGGTGCATTTGGCAGACGATCTTACCTCCACGATCAACACCACAGCCATCATTAAGAAGGCTCAGCAGAGACTTTACCCCCTCCGGAGGCTCAAGAAGGCGGGCCTTCCCACTCCCCTCCTTACCACCTTCTACAGGGGCACCATAGAGTCGATCCTGACTTACAGCTTCACCTCTTGGTTCGGCAGCCTCAAGGCACAGGAACAACACCAGCTGAATCGGGTGGTGAAGACAGCTGGAAGGATCATTGGTGCCTCTGTTCCCCCCTTGTTGGAGCTCTATAAAGAGCGCTGTGCCAGAAGAGCCACCAGCATCATTGGGGACCCCCATCATCCCTCCCACGGCCTGTTTATGCTCCTACCCTCAGGGAAAAGGTACAGGAGTATTTGGGCAAGGACAACCAGGATGAAAAACAGTTTTTTCCCAAGTGCAGTGAGGCTCATAAACGAACTGCGCCCCCTACCCCCCCTCCCCCCCCTCCCCCGGCAAAACTGAATGAAGCGTTGGACTGAACTGGACAAAAAATGCACTTTTGGATGCACAACAGCACTTTAAAAAAAACAGTGCTGGTAACGTTTTGTTTTTAAGGATTGCACCATGCCACTTTATTTATTTATAGTTGTGCGTGGTGTTGGTAACTTTTAACTTGCCCATATGAATTGCACGTCATCATACATACTGGGGCTCTTTTTAAATGTTTGTCCATGTTTGGTTTTAGTTTTTAGCTTGTGTTTTTAAATAGGCTCTATGTTTTATGTTGCACTGCCAATAACTGAGGGGAAACGATATTTCATGTTCTTTTGTATGCAAGTACATAGGAAAATGACAAATAAAATGATTCTGATTCTGATTCTGATTCTGCAGGCTATGTGTTGAGCAGCATGCCCGTCATGTCAGAAGAGTGTTTGAAGATACATGAGCAGATTGAGATGATCAAGAATCTCAAATTGACACCTGATTTCATCATAAACATTAAGGTTTGTAATCCTTCTTTCTTCTATGTAGTGCACTGCATGATTTGCCCAAATTGCCCTGTCCTACTTTGTTAAGACATTTATTTTGTTCTACAGTATGCTAGAGACTCAATGTTGGCTACCTAACCACAGTACATAAATGCCTTTCCATCTTTGCCCATAATGTTTTATCCAATTCTTTGCGTGGTCGTGATTTCAAGTCAACTTGAAAATTGGTTGGCGCATGCATGTCCACCAGTGTGCAGACAGGGACCTGATCCAGAGACTGTCCAGAGTGAAGCAGCATCCAGATACAGGGCAGGCCTACCTCAGAGAACAGTGGAACCCAGAGGAGGTGAACTCCAATAGTGAGGAAGAGAACAAAGACGAGGATGTGGGGGAGGATGAAGATCAAGGCGATGCTGAGCAGGTATGACTCATGGACAAAGAAAATAACTCGTTTTGCCATTGGATCTAACATTGCCTGTCAACAGCTTAACAGTATATTCTTCCTCTTGCAGTAATAGCTGAGCTTTCAGTTGATTTCACCCATTACAGCATGTTTTCATTTGTACAGTTAAATTAACATAACAAATTTAGCGGTGTACTGTAAGACCTTCATTAAATCTGTAGGTTATTATTGAAACATTTCCAATTTACTAGTGTGTGTGTGTGTGTGTGTGTGTGTGTGTGTGTGTGTGTGTGTGTGTGTGTGTGTGTGTGTGTGTGTGTGTGTGTGTGTGTGTGTGTGTGTGTGTGTGTGTGTGTGTGTGTGCGTGCGTGCTTGTTTTGGGTGCCTGGTGGAAGCATCTCTTGAGGGACATGATTGGCCAGATGGTGCAGCTGCCAGAGAATTCCACAAAGAATGCTTTACTCAGGATCAACATGTACAAAAATACAGTGCTCAGACCACTTGAGGTATGTTCCACATGGCAGCACTTCACAGTTAGCCGATCTGATGTTTAATTTATTTATTTATCTTAAAGCCCTTAATTAATTAATAATTAATTAGGTTACAGTAGTTTATTAACAACAATTGGCCATATCAATTAGCTCCTATGGGTATTTGAGTAAATGAGTTGACTGTTCTTCTTTTAGGACTACATGGCTTATCATAACCCACTCTACCTTTTTGAATTGGATGGCAATCACAGCCCTGAGGAGCTGCATACGGTAAGACAAACTAAACTATACTCCGTTGTAGGAAGCTTGGTAGAAAATACATAGTGCTTTGACATGAACTGAGCAAAATCATATGTATTCATTCATTCTGTGCCTGTAGTATGTTATGTCCCGTCTAGAATCCTTAGCAGTGAGGAGAGTTGCTGTTCCTGTTCGCCTGCACCGAAATGAGGACGAAGAACTGCCAGATGAGATCAGCACGGTCTGTGATCACTCAACATCTTTCACTTTAACGTAATCTATGAACATAGATTCCTGCCTTTCCCGATCACCATCATGAGTGAATCCACGTCATCAGTCTGGCAATGCCATCCTGAGTCCATGTATTCATTTCTAGGAGGAGCTGCTGCGATTGATGTCCTCTACTAGGGCTGTAGCCCCTGGTTTCAGATGGAGGAGGAGCCGGTGGGGTCGCACCTGCCCCGTAGCTCTGAAGGAGGGCAGGACCGTCCCCGGACTGCCTGAGTTCTCTGTGGGGTAAGTGATCTGTGGGTGGGAGGTTAGCTACATCAGATTAGATACTGTACATTCTGTCACTGTACTTTATGTATTTCATATACGCCATCATGTGGCACTGGCAGAAAGGAAAATTGTGTGATTGTGTTATATGGATTGAATAATCCTCCTTCAACCCCTGATCAGGTTTCAGGACAAGGTCTACATCCTTTCATCTGAGGAGGCCTATCATAAGTTTGCCATCAATCCCCGGCGTTACCTGCTGCCTCCGATGCCCAGGGCCCCCTGCAGGGTGTCCATCATCGGGCCCCAGCAGGCGGGGAAGAGCGCGCTGTGTGCCCTTCTCGCCCAGCACTATGGCACGTTGGTGCTGGACGTAGAGGAGTTGATGCAGCCAGCTGTAGCCAAGCTACAACAGGACAGGCTGGACCAAGTGAAAGAAGACACAACCCACCTCGCCATAGAACAAATTAAGATGAAGATGGAGATGAAGGGCAGCCAGGATTTGGGTGAGATAATGTGTGCTGTGCTGTGCTGTGTGTGTGTGTGTGTGTGTGTGTGTGTGTGTGTGTGTGTGTGTGTGTGTGTGTGTGTGTGTGTGTGTGTGTGTGTGTGTGTGTGTGTGTGTGTGTGTGTGTGTGTGTGTGTGTGTGTGTGTGTGTGTGTGTGTGTGTGTGTGTGTGTGTGTGTGTGTGTGTGTGTGTGTGCGTGCGTGCCTGCCTGCGTGCGTGCGTGCGTGTTTGTTTGTGTTATTTTTGTTGTATGAACATGAAGAATCTGAGTCTGTCTACAAATATCTTACAGGTATTTGTAGCATAATGCAGGGGTTCTCAACGTTTTTGTACATTATCTTTGACTGGAAACCAACTTTTCTATTTTATACAAAAAAGGCTAATGGCAAGTGCTTTCTCTTGATTTCAGTGACAGAAGATCACCCAGAGGTGAAGGCCATAGTGATGAATGCATTAAGAGAGGCCAAGCAAATGAACACACCACCTCCCCTTGACCTGTATGCTGAGGTGCTGGAGAAGCGAATAAAAGAGGTACGTCAGACTCCTGCAGCTGTTGTGTGTTTACATTATTTAGGATATTCAAATGTTCTGTTCATGAGGTTGTGCTATTGTCATAGGACAATACTGAAATAAACCTTTAAAAACAACATTTTCACGACAAAGGCTGTTATAAGTGGTGGATGACGCCATCACACTCCAAAGTATTGTATAGGATTTGAGGTTAATTTGGTGCTGACGTCAATCAGATTGAGCAGGCTGATGGAGATGCAGAGATGAGAACAGGTTGGGTGCTGGACAACTTTCCCAAGAACCAGTCCCAGCTAGCTGCCATACAGCTGAACAACGCTGGAATCATGCCAGACATCCTCTTCTGCCTCCAAGACAGTCACAATGAGGGTAGGAGAAGCTCCATGACACAAAACAAAAAAAGAACAAGACTATGAGAAAATAATTGTGTTAAGTGTTGTTGCTGTTGTTGTAACCGTTTTTTTTTACTGTTTGAGACCGAAGACGAATTTCCACACGTGGACAATAAATGAAACTAACTAACTAACTAACTATATTAGACTATATTAATAATAATTCATGCCTATTCACAACCAACTACAGGAAGAACAGTTTTAAGGAGACTCTATGAGATGAACAAGGATTCTGTGGACATGGCAATGAAAATCAGGTTGCGGGAGGAAAGGTCTGAGAGGGAGAAGCGAGCCATGTTGTGAGTAGTTCTGGATGATGCATCATAATGATGACTATTAGAGCTTTATTCATTCAGTTCTTTTTATATGTTGTTTGTGGTCACCTTGATCTCTATTCTAGAAATGGCAAGGAACAGCAAGAAGAGATGGCTGCCAAAACTTCTGAATCCCAGGCTAAGCTAGAGACAGTGGCAGAGGAGACTGATGGTATGTGTCTGTCTGTCTGTGTGTCTGTCTATCTGTATCTTTTATTTCTAACGTATTATAACTCTTTTCTTCCCGGCAGAAAACCCAGACATGCCTGACACAGACAACACACTGCGTTCTGTCACTATCAAAGAAGAAGGTGGGATTTTATTCTTCATGCACACACACACACACACACGCACACGCACACGCACGCACGCACACATCCCTATTTTTGCTTCTGTTTCGGGTCACTGTAGATGTGCATTTACCTGAAGAGTGGGAGTTAGGTTATCCAGACAGCCCAGTGATGGATGACTATAAGCTACAATTGAAGCAGTTCATGGTGGAATGGGAGAGCATGGAATCCTCTTTAACGGCCGGCAGCTACTCAATACTGGAGATTGGCAGCAAGAGCCCTGATGACCTGGTGGGAGAGATGGTCGACCAGTTAGAGAGTGAGTGTACTGTGTACTGTGCGTGCATGTGTGTGTGTGCACTAATGCACACACGCCTATTTGCATGTACAGTATGTGTATGACTTTGCATTTTAATTTATTTGCATCCGTATCTGTCAGGAAGAATCTGGTTTTGAATGGTAAACATTACATTTTCTCTTTTACAATTTTGTTTACAGTCCAAACAATTACACAATATCATGTCATACTATAGATAGCTGTATCTAACTGTTAATAATAATGATAATCTACCTTTCAAATACGTGCATGTGTTCTTCAGGGCCTTTCAAGCAAGTCCCCTGGGAGCTGTCAGGTGTGGACCAAGATGAGGAAGAGGAAGATAGTCAGGCCCTGGCAGAGATGGAGAAGGCAGAGGAGCGTGATGAAGAGGATGAAGTAGAAGAGATAGAGAATGAAGTCAGTCAAAAGAAAAGCATTTTTTTTCCTTCTATGACATTGAGTCAAAACCTTAAAGTTGAAACATTCTGTGCTCCAGCCAACACCCGAGCAGAGGGCCCATGACAAGGTATTTTATTCTGTAAAAAAATACCAGCAGTCACTTAAGTCCTTTTGTCTCTCTTATTTATTTCATGACCCAGGCAGCAGTAACAATGCAGATGTTTCGCCCGGGGGCCAAGAGTGTAAGAGTGGACCCTACACAGGCTCAGAGTTAAATAAACACTTTGCAGGCTCAGCCAGGAATACTTTTCTGTTGTAGGATAGGATGCACTCAAGATCAATAGGGCACCGGTGGTAACACACACTTTAGGTCATCCGGTCAGAACAGTGATTGTCAGATGTTCATGTGAGATAGGGTCAGGTCAGCTTCCGTTAACAATCTCGGTTAACAAAGGCCTTGGGCAGAGTTGGAAGAGATAACTAACTAAATATGTATATTCCATAAGATTGGCGTAACACATGCACACATTTTTGGAAACGAAGAACAGGTGTATGCACAGGATCATCTGATCCTTTTGCACAACTATTTCAACACTGGGATGATATAATTATCTTTAACTCCTGTCCCTCCTTTCTATGAAATGCAGGATATAACAGCCACAAGATCACTGGGGGACACCCATCACTTCTGTCCTGTGGCCTTTAAAGAACACACCGTCCTGTGGCCCTGTACAGAAGAGATCGCAGCGAAGTACCGTGAGAAGTCCTACTACTTCTCCAGTCACGAGGCCAGGGAACACTTCCTTCAAAACCCCACAGAGTTTGTGGCACAAACTGATCTGCTCAAGGTGTGCGGACAGATATGCAACAAAAACAATAGAACAGATTAAGACAAAGATGCAAATAAAAGATTCCTAACTCTTTTTCTACCCATCAAGCCTCCTGCCCTGCGAGTCATTTTGCTGGGTACCAGAGGGTCTGGCAAAAGCACCCATGGCGAGTGGCTTGCCCAGCAACTGGGCATCTTCTATATAGACTTCAGGGAGCAGCTGCAAGAGCTCATCCTAGCCAAGACGCAGAACCGCGTGCTCCGTGCTGACGAGCTGGAGACCCCAGAGGACCCCCCGGAGGAAATAGAAGCCCTGATAAAGGAAGCCAAGGCAGAGGATGGACAGGGGAGAGAGGATGCCCCCCTGATCAATGAACCTGAGTCTGAGGCAAAGGTACATTTTCATATCCTTCACTATGTGAGTCATGATGACGCCTGAAACTCATTCCTGTTGCCAATGGGATTTAGAGTGTGTGACGTGTGTGTGTGTGTGTGTATGTGTGTGTGCGTGTGTGTGCGTGCGTGCGTGTGCGACTGTGCGGGCATGCTTAATTGCGTCCGGCAGGAATTGACACTGACCCAGGAGGAGGAAGCCATGAAATCCTACCTGTCTGATGGTGATTCGTTGACCCCTGAGATCTTGGATAAGTTACTGGCACCGTACTGGGAACAGGAGCCATACAAGTAAAGTTACCCTTTGATCCTGCACCCAGCATTTGTGCTTTTCTTCTTATGAACGACCTCTCCACTCACTCCATCTCTCTCCTCCTCACAACCCCTACGCCCTTCCTTTTTTTACCGTTTTTTCTGCGTGTATTTTTGCACTGCTCGAAACCAGTAGTGGAAAGTAACTAAGTACATTTACTTATAAGTAGTCTATACTTAAGTACAGTTTAGAGGTATGTGTACTGTACTGCATTTACAATTTCTAATACTTTTACTTCTACTCCACTACATCTCAGATCCAAATATCGTACTTTTACTCTTTTGACAATTATTTGAAAACTTCAGTTACTAGTTAATTTATAGATTTAGATTATTATTATAAAACTTACATTAACCACTTCAGCCCTGTATACATTTCGGCCTTTTTAAATAGCTGATTTGTAATTTTCTGACTTTTTATTTAGTTCTGACTTTGAGTACTTTTTCCACCACTGCTCACTACTTGCTGCACGCATCTCCTCCCACTTTAACGTTGACTTGTATATGCCCCCCCCCCCGATTCGCATCAGGTCCACAGGTTTTATCCTGGAGGGTGTCCCCCGGAGCGCTGACGAGGTGAGCTACATGGTCCAGCGGCGCCTCTTCCCTGACGCCGCGGTCGTCATGGCGGTGGAGGTGGATGACATTGTGAGGCGACTGCTGCCCACTCGCCTGCAGGCCTGGAGGGAGCGACGTGACCGCCGCAGGACACAGCTCCAAGTCCTCCGTGATCTACGTCACCAAATACGGGTACGAGTACTTTCTGCTGCAACCGTCATTGTCGAAACATGTATAAAGACAGTAAACAAGTGGTTTTCACAGCTACAAAGACAAATATTGCACTGCATTATAATAACCGTTAAAATATCACTTGGTGGTAGCAGGGGTGCATTAGCAAATAGGATAGAAAGAGAGACCCATCCCCCATCTATTATGTTAATGTAACAGTTATTTTAACCCTACTATACAGTATACTGGACTGCATTGATGGGGTCTATCCTAAGCCACCTCCTTTTTCCAAATCTCTTCACCGAAAATAGCCAAACTACAAGCTCACAATGAGTTGTGATGCATTATAGATTATAGATTCACCAAGTGTTAGACAAGTTTTTGGCAAATGTTCGCCTATTATAGCATGCCCTGATTACGGTTCATGTGGTTAATTCGAATACTGGACAACTCACCCCGGTGCTTGCCCGTTTTTCCTCCCGGAATTTTCACCAGTGAGGGGTATAACTTTGTAATATGCTATTGGCTGTTTGTATTCTTTTTGGAAAAATATAAAAAGATACTCCTGTGGAAAGGCTATATTTTTTTACTTATATTGACCCTATAAACAATTTTGTATTATTTAGTATATGTAAGGTTTTTCCCACTCAAATGGTACCTCGTCAGATAATCCCCACATATCCTACAACTTCTGTGAACAGACTTCACTGTAGTAACTTTTCATAAATTATATTTGTACTGTCATGAAAGAGAAATTCAAAGTCCAGCCATCTGCTGTCCAGCCTCTCCCACCCCTCACTGGGGAGAATTCTGGGAGGAAAACAGAAACGGGGTGAGTTGTCTTGTTACCGTTAATTCTCTGCTCAAGTGATCACAAGTCTGTCCTTTTCTGTGACAGGAGGAGGCCATTGCTAAGAGGAGGGCTGGACTCATGGCCGAGCCAGCGACTAAATCACCAAAGGTAAGCAAGGTCATCCTCCTAACTACCTTCATCATCACCCTCCAGTGCCTCCACGCCATCTGCATAGCCTTCATCACATGTCCTCTATACTGACTGTGCTACAACTGCCTCTACAACCTCGCAGCTGAGGGATGATCACGATGAAGATGACGAGGAGGAGGACATAGAGGGTGAAACCAGGGCGGAAGAGGTGGAGGCCATGCTGCACTTTGAGTTCCCGCTCGAGGAAGAGGAAGACGACGAAGAGAGTGAAGAGACAGAGGAAGCGGCTGTTGAGAGGCTGGAGATAGAGATAGGAGAGCGCTTTGACACAGACGACAACAGCCTCAGCAGCGTGACGGTACTAAAACACACCCATAAAATCCACCAACACCTCATCATCATTACAGATTACAGTTAATGACAAGCACTCATAGAGACACATATGTGCACATCTGAGAAAGCAACTGAGGCGCAATCTGGTGGAATTTCCATCCTCACACTTGTGGACTATGTGCAATGCTTTCCCATGCTCTAGTGACTAGTCTACACTATGCCTATAACGGTAGATTTACATATAACACCATAGTACAGCTTTATAGGTGTATTTCTACACACACAACATGGGGTCTACTAGAATTCAGGCAATGCTCCTCAGACAGAATGAACAACTGAAGGCTTAATTTACAATTTAATTTGTTTGTTCCATTATCTCCAGGAGCTCCTCAATGAACAGAATATTCCCAAAGTGTCTATCAATGCAGCACGTAAGCCAAGAATCGTACGCTACCAACTGCTGCAGAAGGTCCAGCCCCTGCTGGTCAACAGGGAGTCACTCTTCCAGAAGTGCAAGCCTATCAGCTACAAACTGGCCCGTAAGCTGCTATACTTCTCCTACAAGGTCCACAGTGCCTTTGGCTGCTGGGACCCTGTCATGGTGAGAAGACATACCAAAAAAGCTGATTGGCAGTACTAGTAACATATTATGTGTTTGTTTACTAATGTTTACCCCAATATTATGTTCGCTGAGCGCTGTATGTTCACCCCTTCCTCTCTCCTCCTGTCTCCCACCTCTCTTTGTCTAGTACGCAGATGGAGACCTGATCCAGCATTTAAATCCACTCCATAGGACACATGCATTACTCTTCCACCAGTATATCTACTTTTTTACATCCAATGAGACTCGTAACACATTCATGCAAAACCCCATTAAGTACCTCAAGCAGAGAAAGCCCAACCTGCCTCTCCCCCTCAAAGTGGCTGTCATCGGACCGCCCAAATCTGGAAAAACCACAGGTCAGACTGGCTAAATATATATTGATAGATATTGGCATTGTCTTGCAGTCAACTCAATCAATCAACTCTTTCACTGCTGTCAACACTTTTTGGACACTTTTTGTCTCTCCAGTGGCACAGCAGTTTGCTCAGAAGTATGGCTTGGCGCGGCTGTCCATCGGTGGCGTGATGCGCATGGTGCTGAACTCTCAGGGCCACTCAGACCTGGCAGTTCAGATGAAGGATCTCCTCTCCAAGGGCCTTGTTGTGCCTGATGAACTGGCCATTCAGTGCTTGGAGGTGGCGCTCTTGGGCTTGGTCTGCAGCACTCGCGGGTAAAACACCCAGGGGGAGGAGGAAAGGGAGTTATTGATGATAACAAAGATCCTGTACATGCATATCTTTTCTGTCTAGTTACTCCTGAACAGGACGATACCACGTCCCCCAATGTATAGCTTATTTACATTATTTTTAATCTCCTTTAAAATGTATTAACATTTTCTTGAGCCTCCATTTATTATTCCCTGTGTTGGTTTTTATCTGTATTGTTGTGTTGTTGTTGTTCCCTTGATTTTAACTTTCCTATTTACGATGCACCATCCTGCCTGTCAATGTATAAAATGTGCTAAATAAATTAAGTTTGATTGATTGGTTGATTGTTTAATTGATCAATAGGTTGTCTATGGAAACAATCTAAAGATGTTTTTCCTTCTACTCCTTCTTCTTCTTCTTCTTCTAGCTATGTTTTAGATGGCTTCCCTGTGACACGTAAACAGGCAGAGCTGATGGAGGTGCGGAGCATCATTCCCATGATAGTAGTGGAGTTGTCAATAGACACAGTGGAGGTGCTGAAGAGAGGCCTGGTCGACAAGATGAAGCCCAACAAGTCAGAGAACACACTGTAACATCTATAGCAGAACAGTTAGCACGACAGCTTAAGTGTTTAAGTTCCATATAATTCACTTCTTCTGACTTCATGTCATCACCATAATTCATAAACAATCATATACAATCATACAATGTACTCCCCTCCATTGGCAGGCCTCATCTGATGCATGACAGCCCTGAGATCCTCCACATCCGTAACTCCCACTACAAGCAGGAGGCGGAGGGTGTGAGGAAATACTTCCAACAGCAGTACGATAACTGGGTCCTGCTAGACGGATTCAGGAGCAAATGGTGGGTGTGGAACCATGTTATAGAGGAGGTTTGCGTCTCTATGAAGCACATTTACAGCTACCTGGAGAGGAACCGCAGTGGTAAGTTATGAAGGAAGAGAACGTGTTGCACCACATACACATACAGTATACTATTAGGGCCGATTCATACTCCTATTTTAGAGCCGAATAAAAGTCGGATCGGCTCTGTAGAGCCTACAATTTGACGTCATTTGAGGTTCGGGGGGGCTGGTACCGTCCTAAAGTCGGCTCTTCGGTGCTACTGAAAATTTCTGACGAGCCGAAATCATTTCGGCACTACAGTGCCGAAACAGCGGTAAAATAGGAGTATGAATCGGCCCTTAGGCTACATCTGCCTTTATGTCGGGCCCAGCACAGCACAACAAGTGTGATGGTCCCAAAGCTCCATTGGTCAGCATTAATGTTACATCTGCATTCCAGATATCTATTCATTTCTATTGTTTGAAAGACTTTAAATGTCTCCAGCTTTGTCTCTTGCTTGGCTCTAAATGAGTGGCAGTACTATGTAGAACATGACTGGAGTTTATTAAAGTAGACAATTATTAATTCAACAACATTATTTCTGCCATTTTGCCTCATTTTACCTGATCTGGGTCCAAATTCGGGTTGTTTAACACCAATAATCTGCATGGCATAGCCATGTAATGTCCAAAGTAAGAAATACCATGATCATGCAAAAACATTTAACATGAACCATGAAATACATCGCTGTTCAACTAAGAGCTATAAATTGTGTTAATTCTGCAGGCCAGGCGGCTTGCGTTGATAGGCTGTGCATTACCCCCAAGGAGCTGCAGTCTCGGCTGGGTGAGTTTGGCCACTATTGTCCAGTCTGCTTGGCTCTGCACCACCACCTAGTGGATTCCACAAACATTGCATCCCTTGCACTGGCAGCTGAGTACAAGAGACACTACTACAGGATGTGTTGCAGAGACCACTTTGAGGTGATTGTACAAAACACAAATTCTGTAGCAAAACCAAAATCCAGGACAATTGTTATTTATGCTACATAATTTGATGTGTATTTATTAAAGGAACCTCAAAGCACACAGTAACATATTTTCCCTCATCAACCACAGCGGTTCATGTCCACTGCAGATCAGTTTGTGAGCCCTGGCTGCCCATACCCATTGCCCCCACCCCACCTACTGCCCAGAAAGCTAACTGCAGTTCAGGTGAAAAATCGGTTCCCACAGCAGCTTGAAATGAAGGGTTTCTGCCCTGTTACTTACCTGGATGGAAAGCAGAGGTATGCTGCAACACAGTCCACAAACCACTTCACTCTTGATAGAAAGCACAATGAGAAAAACGATTCTACAAACATGCTCAAATATCACTAAACAAAATCAATATTCAAACCAATTTTTGTGTCTATCTGTCCAGTGAAGCCACAATCTGATCCTAAGCATTATGGGCTGTATTTTGTCTTAAGTACCAGGTCTTATTCCCTAACTTGAGTAAACTAAAGACCTGGAGGCGTGATCAATGCCATTTGGCTATTCTGAGTGGCCAAAGAGCATTGATTACTGTTGTTTACTCAAGTTAGGGAATAAGACCTGGTACTTAAGACACGCAAAATACAGCCCTATGTCTTTAAGGTGCAATGTTTCATAGTGTTAATGGTAGATTTACCTCTCCGCAGATACGATGCCCTCATTCGAGGAAACATAGAATATGCTGTGGAATACAGGGAACAGATTTACACGTTTGAGACAGAGCATAAACAGGACAAGTTTCTCAGGTATGGAGTTGACTCTCACACAGTAGTTCTTGGCATGGCAAGTGTTTTTCAGCTTAATGAAGCCTATACATAAGGAGCCACGATGACTAAGAAGCGTTAGTGTTCAAACTATACCTTATACACTATACCTTATACACAGGCTGCCTGAAACGTACTGGGACCAAAAGCTCCCCATTAAGCTTCCGCCCATTTGTGAGCCAGTGCAACTTACCTCCCTCCCAATGCTGGGTTATTTGCAACAGGTGAGACTTGCACTCAATGAATACAACTAATGCAAACAACATTTGAATTACAGTATGCTTCTGAGACATCCAGCTGAAGTGATTTGTCTCGTGTTTTTTTTTATGACAGGGTGTTGCAGAAGCCATTATCAAGGCCATGACAGCTGTTGGGCGTCGCAAACCAAAGCATCCCTATATGAGTGTGCAAAGATCAGCTCTGCTCTATGTGGCCTATTATCTGAAAGGTAAATGAGACTTCAGTGAGCTCTTGGGTCCAAGTCATGTGTCATTTAACACATTTCTTAAATGTAGTTTGTCAGTAGTGTGGTTTTCCCTAGTTTGACCAATATATCGATTAATATTTTAGCCCCACTAGTGGCAGGATGGCAATGTTGGTCCGCCTGTCATTCGGTCCCATTTGTACTTGTTTCATATTACTTTATTTTTTTCATCTGAGGTTTGCAAAATATAATTAATTCCCATCTTGCTTGCTTCTCCAACAATCTGGTTCATCTGGTTCATCCTGGTTCTATTCGCCTCTGTTTCTTGTTCGCCTCCATCCTTTTCTCACTTTTCCCCACAGCCTTCAACCATAAAAGCTCAGACTACGTCCATCAGAAGTACAAGAAGAAGTTGGCGTTGTTTGAAGAGAGTTGTGAGCTCATTCCCTACCTGGTCAACAACATGACCAGGTCCTTCAGGCATCCTAGTGACCATCCCATTGACTTTGAGTTTAAGTTGCACAGATTCCTCTCATTAGATGACATGCCAAGAGCCACAGGGTCCAGGGATGCTGTGACAATTAAATTGTGATACACAGATACAGTATTACAAGATGTAAGGACGTGGAACAGTTTGATGTTGAATGTTTTCCAGTCTTTGCACTTCATGACTATTGCAGAATGTTCACTCAGTTATATCTAATTAATTGAATGAATGAATAGTTTATTTCGATCTTTCATAGGGAGACATTACACAAAAACAGTTTACTTTTTTCTTTTTAGGTGATCGAAAAGGCATAGGCAGAAGCTTAAAGCTTAAATTACAAATATACTATGTTGTAAACTACTAAGTAAATAGCCTAGTGATTCATGGATTGACTCCCAGCTTGGGTGGGTTCAGGTATTAAGCTTCAGGCTTAATATGTCTGAGCAATTATTGTCAGGTTGGGTTGGGGTCAGGTTATGGTCGTTGATTAACACATAGTCTTGTGGGTTACTTTATATTTGAAACAAATTAAAATAAATAGTTAAAGTTTAAAATGTGTTATATCTTGTCTGTCTTTGTTAGTGTTTTTTCCTTTTTCTGGTCCAGCTCCAGACTGCATGAGTTGAATGCAGGACAACTGAACTGTGTTGCTCTGGGGGCTGGGCCTATTTAATAAGTTTGCTCTTTGCCTCACTTTTCCCTCCCTGATGCAGCCAGAGCCAAATGTGTATTTCCTTTAAGTAGCATATATTTGGTTTATATTCATTAAATAAATCCTTTACACTTTTAAGTATTGCCTTAATTGTGTTGCGGTGTTTGGTGTAGTATATTACTATTTACATTATTTTAACTACTAGGAAAACAAATTTAGAACGAAGAAACTAAGAAATCTCTATAGGCCCTATGCCATCAATTTAACCCAAAAATCTCTATTTGGCACAATGGCACATATCAGCTTTGCTCAGATAACAATGAATATGCCATCCATTATGACGCCTATGATACTTTTATTTATTTATTTGGTGGTCAGCTGACTGAGTGACCGTTTTTCTGCTTTAAAGTGCCTACTGCTGGAGTGCAGTATCAGCCACAATAACGGTCTCGTGCTCTCGACAAACCCCAAACGGGACGTCAATACACACACAGTATACTTTTGTTTTGTTTTGCAACTACTCAAGACATTTTATGATTATGACATTGTTTTATAAACACATTCGGCGTAATATTTACCATCATGTCAGCAGTATCACAAGACATCCTTGTTCGGATCCTGCCCTACTCAGTCACGAGTTCGTCATGAAAAGGGGCCGTCGCTTCCTCTTCACAATAAATACCTGACCGAATAGTGGAACAACAACACACTGATCGGGGCAGAGTGTGATATTCTGATAAAAGTTCGTTTTGGCTACTTTTCAGTTTGACCAGGGTACGCAATGCCTTCGTTTGAGGAGCTCAAGCTACATTTAGACAATGCAGGTCAATCTCACGTCCTGGGATTCTGGTCCGAGCTCACTGAAGAAGATCGGGACAATTTCCTCAGTGAATTGTCTCTGTTAGATCTTAGTGAATTAAAAGCCCACTGTGAGGGAGCCGCAAAAGCTGCAAGTGGTCCGTCCGTGAGAGTAGAACAACACATAGAACCACTGCCTGAGGAGTTTGTCGGCAGCATTCAGAGAAGCGAGGAGAGTACTCTGGCAGATTGGGAAAATGAAGGTGACTTACCGTCTTTGTTGCATTCATAGCCCATTAAACATTCAAAGTGGTCGTGATAAAAAATGGTACACTGCATTCATAACATGTACTCCGCAGGACTTTTGCAAATCTCAGAAAACCGAGTTGCAGTTTTGCTTTTGGCTGGTGGTCAGGGGACCCGCCTCGGGGTGTCTTATCCTAAAGGGATGTACAACGTTGGTCTCCCAAGCAGCAAAACCTTGTACCAACTCCAGGCAGAGCGCATTCGCAAAATACAGGAATTGGCGACTTTAAAACATGGTTCAAAATGCACAGTTCCTTGGTAAGATTGCGTCTGTCTCCCCAAATGCGCGGTATTTACTGAAAGTTTTCACATGTTGTGAATGAATTTCTCTCTCTCTCTCTCTCTCTCTGACTGTTATTGTGTAACTTCCACCAGGTACATAATGACCAGTGAATTCACCCTGAAACCAACTGAGAATTTCTTCAAGGAAAATCACTACTTTGGCTTGGAGCCATCAAATATAATTATGTTTGAGCAAAGAATGATACCAGCAGTGACCTTTGATGGGAAGATTATCCTGCAGAATAAAGGAAAGGTAGCCATGGCCCCAGGTAGGTGATGAAGATCTTAATGTAGGCTAATCACTGCTGAACTTTGTGACAGAAATTTGTATTTATTCAAGAAACTATTTGTATTATAAATATAGTCTATATTATGTATAGTCTGATATCCAAATATGAAAATACCAGTAATAATAAACCAACTAGCAGGTGTTAATAAAGTCCCAATAAATACATTTCTATGGGTATTATGACATTTACTAGGTACCGTAAGTAGATGCAAAATGCTGTTAAGTTTGTTGAGAGAATTGAGCACCAGCTCTCCTCACAAGATCCCTCCTTGCAACATACAGGCTGAACAGTGTATTATTTATGACCAACCAAGCCCACTATTAAAGGAGCTCTTCACCCATTTTCAACATGAATCGATTCTACGTCCGAGCATAGACATGGTAACGTAAAGTGTAGTGTTGATTATCGTGTATTAATCTAATTATAGTAAACTAATACTAGTATAATTATACTATAGTCATCATGAACGTGTGCAATGATAGTCAACAGACCAGCTCATTCATGTGTTTGGGTCCAAACTGCAATAACACATTCGGCCACTATGTCCATTTCTCCTCAGGGTTTCCTCCGGGTGCCGTCTCTATTCATATATACTCTAAGGTTTTGAAGCACCCGGAAGAACCATAGAGTATATATATCTATAGAGAAGACACCCGAGTTCTCCTCCCATCCACTTGCATTAAGTTGCTCAAAAGCGCATGAGGCGGATTCACTCCTCCTTCCTGGTAGGAACAGAGTGCATTCTGGGACGGATTGCAATGGTGAGTGGCCCCAAACACATGAACGTGCTGCCGTTGAACGCGCACGAGCGTCGTCCGTCGTGAACGTGTACAATGATAGTCAATGGACAGCGCGTTCATGTGTTTGGGGCCAGGCTGCAATACCTTCATTCGGCCACTATGTCCATTTCGCCTCAAGATTTCCTCTGGGTGCCTTCTCTATAAATATATATACTCTAAGGGAAGAACGGTCTACTTCCGCATTTTTTCGATGCGGAAGTGCTCAATGTTAAACCCCAGCTGCACTGTTTCCTCGTGCTAAATGCAGGGGCCCGCCTGTAGTCCCAGCTCTGATCAGCAGGGCCGAGGGCTTCAACGTTGACAAGCCCTTCTGGGGGCTTGGCTTATACTTCGCAAAGAATCTCGGGAAAATTGTGCCTTAAATTTTGACATACGCCCCAGAGCCAGAAGAGGTGGCACTAGAGGTGGCACCGTGGCACTAGTGCCACAATCTCGCCTAGAGGGCTGGGCAAAAGTTTAGGTTGCTGGAAGGGTCCAAAAGGGTCTAATTTAGCTTCATGTAGAAACTTGGTTACATTACAGAGTAACACATATGTTAATGTAACTCCCAAGAGTGTACAAAATGGAACCAAATTATGTATAAATATGTAACATGGCCATATCACTCAAGACTGGTTATTTACATCATTTGAATGTGGCCATTGTATCCTGCTGCTGCTTGAAATATCTTGAGTGCTTCTTTCATTAAACTATGGAAAGCTTCTCCAAATATTTGTTGCACCGCAGCAAAAATAGAAAAATATCTCCAAGTGGTTGTGTGGCATGTGCCACCGCCAGTTAGTGCATAGTTCATTATGGTCCCAAATTCTCAATGCGGTGGTTCTCAACCTGTGGATTGGGACCCCATGGGGGGTCCCCACATGATTTGATTCAGATGAGTGTGAAATGACAATTTAAGGACATAGACATTTTTAATACCTGAAAGAAAAGAAAAAAGCCCACATTACTGCATCAAAAGTAATCAACAAGCTATATTATAAAATAATCACACCCGTATGAAGTGAGTCCTTGGGTGTCCTGGTTGTAGATAAAGGATGGGTACTATTGTGTATTGAATTTTGTGTGAATGTTACTAACAGCATAGACTTTACAAAGCAAAATTATTTGCCATTTATTATAATACCTAATTTGGTCAATTTTAAGAATTGTAAGTGTTCACTAACACCATCATTGTTATTCCATAAAAAAACTGTCATGTAAGTTAACCTCATTCTCTTCTTGTCAGATGGTAATGGTGGTCTGTACCGGGCAGTCATGGATAACAAGGTACTAGAGGATATGACCAAGAGAGGAGTGGAATATCTCCATGTCTACTGTGTGGACAACATCCTGGTCAAAATAGCTGATCCCATCTTCATAGGATTCTGTGTCAGCAAAGGGGCAGACTGTGGAGCGAAGGTATAGTAATACCTTCCGAAAGCAATACAGACACAATGGAATTCTTGCAAATCCACTTTGATCATTGTGACTTGATGTAGCGCCTGTTGAGGGCAACAAGAATGATGTATGTTTACATGCACAGAGCTGCATACATAGTTTAGAATTTCTGTTTATGTATACAGTAAGTTGGTCAAGATTCCTTGGCTTGAAGCTTTTTCCTAAACTTTTGTTTTGCTATTCTAAGTTGATCCATGACGGGATTATAATGTTAAAATATACATATAGCAAACAAACAGGAGAACCAGTATTGAGGTGCTGCTGATCTTGGTAAATAAAAATACCGGTAGTAAAAGTAAAGGAAAGACTGCACAGTTTGTAGCCACAATGCATTAACATGGAAAGGTCTTCATCAGGGAATCGGATCTATACCCACTATATGCATTCATTGTACAGTTCAGTTTAAATTATGCCCCTACATAATTTCTGTCAGGTTGTGCAGAAAGCATACCCCGAAGAGCCGGTTGGAGTGGTGTGCAGAGTGGGAGGAGTCTACCAGGTAGTTGAGTACAGTGAGATCCAGCCAGAAACGGCTGCGCTTAGAGGCCCTGGAGGTGGCTTGCTCTACAGTGCTGGAAATATCTGCAACCACTTTTTTACCAGGACTTTTCTGCAAAAGGTTGCACAGTAAGGACCTTCTTGTTTGCTTTTTATGTCATGACACATTGGAGAGAAAATGACAATCTTCAGATAAAAGTTGTGTTTTTTGAATGGCTAGAAGGTAAATACTAGACTCTGGGCAGATTCACACTGAGTCTGTTTGATTCAAACTGTTCCCGAATACGATTACCTGGTCCCTGCTGGCCATGATTCTTAATTATTCTGCACCCGAGTATACTTCATTCAACTGTATTCAATGCTTTCACATTGCATCGATCCGTGTCCGAGTACACTTAAATCGGTCCCGAGACTACCTCTATGACTGTGGTCCCAGGAACGGTTGAGTGATCTGCACCCGGGAACAGTACGCAGCATTCACAGTTCACACTACCACAACATCTGCCACGTGGTCCCGAGTACGCATCCGGGACCATAGTGTGAATCTGCCCTCTAACCACAATCTGGTGTTTTTTAAATCTTTTCAAATGGCTCTTTTCTCCTGATTGTGTCAGGAGTCAAATTTGCAACTACTGGTATAATTTTACTACTCTGCAAAAGTGTTGCCTAGTTAACTAGCAAAACCATATCAGATTGCAACTACAAAGTGTAATTTGGAGATGTGTTTTGTTTGTTTTTTGCTTCAAGGAATATCTTAGGAGTGTTCATATTTTATGGCCATAAGGCAGAACTTTGTCCCCCCTACAATCAAATGGTAAATGCTACTGCATTGAGTTGTAAACTCGCAATTGTGGTAGATGGAACCATCGGATTGTAAAGCCTTCAAACATCCCATTCTCTTATTTTATTTTTATTCTTAAAAAAGATTTAGTATTTATTAATTTTCCTGTTTTGTTTACCTAAAGAGGAAGTGACTCAGAAACCATTTTATACCACAATCTTGCCATGTTTGTCATTCTTTAAGATGACTGCTTACATTATATTCCCTTCAAGATTTTACATTATTAACAATATGATTCTAAATACAAAAGAAAAACATTAACATTTAGAGCTGCATGGTTAAGGTCTTGCCTAGACTTCTGGGGGGGGGGGGGGTTTGTGAGGAATCGGGTGTCCCCTTGGTGGAACCAAATTGTATCTACCTTGACCTTCCTCCTCTTTAACAACAGGAACCTGGAGCTGATGGCTCTAGTCTAAACATATTTGTGCCCAAATGATTAGATTCCCAAGATCTTGGATGATGCATCTGCGACCAAGCAGTGGTGTGGATGTTGTCAGTTTGTGGATGTGGTGTGGTTGTTGTCAACCAAAATGGTCAAGTTGGAATGCGCAGAAGTTTTCCCTAGCATAATGATGTAAATTATGGCTGCACTGGATTAAAATTGTGGGTGAATCTTGCTGCTAATTACTGGTAACCTAACCATGCTATAAAAGCAGTAATACACTCATGGCCATGATGTATCGTATTATATCATGACTATGGGCTTTGTTAACTTTGTGTTAACAAGACACATAGCCCTGATTATAATCAAGATATATATATATATATATACCACAACCTCTATTGTATTGTTGTAACTGTACTTGGTACATTGGTTCACTCCTCACCAAAAATAGCGACCTACAAGCTTGTAGATCTGCTATTTTGGTGGGAACGTTCCCCCCAGAATATAAATGCTGGTGTTCAAGTGGTTGAAAAGGAGGCTCAGAAGGATTTCCCTTCCGCTGATTTGCCTGGTATATCATAAGGGAAACATCACTAAAATGGTGCGTCCAGGAATGCCGATGTTGTGACACTCCAGTAGTCCTAATGTTAGGATAGTAATGCATTCAATATTTACCTACATGCATGCAATATTTCCCTCACCTGGATTGATCTCTACCTATATTACAGTTGCTTTGAATACTTTATGGGGGATTGTTTTTATGTCTTCTTCACTACAATCCAATATTAAATGCAAGTTTGATTTTCAAGAAATTATTTTCACCATACAGGACATTTGATGGAGAACTAACGCAACATGCTGCAATAAAGAAAGTACCTTTTGTGGACAGCGACGGCAATCAGATTAAACCCACCAAGCCCAATGGCATTAAGATGGAGAAGTTTGTGTTTGATGCCTTTCAGTTCTCAAGGTATTAATTATCCCAATACTGTTTCTGCATCTGGTAATCCCATTCACAGTGAGAACTCCTTCATTGATCTCTAAAACGAACTGTATTAAGCCAAACTTGACCTTTTGAATACTACTGAAAATGTTCTGCGTTTTTGTACCATGAATTAGATTAGTCATCTAGATTGTGTCATTCAAATAATAAGGGCATTTGTAATTTTTTCTTCTTCAAAGGAACTTTGTGGCCTTTGAGGTCTTGAGGGAGGAGGAGTTTTCTCCCCTAAAAAACGCAGATGGGGTAGCCTTGGATACCCCAACAACAGCCAGACACTCTTTACTAACACAGCACTGCCGCTGGGCCCAGGCTGCCGGAGCCATCTTGTTAGATGATCATGGAAATGTCCATCCCACTACGTCCAGGTTGTAGCCACACCCAGTAAAATAAAAATTAATTGTATTCACTGTGTTCCGAGAGATGTTTTCATTTGAAGGTTTAGACTAGAGGAGTTTAAATGGCATTCCAGACCTGTTTAGATCATGATGGACAAAATGCAATGCAAGTTTTTTATTTTGACTTATAAACAAAAGTGTGCGTTTGTGTGTCTGTGTGACAGGGAGAAAGCAGAGGACAACACTCCAGTGAAATGTGAGATCTCCCCACTGGTCTCCTATTTTGGAGAGGTGAGACCATGAAACTGCACAGTTACAGTTCCATAAGGGAAAATATGACTTAAGTTCCATCCATCTTCAACCGCTTATCCGTAGTTGGGTCGCGGGGGCAACAGTTCCACCAGAGAGCTCTAGACTTCCCTCTCCAGCCACATTAGTGACTTCCTCCTGGGGTATCCCGAGACGTTCCAAGGCCAGTGAGTTGATGTGTTTCCTCCAACTGCGCCTTGGTCTGCCTCCCAGTGGGATGTGCCTCGAGGACCTCCCTAGGGAGAGGCATCCTAACCAGATGCCCGAACCACCTAAGCTGGCTCCTTTCCAGGCGAAGATGCAGCGACTCTAGTGGACTAATGCGATGTAATAGATCGCATTACTGATTGGGAGGGAATTGTCTTGTCTCGCTATAGCGCACGTAGGCTACGCTATCACAATCATTGCAGATTTATCCCCCAAAAAGCATGTTTTTGCAATAAACGTTTAAAAAATCCGCATTTTCGGCATCCCCTATGGATCGAAATGGAATTGCTTTGGGCTCTCCGTTGATTAAACCACCCTCGACATGTGAATGAAATTTTGGGTGGATTGGACATTCCGTTGGTGATTTGTGTTGGTGATTTTTTGTAAAACAGGCCCCTTCCACTAGGGCCCTTCCACTAACTGGACGCTGATTACAGCCGAACGATACGGACTATGAAAATTCTGCCTGTGGTGTTTTAATCGGATAGATCCAGAGATCATGTGTACCGTTTTTTGTGAGATTTGCACAAAAGCTGTAGGTGGAAGAGCAAGAAGTGTTTTGAAGAAAAGCTAAAATGGCGGTAATATCTATCCTGACGCAAATGGGTGTGGCCTATGGGGAGATGCGTCATGAGTCATGACCCAAGGAATCCATGGAAAGTGAAAATTAGATTTTACGACCCACGGTTCAAGTCGAGTTATAAGGTGAATATGACACCGACTGATGTATTTATTTATGACATTAATTTTAATAATTATTATGAACCTGTTGTAACTGTAGCTCCGACAGTTTTTGAGAGAAAAATACTTGATGTGAGTTTTCGCATTTTTCCCATGTAAGTCGAAGTTTTAATGCACTCATAAATTAATTATTAATCAATACTTTTTTTAAGTGAAAAAAGGGCTTCGTTAAGACCTCCGTAATATGGTCAATGCCTGTGTGAAAAGTGTGCGATTGGTGCAGGCAGTGAGGAGCTACAACAGTGTTTCAGACAGACATTGAGTGAATTATAGTATGATGATGATAAATTGATTGGATTATCATCAACATTTTGACAGATGTTCTTGAAGAATTTACCACCCCAAACATTCTTCCGGATCATTTTATTTGCCTCAAGTGGCTCAGAGTGTTGGAGAAAGTAGCATTAAAATGTGCATATGGTACTGCATGGGCGAATTCTTCTTATAACTGTCAGGGGTGCCCCAAACTCCCCAATACCCGCTCCTACAATTCGACAGTAGGGGCTTAGTCAATTACTTTTCTAAGGTTGGCACCGTTATTCCACAAGAGGGAGCTCCAGAGACTTTGTAAGTAGCAGATTCAAAAGCTTTATGGAAAAGGTTCATGGTTTCTTTGTTATTACACCCTTTGGAGTTAAAATATAAAAATGTGTTAGTTCTGGTACTTCTGCAGCAGCATTAACAAAAAGTAGAAGAAAGAGCAGAAAACATAAAAACAGCAGTACAAACTAAATAGAAAATCGTAAAATAATGCATCAATATAAAAAAAGCTCTAAAGTGTAAAATTCCAAGTTCTTGTAACTTTAACATACAATATATCATACATAAATGCTTCAATATATATTAAAAAAAAAAAGCTCTTAAGTGCATAGTTCAAAGTTCAACCCCTCTGGCTGCCTCTTAACTACTGTAGGTGGAGGGTAGGGGGGGGGTTGGCATTTCCCCATTGTTTCTTCTTTTTTCTGGGTAAAGTAGCTGTTAAGCAATCTCTTGCTCAGCTATGATTTTAACCCACTCACCCATGCACTTTTCTGTCTTTATAAGGGCCTGGAGAAGCTGCTGAAAGGGAAGACTGTGACAACTCCCTTCATCCTGGATGAAAAGAGGGCAAAGGAACTTCAGTCTTCTGTAACACTTTCTAATGAATGATAAATGGACTATAAACTATGTAGTCTAGTTTTTCCAAAATGTGAAATAATATACTGTACATGATGTGAACATGCACAGTGCATCATTATCAGGCTTTATTGTATCCTTCAACCTCTTGCTTATGCCCCAAAATGACTGGATATACAGATTGTACAGCATTTGTAGAAATATTAGACCTGCCAAATGTTTGTCATCGGGTATACTTTACTTAAATCATCCACCTATCCTGTTACCCTTTAACCCACATGAACCCTAGTGGGTTTAAGATACTTAAAAAATAAAGGGAATACAATATAAAAGCAAAACGGCATCCTGCATACCTGTACCACCTTTATTGCCTTAATGTTTTTATTTTGCTTATTTTTATCCCACGATTTTGCAACCCATTTTTTCACCCAGTGTCAATTATCTAATGTAATCCTGGGCGCTACACTTCCTCTGCCAACCTGGGGGGGGGGGGGGGGGGCAGCGGACTGACCTCATGCTTCCTTCTATGCATGAGGACTCGAAGCTGCTTCTTTTCACCGGACGGGAGAGAGAGGCTGGCCAGAGGTAGTTTAGACTAGAGACCAGGATGTTTTTTGTGAGGGTAAAATGTTATTAATATTACATGAACTTGTTTTAAGATAATTGTAATTGTATTGTTTCAGAATAAGTTCATTTGTTATGTTATTGACTTATTGTGTAAGCCAATTAAAAAAATATTCTGGGCCATCACTGGCACAAAAAAGGTTTCTGGAAATGTAATAGATTGATAATTATTTTATTAATTTGATTGGATTATTATTGCCAGGTATGTATGTTACACATACACCGTTACACGGTAACAAGACTAGTCTCAGTGAAAAGACATTCTATAGGTAAACCGTCTCAATGGTTCACACTCACCAGTCATACACATCATTTCAGTACTGTAGCTTATAGGTCAGTCGTTCTGAAACGGGTTCATGTCAAGGACCCCCAAATTGATATGTATACACCCATCAAATGGGGTTCAGTTCAATTTAAAAGGTTGAGAATAACTTACTGTTTTACTTTAGTGTTGTCATTGTTTCATGAGTTAATGTATTGCATTTCATTTTGATGTTAATTATTACTAGTAGTATATATTCTTGAATCTTTTTACTTAATTGGGTTTTAGACTTCAGCATGCGTGCCAATAAACTTTAAGTAATGCATCTGGTTTAAGTCCAATGTGATCGTGATATCTATGGCAAATAAATTGTAAATGGTGCCTTTATCCAGGGCGCTTTACATAGATTGTGCATTACATTCACACATTCATACACCGATTGCGGCGGAAAGGTACCAACCAGCACATCGGGAGCAATTTGGGGTTAACTGGATGCACCTGGGACATATCCTCAGTGATGTATCCTGAGGTCAACGGGGTTTCGGGTCTTCCAACATCATACCCCTCACTCAGGCGCCGGGGTGATCAAGTCCCGACTTACGTCCCAGTAGCTACCCTCAATCAGTCCCACTAAAAACCAGGGCCACACAATTCGTTGGAACTACTCCAGAACTACTCTGCCAAGGCTGGGAGGTACACTTCTGGCACATGGACGGACTAGGTTCTGTGGGTTGTCTCCTGTCCGGGCCCCTCCTATGTCTCACCAGGTCCATTCCTGCTCTCACCAGGCCCAGGACCTGTGCGTTGCACCAGAGTCCCAGCATCAGACACTTCATTCAGGAGTGGTGGGCAATGGTTCCGCAGGGCACTGGTGCTGCGGCTCCGCTTGCTGCTTGCATGGTCCTCCTAAAGGCCTCACCGAGGGCTGTTGGGCTTCAGGCTGGGGCGCTAACCCATACTGCTCACCCGGGTGCCGTCTACATTCCGGCTGTCACCCGTCTCTCCGGTGATCACCAGACTATACCTGATTGTCACATAGTTCAGTCTTGCCCAAGGACACTTCGACATGTAAACAGGAGGAGCCAGGATTCGAACCGCCGACCCATGGATCATTGGACGACCTGCTCTACCTCCTGAGCTACAGTCTGAGCTATAAACATATCATAGCTTACTCGGTGGAAAATAGCTTTCACAGCAGCCATTTTCAAATATTAAATAGAAGGGTAAACACAGGTGTCACACCCATTGTGTTCATCAGGGTGCTGCTATTTTGAATGTTGGCTCACTGGAAGGCTCTACACAAAACATTTATAGCTCATCATTGGTAACGTGATTATCTATATCAATGTGGCGGTGAAATAAAGTGAAAGACAAACGAACAAAGAAAACACTAATTTGGTGCTCAGTTTATTACCAAACGCAACAACCATGGCACTGGCATAGCCAAAGTCAAAGGCATACGATTTGTCACACACGTTACCGCAGTGACATTTGTTCTCCGCATTTGACCCATCTCTTGGAGCAGTGAGCCGCAGCCAAGGAGCGGTGAGCTCGGGAATCATTTGATTAGTAGATTTGACCCCCAATCCAACCCTTTGATGCTGAGTGTCAAGCAGGGAGGCACTGGGTCCCATTTTTACAGTCTTTGGTATGACCCGGCCGGGGATCGAACCCCGACCTCCCAGTTTCAGGGCGGACACTCCTGACGGCTTGTGGGAACTAACACTACAGTACATTACATTGGGTCTTTATACAGTAGGCCTACAGGACAGAGACAACAAATGCAAGGGTGGGCTCAGGTTTCCAACCCCCTAAAGTTTAAACCAAGTGGTCAACATATCTCCATATTATGTGTGGTGAGGTCACAAAAGAAGCTAGTAGGTGTTCTAACAGGCTCCAAACAACACCCGACCATTTGTTTGTGGTCAATAGATAGTGGCCACCCCAGGGGCTATTCTGAGATTCTTATCTATCCTGCATGTAGGAACAGCTGAAGTTATTTAGGCCTACTAACTAGAGAAGAGACAATTTAGGGCAGGCTATATCTCACGGATGTGAAATAGCAGCAAATATGGTTCATTTATGAAACAAATACACTACAGTTTCATGCTGTGATGTTTTCAAACTTGATTTACACCACTTTCCTGTTATGATTTGCTGTTCGCTGCCTTTCCAGTCTTTCCTGCCGTAAATCCAATTAATCTGCCACTACATTTCCATTGAAAAGATTACTATCTGCAATAGGTTAACACCTCGCCCCTCACTCAGTTTTTCCTGTAAAGACAGTTCCTGATTAGTGTGTTGGTTTTCGACCTGTGGGTCAGGACCCCCCAGAAAAGGATTTTCTTCAGGAAGGTTGGTCCCCCTCCCCCAGAGATGATTAGCTTAATGTGCAACATTGTTTTCTCATTCAACAGCTAAAACAAACCATCAATGTATACAGATTACACTTTAAACAATATATTTATTGACATTCTTTTTCAATTATATGAAACATTACAGTTATAGCTCTCTTGTTAATAAAATGTCCAGAAAAAACACAAACATAACAGATAGGCCTACACAAATACAATAACAAAACAAAAAAATACAATCGTTAGATTACACTTCTTAATACCTCTAAAAAGGTGGTCAAATTGTCAAATATTACCTAAGAAAGAGTGAAAATTATGAAATTGCGAGGCGTGAGCTTGTAGATCGGCTATTTTCACAATATGTATCTGTGTGGAACTGAGTCAAACGCCTTAACTCATACATTAAGTCATTGTCACAGTGAGGGTTCCCGGTTCATATGATTATTTTGGGACCGAAAAGTTTGAGAACCACTAGTTGGTGCACAATTCAAATCAAACCCCTATCTTGTATACATGCCTCACCTCTCTCACTCACTCTACCCTTTAGCTCCCCGTCTCTCTACACAGACCCATCTAAAAAAAGAATAAAAATGCCAAAAATAAATCTAGGGGGAAAAAATAGTTTCCTGTTAGAAAGCAATCTGCAATAGTTTAACACCTCGACCCTCAGTGCTTCCTGTTAGAAAACAATCTAGCTGGGTATCATGAACATTCTAAAAATACAAAAGGGTTAAAGGCACATTATTTTCATGAGGGCACACTGTAGACAAATACGCTTTACTGTAGGACTAACCAGTACATGCAGAGTGCTAGCTAGCCAGGTAGTCTATTATTTAGGTTTATGAATTCGGCAGGTACTATTTCTGTGCCTAAAAAGTATACATTTACATAGTATGTGTGCATTTCATGACCAGCAATCGCACATTGTGATTTAAAAAGTCATTATCAAAATAATGCATTTCACAGAGGCATACAATTATTCCATCCGTTTTGTTTTGCAATACTAAAGACAGAAAGATACAGTACATGTTTCTGAATCAATGTTTAGGTTACAGTATACATAACATTTTAGAAAAATCTAGAAGAGTTCTACAGTAGCTATGCTCTTTGGTCACAAGGCTGTGGATTGCTGAAATAGGAGTTGATTTATTATAGTTTAGTCAGTCCCTGGCTCCGCCTTGATGAAATAATGTGGACCAAGCAGGCACATTAGCAGCAGTAGTAGCTGGGACAGAGTAGCCCAGGGAAAAACTGTACAGACCGAGCATTAGACATTTCCAGCTGGAGCGAAATGCCTTGCCAACGTTCTGAAAGACAGACGGACACACACACAAACAAACACAAACACACACACATCAATCATTCTGCAGAAAAAAGGTGATTACAGGAATGTTTAGTTACATTTCAATTTAGTAAATGTTCTTACTTCCTTTAGGAGGTACATGGTAGTCACACAGTTGAACTTAATTGCAGACATTGGGCCTAATTAGTGTGGTTGCCCGAATGGGCAACCAGACTCTTGTAACTGTGACACTTTATTATTATTTTCTCACTGGAGTAGTCTTTATTTTGACGCTTTATACCTCCCACACTGTACGCTGTACGCACTTGAGCCATATGTCAAATTGACCGGAAAAATCGGGAATCGTGTGCTTGTATTTTGTTAAGAGAAATGTTGTATAGTTTAATTGATATGAATTTATTAGTGAATAAAATTTCCCCATTGACATGAATGGGAAAAGGCAAAAATTCACATAAAAGTATTTGTTCCTCGGAGACTGTAATCACTACAGTTACAAAACTTTTAGGGATAATTCAACATTATCCCTAAAATTATTTAACACTAAAATTTTATCGGTCGGCCTCATGGTGGCGCTATAACAGCCCACTTTACCTTTTGGCTTATAACTCTTGAACCGTAGGTCGTAAAATCAAAATTATTCTTTCCCTGGATTCCTTGGGTCATGACGCATCTCCCCATATAGGCCACGCCCATTTCCGCCATGATAGATTTTCCGCCATTTTGAATTTTGTCCAAAACACACTTTTTGCTTTTCCTCCTACAGATTTTGTCCAAATCTCACAGAAATCGGCACACGTGATCTCTGGACCCATCCAATTAAAACTGAGCCGCAGAATTTTGAAAGTGCGTATCGTTCGGCCGTAATCGTCTTCCGAAGTTAGTAGGAGGGGCCTATATCACAAAAAATGCCATAAATCACGAACGGAATGTCCAATCCATCCCAAATTTCAATCACATGTCCGGGGTGGTTCAATCAACCAAGTTCTAAAAGCAATTCCATTTTCATCCATAGGGGGCGCCGCAAATGCGAGAAATGTAACCGTTTGTCGCAAAAACATGAATTTCGGGGGTTAAATCCCCTCCGAATTACTTACGCATGATCTAAGGCGTGACTTGAAATTGTAATTGGCTGGCAATACTAGTGGGAGGGGCATAATGTAAGACACTGCGGCAACCACACTCTGCAATTTTTTAAAATTGCGAATTTTCTAGTTGAACCTCCATCTGTACAAGGTCAAAAATGTGCCTCAGTGTAAACCCATCTCTGTCAAACCTACTGTACGCTAACGCTCACATTGCAGGCCATTCCCTTACACATATAAAATACTCTTGAGCTCTGTCAACAAAGTTTCTGAAACAGGAAACTGCTTCCACAGCAGGAGGGGGTCACTCAGGTCTGTTTTCCTTCTCAGGCCAGTTCAAACAATAGCTTTCCATTTTCCTTGAACAGGAAAGGACAGGCCAGCTGAAGCGGATAAAGGAAGTCTGACATTTATATGAAAAATAGACATTACACTCCAGTCAACACCTCTGATGATTTTCGTATTTATGAGTCAAGCCAAATAGACTAGCCTATTAACAGTGTACAAATATTTCAGTAAGGTTTCATATAGGTTTAGGGCCAATTGACTTAGAGATGACCTACTCTAATCAAATTGATGTTTAAAGATCATTTAATTTGCTGCTTTTAAGTGATAAGCATCGGCATCCCATCAGACAACACTATTATACTGCAATTATTCTCTCTGTAATGTAGGCTATTTTATCTCTTAGTAGCCTATATCAGTGGTTAGCAGCCATGACATAGTTTTCTTAGATTCATTAGCTTCGTATCTTTTTTTCCCCTTCATATAGCTAATTGATTACACTTATTTGCTTCATTGTATACAGGACAAAGCGTGATTAACGACGTGAAACCGACACACGACTGATGAGAATGTTTATCGAAAATGCTACGTTAACAACCTAATATACAAACTACAAAGTAACAAGGCATGGGTTATTTTGAATTATTTGAAACAGAACGTGAATTTGTATTGAGATTGAGAACCAACCTTCTTCATTTTATCGTATTTTCCCTTCTTTTTCTTCTTCTCTTCTCGGTCTCTGCCTAAAGACTCATCCTCTATCAAAGGCGTGTACTTCTCTGGCAGAAACGCAAAATGAACTTCTCTGTGGCATTTCTCTTTTCGTCCGGCACTTTGCTGTTGCACACCGTCGTGACAAGTGGACTGTTGATCCGTGCAATCTACCTGCCGTTCATACTTAGTCCATAAGCTTTGTGCGTGTCCCGTTGCACCTGAATTTCTGTCAAACAACCTCGATGCGAGAGCTTTGGGCTTCATGTCTGTGTTGGTGGAGTCTCAGGGAATGGAATGAAAATACCACTCTGTAAGGGCCCGGGTCCCGTCGAGGATGTTGTCGACGTGCATTATGTGCATGAATGGGCGTGCATTCCATTGGTCAGGCTGAAGTGGCTAACTGGCAAAGTGCCCTTTAAGCCTGGTCTAACTAACCTGTTACTTGGACAAAAGGCATTTGGTCTGGATGTGAAAAATTAAAATAAGAGTATATTAAGCCTGTCATTAAGACAAACGAACATCAATTTCATGCATAAAAGGTATTTGGTGTACTCTAAATGTGAAAAATAAAAATACAATTATATATAGCCTATCATGTTGATGGGAATATCAACATACTGATGACATCACAAATCTCCATAATAAAGATAAGGGGATAAAGGAGACAGACTGACAGATAGAGATCTCTATGGGCATAAAATATGAATAGTATTATAACAATACTTGTTAAATTATTCTAAGCTTATTAGAATAAAAATATATTTTGGGAGAATATTGTTAAATAAGGTCAACATTATGAGAACACCTCACCAGGATATAGTGTATGGTATAAACACTATCCAAAGAACAAATGTCTACAACAGGGTTTGTCTGACTGCATGTCTGTCCTCAATCTCCACATTAGACCAATCACAGCTCACGACACATAAGAAATGTCTGGTGAAGTGTCAAAGTTGTCATGAAAAGCATTTATTGTAATTAGTTGAGATCCCACTTTCATTATACACGTACAGTACTAGGCTAAGATTGGGCAGAGTGGGCTGTGTGGCTACATTATCAAACTATGTTCTTTACACAAAACGTAATGGCCCTTTACCAGATCCAAGATTTACCACTCAAAAAGTTCACGGTTTTGAGTCATTTCTGGTGAGCAGGCAGGTGATGTCAAGAAGACCCGGCCATCATCTATGAGACCGAAGTTTTGCTGAAATCCTTTCTATGGGTGCCGCGTGACTCATGAGACCACTGCTAATGACATTTTCCTACAATGACTGAACGTCCCCAGACTGCGGTAGCACAGAACCCAGTAGAAGTCTTTACATTGGTATACTTCTTCTAGCATCGTTTAGGTAGGTAGTTGGACTTGGTCTCCCATACTAGTTTGTCCTAATACTGTTACTGTATATTGATTGTATGGCTTTAATAACATTAGAGAAAACAGAAAAGACATTTTACAGTGCTTCATCAATTTATTTAAAAACAAAAAAGGACTGATGAAGGAAACAACTATTAACAGAACAAGCCGTTAATAAAAAGCCTGTTCTTTAAATAAACCTTAACCTTTAAGATCCTCTCCTCTCCCTGACAAACATATATATAAAAAAAAAACAACATGGCACACACACACACAGGTGTTCCTGGCTTTAAAGGTCTTAATTATCCTCTTCGTCTCGCTGTCTGCGTGACGGCTGTTGACGATCAGGGTCATTGAGCCGCAGTATACGGAGCTGATCGCTACAGGCGATAGAGCTGAGAAAACAAAAAGACTGCCGTTAAGACCAATATTAACAGAAATTAAATAGATTACTGGGACTGATTGCGATTGAAATATTTATTAACAGTTTGCAGAATTACAGTACAATTCAAGCACAACTCAATACAAACTTACATAACTTATCTGGGAAACATTTTGAATTGACTCCTTGGCCAACAAACATTTCCACAAAACATTTTTTTCTCCAAATAAACACACTTGAGATGATACTGATTATACAGCATCTACATTTGATCCTATCATTCTGAGTACCTTTGCTCGTCATTGTTCAACTAATTTAGCCAGTTTCTCTCTTCCCACACTGCCAGCAATTTTGAGTTTTTTTACTAATATTTCAAGACCCACCGAATATTTTGTTCTACGACGATGTAAACACCAAGTAGCTCAAAAGAAAGAAGAGTCTCTACTTTCATCAGGAACAAAAGTATGTTGCCACGTTGTTCCATTCTTTAGTTATTGGTAATTGAATATAAACAGGGCTGCACACAACTTCTTTGGTCTAGTACTCCACTCTAGTAACCGGATGGATAAAAGAGGGATGAATAACTTATAGCAAAACGATATTTATTGGATGAGTGGGGAGTCAATGGAGGGTATTGCAACTCTAGATTTAGCCATCTTGTTGTAGATTCATCCCATTATTAAAAAAATCTAAATTTGCTAAAATCTAGGTCCATGTGTGGTCCAGCCCTTTGGAATGCATATTCTAATAAAAACAACTTAATACTTCCTAAGGATAATGTGAGCATCAAAGCAATCTTTAGATTTTTTATTATTTTGCATTTAAATAACCGATCTACTAGCTGACGTGTTGCTCACATACGTTGTGAGCTTGCAGATCAGCTATTTCTTTAACATGCGACACATCGTACGGCGAAGCATACATCAGGCTTCACTTTTGTTTTTAGCTGAGGCGACATAGTCAGACACACATGGCTCCTCGGTGCAAAAATAAACAGTGTACACTACCCGACTTTACGATAATAAGGGACAGTATGTCGAGACACAGTGTTCATGTTGGGCAGCAGCAGTGCAAGTCCGCAATGCTTTAAACTCTTCCCACTCCACTATGTCGGAACTAAAACCTTAGTACCCGTAAAAAGTCGGTGGCCGGTGCCTAGGCTGTGAGAGACGTGCAAAGCATCCAAAGCATGCCCTTTTACACCGGGGACTACAGTAGTTTTCTATCTGAAACAGAGTAGACGAAACTATTTGTGTCAGGTTTTCTCACCTCCTCCCAGCAGAAAGCAGCATGGAATCCTCCCCTTTTGAGTAAGGACGCGCTGTGATTGGCCACAATGGCCAGTGCACTTGTGCAAGACGATTGGCCAGTAGCCACTTTGAGTGGCAGTCGGTAGAAAATGCTCTCGCCACAGAATTTACTAGTATTCTGGCCATAATAAATAATCATTCTAGGCGGCCCCGGCTGTTGGTACGCAGAAGCGCTTCCCGGCGCTTGATTGACAGCGCATTTTGAATTTTGACGACGCATGCTCGCTGGCGCACCACTTATGTGCAGCCCTGAATATAAATCAAAAACGCTGTCTAAGATTTTAATAAATCCTACAATTGGACGAGACTGTCTGGGATTTCTTATACTCTTCTGTATACTCTTCTGCGTGTACTCTTCTTCGAAGTCCCAGGTTGCGGAACAGGGCCATCTATCGGTACCACTGAAAACGCCACAAACATGACGTACAAATGCGCAAATGGCGGTCTGTGCGTTGGATTGAAATGATGTATGAATGTGTCAAAGGCAGTCAATTATATCACTTTATGCTCATACAGGTTAGGGATACATGGTGGCTAACCTCATGCTCTGTGGGGTGAGGAAGATGAACTGCCTGTTGCACTGGTTTGAGGCAACCTTTAGCATCATGTCCATGGAAATCTTCCTGTTCACCATGTCCTGAAAGACAAGACACACAGGCTGAATTATTGTCTGAGAAATTAACCAACAGATGGAGCAACACATACAGACAGAACCTACCCAGTTCTACAGCCAACATTAGTATCATATACTAGACAAAAATCTTAACTGTAAAATGGCTTGCCATTTACTCTAAACAGACGTATTACCATGTAGACATCAAACTCATCAAGGCAGCGGAATGGGGCCTCCGTGATTGACCACAGAGACAGCACGAAGCAGACAGTGGAGAAGGAACGCTCTCCACCCGACAAGGAACGCATGTCACTCAGATTAGCCTTGTCACCCTGACCGGGCTGTACCTGGAGACAGCAAGATAAAAAGAGAGAGAAGGAAAACAGACAATAGGTAGATTGAATGTAGTAGGAAAGGAAAAGTTGAGGACACATGGGGAAGATGGTAAGGGCCAAAGGTTTGAGAAAAAAAGATAGGAAAATGAGATGAGAGATGAATTAGTTAAGTGTAAATTGAAATTAACAGTGCAGCAAATGTTTTGTGTTAAGGCGGGCGGTTAGGCTGGATAAGGTTACTGAGATGCAAGGAAGCACAACAAAGGCATAATTTGCGTCACAACAATTGTGTTCATGCTATATAGCAAAATAATAAATTCATCCTCACACCCCAACAAACAGCCATACTTTTCAGGCATATAAAAGAAATGTCACAAAGGTTCGTATACAAATATATTTAGGGTTAATGCAATTTAACAAATTGTCTTAACACTATACATTCTTACAAAGAATATACTGACAGGGAAGCTGCATTACAGATAAATAATTCTTACTGAGACTGTGAGAGTTTCCTTATTGTGATCAAACGCCATAGTTCCGGTGTACTCTCTCTGGGCCAGCATACTATCAAAATAGAATTTACAACGAACCGCCATCAAGCTAGGAGAGAGCAAGGAGACAGTTTTAAGTATACAAGTAGTAAAAAGGGGAAAGCAGGTAAAATGTAGGTGGTTTAGTTAGGCAAATACAAAATATAAGTTTTTATATATTTTGGGATCATCCAGTCAGCCATATACCCTCACTCAAAACGTTTTATTCAAAAGGTCCTGATTAAAACAAAGAAAACGGCCTTTCTGTGTGGAGTTTGCATGTTCTCCCCGTGTCCCCTAGGGTAGGTGCCCTAAAAAAAAACATGAGTAATCCTAGTCTCTAAACTGCCTCCCCCTGGCCAGCTGGGGCACCTGATGGAGGGGAAAGGAACTGGTTGGAATAACATGTTCCTTCCACGCGCTACGTCCAACCAGGGAAACTCCCCCCTGTCAGGTGTAAATCTACATCTTTACACTCACTACAGTCTTTACACTCTACTGGATCATTACAACACACTCGTTTGCTGCTCGTTGAGTGGGTTAAACAAGGAGTGTTCTTCGAATGTACCAGTTTAAGACAAATTCATGCTGAAACAAATGCAATAAGTCGTTCTTTAAATACTGAGACACCTTAGTTCCAACTAACCTCCTGAGGTCGTCATAAGCCTTGATTCTCTGTGTGACAATTCCATTTATTGTTTGGATGAATTTGCTGAGGGACTTCACTTGCTGGTGCGCATCCTTATAGTTCTTAGAGGCCTCATGGTACTGCCTGGAGCATCACACATGTACAGGTGAAATGAGAAGATATTTAGAGTGGGAAGCAAGTAAAGATGCACTAGAGATAAACCGTACATTTCAATTAAACAGAGACCCGATACATCGCTTTAGAGCTTCGCAGTCGCGCCCCCTCCTGAGGACCAGAAGTGAATTCCGTTTAAAAAAAAAAGTATTTATATAAATACGTTTACACCGCAGACAAAGCCAACTGGAGTTGTGACGACAAATGACAGTAAACACAATGTTTTGGGCAGATCAAATAATTTGTAAGAAGAAAAACATGGCAGGATACTACAACACTTTTTGTTTTGTTTTTCTTCTTACTAATTATTTGATCAGCGAAAAACATTGTGTTTATTGTCATGATGTGTCACAACTCGAGTTGGCTTTGTCCGTGGGAAAAAAGTCTATGAGGAAAATTAATGAGGAATTCACTTCTGGTTCTAGCGTCGTCATGAAAGGGGGCGAGACTGCGACGCTCTACAAGAAAGGCTAAGCAAACATTTGACAGCAGCCATGATGTGGGAAGAAGTGGCATGGTGACCTACCTAACAATCTCTTCACGGTTGCCTTGCTGGTCCTGCTTGGAGGTGATCTTAAGCCTGAGACGGCTTATCTCTGTGTCCAGGCTCCTCAGAGTGCGATTCACCTCCTGTCGCTCAGGACACACCTGTGTGGCCTTGGCTACAGCTTCCTACGTCACATCACGGGGAGATATGAAAGTACAACTAAATACTAAATCTCTTGCATTAAAGCAACAACGTATCTGAGCTCTTCAGCCCCAGCGCTCCCCCAATTGTGAAGTTCTGCCAATTACTGTACGTTACTAACCCCACATGTCCACATTTGTTTCAACTAATTGGGATTGTCCTAAAAATTACATTAGGACATTTCTCTTGTCCCTATCAAGAGTACCTGGAGCTCCCGTTCCTTGACATTCATGCTGTCTTTGAGGTCCTGGATGCTTTTGGTGTGGCCCTTGAGTTTATCCTGGTAATGCTTCAGGTGGTGCTTACACTTAGCAACCTCCAGTTCACGCACACTTAGTTCCTCCTACATTGGGGCACAAGATAAAAAGGGGACAAACATGGCAATGTATAATTTGGGCCTCAGCAATTAGCAGTAGTAGCATACGAGAAAGACAAGCTGCTGTCTTTCTTGTATCCTGTGTGACCATTTGTATTGCATTCAGTGTGAATGCACCTTGAGGACTATGAGCCACATTAAAGTTGCATTCCATAAGGTCATAACATGGTCCATGAACAAGACAGGGCCTGAATTGTGGCCTGAATTGTGTGGGCTATTCTCCCACACTTTTACAGTGAGGTTAAATATAAATCAGATTTGATTTATTTATTAGATCTCCATTAGCTTACTGTGAGTCACAGCAGCTACTCTTCCTGGGGTCAGAAAAGTACAGACAGAAGACTGTGCAGTTTCCCATATCCTAAAGTCCGACCTCAATCCCCAATTACGCACGTGAACTCCGGGACTATGGGCATATAATAATGTAAAAAATGATCGGACATATATTTTAGCATATCCCTAGTATTCACTATGTGTAGTGTGTACCTTCATGTTATCGATTTCCACCGACACGCCATTCATCCGTTCCTTGTGCTGATTGTACTCCAGCTCTGCCTCCTCGTACGACGTCTTTAGCTGGCCCATCTGAGCCAGCGATGACTTCAACCCCACATGTGTAGAGGAGATCTTAACCATGAGCTCCTCCAGGTCTTCCTCCTGTGGGGGAGAGCACATGACTTTTAATTTGAAGGTCGCAATGTTTTTTATTAGATTAATTTATTAAAGTAATATTTAGTAGTAATTATTAGACTCTTGATTTGTAAAGAAAAAAACTCTTTCTAAAAATAACTTTTATTTGTACAATTATAAATAGAATAAATGGTTTAAATGTTAATATCAGCAATTCAAAATCAGGTTGATGTAATGGCGGGCATAAACGGGCATTCCAGGCCGATGCTCGCCCACGAAATGAATCATGGAAATTGTATGAACACTTAGATTGTAAACGTTCTGTTGACCAAAAATGTACTGAAATGCACATGAAAAGCGTGTCCGATACAGACAATCTGGCCGAACCAATTATACAGCAAAAATAGAGGAAAGGGTAAAATAACAAAAAACATGTGGGCTATTATTTCCGGAAACTGAGCAGTGTTGGCATACACACCAGGGGCTTGAGGTCTTCAGACTGTGGCTCCTCTACATTCCGCAACTCATTCAGCTCTAACTGCAGTCTTCTTGCGCTTTCCTGGAACAAAATAAGTAGAAGATCAATTGGACATGCATAGTTCATAGAAAATAACAGTCAGAAAGGCAAGAATGTCAAAGGTAAAAGAAAAGCAGAAACTTGCATCCCCTTTACACACGAGAACGGTGTTCATAGAAAACAGCAAAATAAAATATCGTTTGCTGGTGTCCCTTTAGACGAGAAAGTGAAAACACCTTCCAGAGTGGAAATCTTTGAAAACGCGGTATCCTCCCGTCTCCATGTAAACAGGCAAAACGATGAATCCGCAAAACTTGTGACATCATGGTTCACAACGCATAGGTTTATTAGGAAGTGCATGCAGTGGTTCTACTATTACATGGGTGACTGGTCTATCTGGCAGTCCGTCACCACCACCTAGTGACCTGGCATGGCATGCACACTACAGCGTAAGTGTGCGTCTACGTGTAAAAGCTGAAAAAAAAGAGAACGTAACGCGTCATTGCCGTTTCATCTGGAGACCGTCGCCGTCTAAAAGTGGCCTTACTTTGGTGTTTGTCTGCTCCTTTATCGATCGCTTCAGCAGAGCCTCGTTCTGCTTGATGTCTTCATCCACCGTCGCCATCTGAGTATGGAAGCGAGCAGCCTGGGCCTTCTGGTTCTGTAGCTCTGACGTCAACTGTCTGCGAAGGGACAGAACGGGAGGTGAAAAGGGAAGACAGGATGAAAAAAAAAAGCACAATGTTTGTTTTACTCTTTGCATTTCTCAATGTATAGGCCATCACTGCATTTTGTTGACCAAGACTAAAAGACAAAGACAATTTTGATATTTGAGTCAAACCACACCAATGATTCACCATCTCCTTGCAGCATGCAACTACCTGCGACAGAATGGTGCTTTAACTGGGCTCATCACGCACAAGCGCCGAGCTGCAACGGATGGGTTTCCACAGAAAAGACTTGCAACGTAACGTAAAACGCTGGGTTTTTGCGACTTCACATAAAGTGACATGCACACAGTCCAGACACACGCTCGCAGACGGACGGATAACTTGGATGGTAATGGTAATAAAGCTCATTTGAATTGAATTACTTGCGATACAATGCAACAACATGCGCTGATGTGCAACAGGACACAGACCGCTGCGACGAACACCAACACGGTTTTGTTGTGTCTCGAATCATTGGTGTGGTTTGGGCTTAACAGGCGAGTGACCGCTTTCTTGAAATAATTTCTACACTGACCTGATCACGTCCTCCACGTCTCCACCGAGGAAATTGGCTCTGTTCTGTTCAGCGGAGTAGCCGCGGTTAGAGTAGATCTGGTCCCCCTCCTTGCTGATGGCCATGGAACAATTCGGTGGCGGCTGTCGTCCCTGCATCACTTGACGAGCCTCTGTTTTGTTCTGCAGAGAGATGCGCCCCAAAGTTAAGTAAATTGCTGTAAGGGATTTCTACAGCAGCATTGTTTATTTATTTATAAGTTTATTTGGACAGGACCGTTGTTAATCAAATACCTTTATGGCTCTTATATAACTGTTCAAAGGGCTTGTGAGAGAAGATCACACAGTTGAAGAGTAATATTTTAACTGGCCTCTTTGTGAACCCCATGAACAGTCTTTTTGGTGTTTAAAAGAAGTCATGAATTAGGAACAAGACGTCTTTTCTTTTCCCACAAAAAGTGAGCTATTGCTCGTCACCTTGATGAGCAGAACGTTTTCTATTCCCCTCTGGTCAATCAGGCAGTTGGCTACAACCGGGTCTTCAATTTCCAGAGATTGCAGCACTGAGGGATAAACAGGATGGTTGACAGCCCTGAAACGAAGAGATCAAACTATCATTTAAATTGGGAAAATAAAAAACAGAACGACCACAAACTAATTAGTCACACTTTATCGATTCTGCGCAGGCTGACAGCAAGTTTCAGAGCGTATCAAACTATACCAGCATGGGATCAAAGGTGCCCACACCGTGGATGGATTAATGGATTCCTTTTTCAAAGGTCAAAACATGCAATTAAATAATTGTCTCCAATTGTAGGTGACTACTTAGGCTATTCCATAATGGAGTCAAGCAGCTTACTGGCAGAACGCCCACGATTTTGTAACCCAAATTGCCTAAACTGTAATCCTGGGCACTACTCTCCCTCTGCCAACCTGGGGAGAGAGCACCAGTTTGGAAGTTCATGCTTCCTTCAATGAATGAGTGAGCAGGCTGCTTCTCATCACCTGACGGCGGATAGTTTCCCCCGGTATGACGTAGCGCGTGGAAGGAACGTTAAAGTTATTCCCACAGCGACAGAATCGAACCTTGGACCTACTAGCTGTGAGGCGACAGCGCCACAGTGCCCCCCCAGAATGGCATTTTGAAGCAATTGTAACCAATCTGCACTAGGGATGTGAATAAAAAGTTGATTTGACTCATGCTCATCCCCCCGTTGTTGGCTTTGATGGTCGATGGTGATGAAATAAAAAAGTAAATCCTTCAGCTCATGGATATACACTTACAATTTACAATTTACAATTTAGGCATTTAGCAGACGCTCTTAATCCAGAGCGATTTACATTTAAGCACTTGAGATAATTGTCATAACAATTTTGGCGAGTTGAAAGAGACACAATACACACAAGTCTTTTGAAGTGCTGACCAACTGGAGGACCAAAAAAACCCAATGTTGGGTTAACAAGTTTAGTCTGGGATTGAATAAGACTTGGCGGCAACAGAATTGAAATGGTTGGATAAAGAACCAAGCGATAACTGCATTTTGGCACTTGCACTAAAGGACTCTTGCTCCGTTATAACAGCCCTTACCTCCTGCTGGTGTTATGGACTTGCGGGAGGAAGGGGCTTGTGATGATGTTTGGCCTGTGGCCACCACGGAATAGTCTGGCCATGAGGTCTTTCAGCACCTTCTCATCCTCATAGTTGTCACAGGCAAAGGCTTGTAGCTGTCCTTTCAGACAGATCTCCACAGCCAGGGCCATCTCTGGGTCCTTTAGGCCAATACAGTAACCTAAGGAAGGGAGAGAAAAAAAAAAAGTAGTGATGCATTGCAATCAGAGTGGTCATCATGTGTTGCCTGCATTACAATGTATAAATATAGCACTCCGTCTCTTAACCCATGAAGGATGGGAACATTGCGAACCCCTTTTGGGTTGTTGTCGCCATGTACAGTGCTGTATATAGCAACAGATTTGTTTTGTAATTTAATAAATATTTTTAGTTTTTCCGAAAACTTGGGTCAGGTTATACCCAGTGGTCCACGGGGTTTCTCTTTGAACTGGCGCTTGTTGTAGGCTTCCTGGATGGTGTTGAGTAACGCTGGCATGTGCTCTCCAAAGCGCTGCAGGCGGTTGGACCGGCTGCCCTCCATCGTCCGTAGATTCCTCGCATTTGCGTCTATGGACCTGTGGAGGGCGTCCTTCTCTCGCCTGATGACAGGGAGAAGAGTAAAAAACAGCCAGAAGGCAAAGGAGTATTCAAATAAATTGTGGCTAGGGCACATGTAGGACGGTTTAATATAACATCACTGGCTGTTTTGGGTCAGAAGTGTCTGTAGGGACGGGGATACTGCAAACCAGTCTGTTCATTTTGCTCGTCTCTACTACCCACCTGATCTTGCCGAGCTCCTCCTTAGTGAAGGTGATGACCTGTTGGTACTGGTTAATTTGCTGGTCCAGTGTGGAGTCCTGGTGTCTCAAACTCTCCAGCTTAGCCTCTTGCTGCTCTACAAGCGCTGCCCTTGCCTGACTCTCCACCTCATTGCCGTTACTGATGCTGGAGGCAAAATGAAACATTCAGGCGCTGATATACTTGACCGAGAAGCAGAAACAATGTTGCTCAGTAGATGTGTAACAATATAATTTAACATTGATACGATATGCATCACGATATACAATCTGGGAACCCAGCGGCAAATAATTTGCCAGAGAATTCACCACTGGGCAAATATTCCTGTAAAATTGGATTATGTGACTCTGACTACTTAATCTAAATGAATAAGTGAAATGTTTGATCAGGAGTCTCGCGAGTCACGACCCGTGGGAGTGGAGTTGCGCATCAAATAACATACCATGATCTATGAAATCTGACAGTATCAACAATGTGGATTTTTATATCACAGAAATACCATTACATGCCTAATGAAGAGTAGATGGTTGGTACCTCAATTTGAGCTCCTCTATCTTCTGAGAGAGCTGGGCCTTGTCCTTCTCCAGAGCTTTCAGGGTGGCCTTGTATCTGTGCACACTGACCTGAAAGAGACACATTGTTCATGGAGTCAATTTAACTGCCTTTTTTCCCCACTATGGGTGGATTTAGGAGCAACTTTTGTTTTGTTCGATTTTGTGGTTTAAGTCTGACCTCGCCAGATTTGAGGAGGTTATTCTTTTGCTGGGCTTTGGTCTTCAGCTCTGCACATTGTGGCTGGAGATCCTTGTGCCGCTGTGCGATGCCCTCTACCTGCTCCTGGATCTGGTTGAACTTCTGTTCAGCCTCTACCACCTTGTTCTGTACAGGGAGTAGAAAGTAAATAGAAAAATAGTATGCTAAAATGTTAACATTCCATAAATGAGGCTCAGTATGACCATTAAAAACGTATTTCGTGAAATTAATTTGGCCAAAAGTAAATATTAGATTCAGACTTTATTAAGTGAAAATGATTATCATCACGTGACGTTTCAAGGTTGTACTTTATTTTTACTATTATTTATTTGCGTCCCTCAGACAATGCAGCAGCATAGATAACATTCAAAACAACAAAAACACAGCAAACAAAAGGGATAGAATATAGAGTGCAAGAAAGCAATCAAAGAGTTTGTGAACAGCTTCACGGTAGTTTATGTTCCATATATATACACACACACACACACACAAGATTTAGTTTAAAAAGGTATTCAAAGCCAGTGTATGGCAGCATTTTGGGTTCTACAAGGTTAAAGGGAACTGGATAAAGATGAAAACCAGATAACCATCCTGAACATTCGGAAAAGGGGACAATGTCCATGCATCAGTCGTTACTGCAACCATGCCCAATTGTTGTAGTGACTCAACTTTGGTTTTGGCCTCGGGACAGATTCGTGCCTTTCTGGCTCCCAAACTATGGAACTAAACTACTTCCCATTTCAATCAGAACTGCAGACTAACTCCCAATCTTCTGCAGTAGTCTGAAAACACACCTCTTCAGACTCAGCCCATAGCACTTAGTTGCTGTAGCACTTGCACTACCTAGCCTTGATGACCTTCAGGTGTATGCAAAGACTCAGCTTATGCAATTTAGATAGTATAGCATTTTATGTAGACATGGCACTCTATAGCCTATACTCAGTTTCATTGTACAGATATTCTACTCTTAGATTCCTTATGATTCTTGATGACAATTGTTATGTGGAAAAGAGGAAATAACCAAACAGTTGCCTTTCCAATTTAATAAAGGCTTTCTTCCTCTTTAACTTTGAGTGCCGAGATCATCTTTTTTCTTTATTTATTTTTTATGCATTTGATGTACTACCATGTGTTGTTCTTGCTTAATGTAAATCTCTCTGGATTAAGTTGCCTAAATTGTAATCAAAACAACATGATTACAGTACATGCTCATAATGCCATTTTATTCGATTCTTCACCGGAAATAAAGGCATCAACCTACATGAGACTACAATTATATGAATAGCTTTGATGTGAAAAACCTGTGTTGACATGAGTGTTGACAAGAGTTACACTGGCTGGATTTTAGCCTCATGTAACATACAGCATAACTGGCCAATGGTAATTTTAACCTTTTAGTGAATATAGGGCAACTCACCTTCCATTCTTGAACCTTCTCATTGTATCTTTCTGTACAACTTTGATCGGCCAGTAGCTTATCTTCCAAAGGCTGCAACTGCTGCTCCAAGTCGCTCACCTGCAATGTTTAACCCACGGTCAATGTTTTCCTGACAATACTGCACGACATACTAAAACGTAATTGCAGTTGTGCTGATCTCACCATAGCCCATGCCATCATCTTCCCCAGCTCATTCAGCCTATCATTCATCTCGTCCAGTGATGCCAAGCTCTTATATTGCTCCTCTTTTTCACGATACTTGCGCCTCAGGTCAGCCAACAACTGCAGCAAAGTATATTAACCATATTAGTCATCATCCAACAGAATGAACGGACAGGCTGGACTGTAAACACTACTGGATTGATCGCGATGCAGTCATGGACGATTATTCATCAATTCACAAATGTTCAATTATATAATATATATTTTTATTTATTTATTACCGGAGCGAAAAGGCGGAACTAATCTGCGAGTGTGCTGCAGTGTCATACCGGACAGTTTACTAGCGTTGACTCCCATTGTAACAATGGAATGCTCATTCTATCTCAATTGGATAGTTCCAATGTTTGGAACTATAGCCCATAGACACTCACTTTGCAGCGAGATCAAAGCGTGTCACCACTCTCTTACTAGTCCACTCGTCGCACACGCTTTCGCTTACAACCAAAACAAACTGAGTCACCAACATGGAGAGAAAGACCGAAAGGGAACATTTTGGATTCTACTCTCTTGAATTACTAGACTGGAACCCCACCTATGCTTTCTATGGCATAGGCAGCTCCCAGCAGGAGAATCTAGATGCAGCTGCGTGACATTAGACTAATTAATTAGAGCGACAGAGAGAGAGAGGAGTGTGTGTGTACGTGTGTGCGCCAATTTAACAAAGGTGCAGACGATCACATATCAGCAGAGTGTGATCGACGTTTGCGCTACTGTATGCCGAATTGAAGTGGACTTGGCCGCAGACTTCTTTTTTTTCTCACTGGAATTCAAACAGTCTGGGTTTCCGAGGCTACCGAGTTACAGACCCATAAGGGTCCATTTGTTTCCTAATTATCATGTAGCTGGGGATACCCTAGAACACTCTCAAGGACCCCTAGGGGTCCCTGGACCCCACTTTGGGGACCACTGCTATAGACGAAGCCACAGGGCGGCAATTGTAACTGCGGAGTCAAGCGCTAAGCGGAGCGGCAATAATGACAGCGCTCTGTGGATTCATCTATACACTAAATATCTTTAAAGAAAATAGATTATCTGCAAGCTCATACATGTCACAATGTGACCGTGTGAGCTTGCAAAATTGCCATTTTCGGCCAGAGCCACTTGCCCAAATGTCACATTTGTGATGACAGCTATGTACGCTTTTAGCCCAAGGAGTGTTTTTCATGCAAAACTAATGCTTGGAATGGATTCAGAATCATGAAAATCCCTTAGTTTGATAAGTCACATGCAACTTAAAGCATAATGAAATTTAGAAAACGATGCCTTAGATAGGCCGTCAATGGGGCCATCTTGGATTATAGCCGAGTAAATCTATGAAAAAAAAGCACCTTACCCTAAAAAAATTGCAACAAAAGGTTTCTCAACAGTTTTTTGTAGTATTAGGTGTCCCTAATAACATACTAAAAGTTTACCAAAGTTTGATCACCCGAAAGGTGTTATTTTCAAGATGGCGTCCAAGATGGCCTAAAAACCATTAAAATAGCCTAACTCCTTCATTATTCATCCTAGACAAGTACTTTTTGTGTCTAACCCTATGTTTTTGGGGTCTAGGAGTCCATTGAACTTGTTCAAATTGCAGAGATACAATTAGATAATTGTGAAATCCAATATTGTGTTTGTGACTCTGTTAAAACCCTCTGAAATAGTCACCAGTTTCAAGTTAACTAAACTAAATATTTAATAAATGTCTGAATATTTATATATTTTTTGGAATAAGGTTTCAAGATATCCTCAAAACACAACAAAACTAATAGTCACAATTTTCAGTAATTCAGAAGGTTGTGGCAGAGAATATTGTCAGTTGATAGATAATAGCCTACATGATTGCAATATTGAAACGTTTTGGATAGCTTGGTGGATAAACTTTGGCTCAAACTACTGTAAATAATTCATCATTATACACCCCACCCAAAACTAATTTCTTGCATTATAGAGCGTCGCAGTCCCGCCCCCTTTCATGACGACGCCAGGCCCAGGAAATAATTCCCAATGCATTTTTCCCATAGACATTTCGAAACGTATTTATTGAAAGACATTATAAGCGTCGTACAAAGCCAACTCTTGTCGTGACAAATCATGACAACAAACACAATATTTTGGACCAAACAAATAATTACAAAGAAGAAAAACAACAAGTGTTGTAATCTGCTGTTCTTTTCTACTTTCTAATTCTTTGTTTGGCCCAAAACATTGTGTTTAATATCATGATTTGTCACGACAAGAGTTGGCTTTGTCCGCAGTGTAAACGTCTTTAAATAAATACTTTTTGAAAAGTCTATGAGCAAAATGAACGGTGATTTCTTCTCCGTCTCCCTCGAGGGGGCGGGACTGCGACGCTCTACTTACTCTTAGTGCAGAGTAGTCAGAACCTAAGTCTCTACCGGGTGCAGAGGGGAGTATGATAGGTGGGGTTGGGTGAGAAGGTAAAGGGGGGTCCGGTCTAGAGTTTAGTGGGTCTAGGGTTCCCCTCAGGTGGGTACAGGGGAGTGTGGGGAGTGGGGGGGTCACTGGATTTCTCCCTGGGGACTTGGAGCACAGAAGAGCAAAGTTAAGAAGACCCTCATGGTCTTCTCCTCTATGCATGTCCGAGGTGGCTCATACAGTACATGTCCCATTAAAGCTATGGGGCACTAATAATGAATATATTCCTTATTGTTATGGTATCAAAATAAATCTCCTGAAAGCTTCAACAGAATGTGAATTGTGTATAGGTGGCTCATACAGTACATGTCCCATTAAAGCTATGGGGCACTTGAGAGCTTGAGAGATTGGGGCTTGTCTGTCCCTGTGGTGGTAGTTCTAAGACCTCCATGTTGTGATATTGATTAATATGGGGGGTGGGTTCAATTAATCGATTATTAATCAGCAGAGCTGTCGACTATTGTCAACATATTCCCCAATTTCCACTGAGATTATGGGGTGAATGAATGTGGCCAGACCCATCTTCTCTTTCTGTCATAGTGACATAATATTGTCCTGCATCAGATCATGTCCAAATCAGGTTCTCCAATCTCCAGTAGCCTCTTCAGTTTTTTGAAGATGTTTTGAGTGGTGCAACCACTCCCTTACGGAGCTATGTGTGTGGCTGGCTGGGTCTGAGCACTATGTGTGTGGCTGGCTGGCTGGCTGGGTCTTAGCACTATGTGTGTGGCTGGCTGGCTGGCTGGGTCTGAGCATAGATAGATAGATAGATATTATAGCAGTGACTGACTGAGTCATCGAGCGTGCGTCCGCAACTGGTTGTGGCCCCCATCAAGTGACCTTTTGACCAATGCGGCCCTCGCCCCAAGTTGAGTTCGACACCCCTGCTCTAGGCCCATGAGGGGCCATTTCTCTCCACTGTATCCCCACTGAGGAGTCCATCTTCCCCATAGACCAGACAAGTGGCCATTTGGTTCTACTGACCGAGTGTGTTTGCTGCAAAGACACTCAGCGTTGTGAGCTTTTATAGATTGCCTATTTTTTACAATGTTTGTCCCGGCCCACAGTTTGGGAAACACTACCCTTATAGGGGACTTATTTGTATTATTATTATTGCCAGACACCCTTACCAAAAAAATGGCAGACATTTCTCTGTAAATTTATTCCATGATTTGTGTAATATTCCCATGCAGTCTATCACTTGGCAGCCATGCTTTTACAAATGTCACATGACAGTACCACCCAGTAATAATGAATATATTCCTTATTGTTATGGTATCAAAATAAATCTCCTGAAAGCTTCAACAGAATGTGAATTGTGTATAGGTGATGAATTCACCTATACAGCAGTACGGCATTATAGAAAAGAGAAATGTCCTATTACACTGTTATAACCTTATAAACAATTGCTTTAATATATCATTGTACTTTTATATAATTTATATATGCTAATTGGATTCCTAGATAACCAAGACATAGGGTTAGACATCAAAATTATTTTTCTATGATGAATAATGGAGGAGTAATGGTATTTTAAGAACTGGCGGCGGCCATCTTGAAAATAACACCTTTCGGGTGGTCAAACTTTGGTAAACTTTTAGTATGTTATTAAGGACACCTAATACTACAAAGAAAAGTTGAGAAACCTTTTGTTGCAATTTTTTTAGGGTCAAACCATATTTTTACCCGCCTATTAGGGCCTTTTGGGTATTTGCAGTGAACAGATTAGGGTAGATTTTTTATCCTGGCTAGTAGACCTAATCAGAATCAGTTGAGGAACAAAATAATCCAATTTTGTCCAACCTCTGGCATTCATTTACCCGACCCCAGAACAGGGACACTAGGTTGTAACTGGTTATGGGCAATTCGAATAGCACCGAAGTCTGACGTCAATATCGGTAGAGGGCACCAAATCCACGGGTTCATGTACTTTTTATTTGCATTGTAATCCCCATAGGGGGATTTTAGATCGCCTCATATAAGAATTGAAAAATAAGCAAATCTTCCTGGCTGTTTCACGCATATGGATATGAAGAATCACTGTAATTGGAGAAAGAAAATATCACACCCGTGTGAAGTGAGTGGTGCAACTCCTTGTGGCACCCAGGGTGCCGGCCCAATTCCGGCGAGCCGTCCCGCTTCCGAAACGGTTGAGAAATGACCACGTTACCGTGTGGGGGTCCCTCTACTGTACCCTCTACTGTGCTGTACTGGCACACCCGAAATCCCCATATATACAGTTAATATGTGTGTGTGTTAGGTTGCGCACAGGTGGTGAAAAACAACCATACTGTTTTCGTGCTCAGACGCACCCACACACACACAGCTCCGTAAGGGAGTGGTTGCACCACTCGATAAGCAAATCATCCTGGCCATTTCACTCATATGGATATGAAGAATCAACTGACTGAGAAATCGCTAATGTCACTGCTGCCGAATTAGCCAGTCAGTTTGTTTATTTTTGGACCGATGGATGACGATTTTAAGATGACCCCATGTTATTCTCCAACTTCCATGAACCAGGGGATGAGTGAGTGACATCAGGCAGATGGTCTTACTTCACTGTGTTGCTCCATTTTAGACAGAATGAGGTCCTTGCTTTGTTTGACGTGCAGCAAGTTGGATTTCATCTCGTCCAGTTTTGTGGCCTTCATAAAAAACTGCATGGGGGTGAATAAAAAAAAAGCAATCTAACTGTACAGTGTGACCTCAAGAATAATAGTAATAGCAAAAGAATATATTTCACAATTGGCACAAATAACATTAGTTTATTGCCCAAAAGTGAAATGAAACTTTGATTGCCGTTTTACATTTCTGACAAAGTATTTAATCATAGTAATGGTAGGTCTCCACTGCACTGATGTCGGCAGCCAAGTGTTGGAAAGTGTCGGTTGCCGGTTCTGTTGAATAAGCGTGTGTACACTGTTCGACTGTCGGGTAGAAGCGAGCTTGGGGCCTTGTGCCCATACCCAAAGCACCCTGCAGTGCAGTAGTTATCTTTAAATTATTTAAGCATGTAGGGTTAAAAAAACCAAAAGAATATATAGGATATTCTTAGGACCATAGTTGCCATCTGTCGGTGTTGGCTCTCAGGTGCATTGAACAACTTTTTTTGATCTCCTGAGTTAATTCGACTGCCAGTTGGTAGTAGTCCGTTTGGTGGAGTCACCTTTAGACATAAAAGGATAACAAACCTAAACTCACCTTGTATTTATCACCCTCTCCTTTGGAATGTAGGAAGTGCTTGCTCATCTCTTGTGTGAGGATTGAAATTGGGTTGTCCACCTTAGAAAAAAAATAAAGCAAAACAAAAGTGAATCCGTGGCATTTCTATACATGCTGGACCTAGTATGAGTATCACGTTTCAGAGTTCTCAGGTTGTTGGCGGAGTGTGCCTGGCACCTCAAGCAGAAAATAAAACTTTGAAAACTCGTCTTTCCTCCGGCGGAGCAGAATCTAAACATCAACGTTACCCGTATCAATGTGTGTAGCGACCACTTGGTGAAAATATTTTACTTTATTTGGTAACAAGTAATTAGCAGATTACAGGTTTGTTGGAATGTTAGCTTTGCTTCCCTGGCATGCCAGTGGTTGCTAGTGTTTGATACAGTCAGTGTTTTTAAAGTTGCTGAAAATTCTTATTTCATAAAGCTTGTCTGCAATCTTTATAGTTACCAATTCCAGAGCAACGTTAGTTTGCTCAGCTCAGATTTTGTTTAAGCTGCCTACATGCTTAAATGATGTAATACAGATTAGGCTCTGCCACCAAAACCCTGCGACCCAAGTGAAAACCATGACAAAGTCACGTGACCTTAAAGATATTGCCATTATCAACATGGACTCTGTATGTCTGACGTTGCTGGAAAAGGAGTGTAGGAATATGGAGCGGAGTTTATACCTGAATATTGAAAGTGTCCAGGACTGCCTGGAGCTCTTCTTTTTTGGTTGCTATGATTTGACCTATGAGACAGGAGATAACTTGTTAAGAGAAAAAGAAAAATAGACAAACACAGAACTCAGTGAATAAAGAGTGGAGTCCATGCTAGACTCCAACTAGTGTATGGGTATATTTATTTATCGATAACTCTTTATGGACTTCACCAGATTTGCTCTTCAATTTGTAGCTTCTTGCCCCCTCACGCGTGATCTTCACATCTACGGTGATGGACGAACCATATACTTCTGGCCTGTAAGTATCTTTCCCCATGTTGCTCAAGGTGATTGAAACATCAGCCGAACTATGAGGAAAAAGGAACACAGAACAGATCAATTTGGTGGCAAGTTATAACAAACTGCATCACATCATGCATGACAATTGAGTTGTGACCAGGAAGGAACAAGCAGGTTAGGCCAAATGGGAAATCAAACAACAAAGGTTCAAGGTTACATCTTTTGTACAGGTTCATACATGTAAACCTTAGGTAACAGTAAAAAATAAAAACTAGTCTAGTGTTATATGCCAAGAACAGGGAATGGGAGATGCACAAAATGGGCTGGTCCCTCCATATTTATCTCATCTCATTCAGCCATACATCCCAACCAGAGCCCTGAGATCAGCTGACCAGGCACTCCTGGTTGGGCTCAATACTCAAGCCTTCGTGGTGGCCAGCCCTGTTACACCTGGTCACTCCACATTCGCTCTGCTCAGTCATTGGAGGTTTTTAAATCCTAACTTAAAGGTATATTCAGTGATTTCACTTAATTCAAATATCACTTATTTTTTTGTTTTGTTGTGATAGTCCTCCCTACTATAGAGTGTGCTGGCCATATAAGGAGTTCCTCCCTGTCCCCAGTTAACCCCTGGGGGTCAAAAAACCTTAGGTTTCGTTTTTGACTCTCTATCCTGATTGGACGAAAGGCTGGGTCCCACAGCCAAAAACGAAACCTAAGGTTTTTTGAGTGAAATCACTGAATATACCTTTAAGAATTTTTTTCACCCTCCTCGCTAGTTTTTAATGCTGTTTGACTGTAATTACCCTGGCCCTCACAGCATACCTTGGATATACAGTATGCTGCATATATTAACGAGGTTTCATTTTCTTGTTGTGTCATGTTTAATTTATTAGCTTTTTTCTTTTTCTCAATCTGTCTGTATTTTAATAACTGTGGTACTTTGCTTCGACCTTGGTCGATGGAAATGCGCTATGTAAATAAAGTTTGATGTGATGATTAAATAAAACAAAATGAACAGAACATATCAAAGCAGTAAATATGTACATCTTTACCTTTCTCCTTCTTTCACAAATCCCTTAAGGGAGGACCCTCTGTTTGTGGCCTGTGCATTCCCTCCTAGGGCCACTATGAGAGCTGTCAGAATAGCACTCTTTCCACCTGTTAACATTATGACACGGAGCACAGTAACAAAGCACAGATGTAAGTGTAACATATTGAGGTAGACAAACAAAAAAAGAAAAGAATAAAACACTTTCACTCACTTCCATTGTTGCCAACAACAAAGTTGACATTGGAACTAAAAGTGAAAGGTCCCAACAGTGCGTGACACATGAAATTCTTCAAGGTAATGCTTTCCACGATGCCCTCTTGACCACCAGCACCCTGCGGATGAACACACATCTGTGTAACTTATTACATGTCAATATACATACATGATACATTACATACCATGATAAATCATATAAATGTAACCAGCTCAGCATTCCCATGTGTACCGTTGTACAATACATCAACACATGCCTTCCAGAAGTAGATCTCAAGGAGAGATGGAATTTAGGCATTTGGATTAGGTAAACACTAAACACACATCAAATGCAGAGACAGTGTAGTGATCATAGTCATCATCCTCCTCGGATCATAGGTAAACCTATCACAATAATCTGTACATTGAAACTATAGGATACCAGCTAAATAAAACGAACTTCGCATTTGTCTAAATAACAAGTTATTTAAATTACATTTTACCTTTGCATAGGACTGTATGATCGTCCAGAGACTCCAGACAGACCAAAGACAAATAATTTGGTTCAGCAATCTCGGTGAACCAAACGATGATGGCGATATGCTGATGGCGATATGCGATATGATCGCCACCGTAGGGCAGAAACCTTGTAATCTCCATATTTCAAATTCAATGCCAGTCTTTTCGCAAATTAGTGCCCTAATTTGTCTTACGGTGTCACGCAAACATAGCCAACCTACAAGCGCTCAAAGTGCCACGATATGAGCTTGTATATATAATTTAGACTTCTATTGGTTTGTCCCCATTTGAAGGCTTCAAATAGGGACAACCGGAAGTTTACGGAATGCATTGTAGTCTAAAAGGGCTCACACGAGTACATGAACCACGTGACCGGGCTGTTTTCGCCCCCCCTCAATATCGCAACCCTTCTATTAGAAGCCTCTGAATTGACTAAGTGCCTGTGGGTTTTATAAATATTTACCCAATTAAATAAAAATAACTACATTGGATACATTTTGATCATTTCCTGAACAGTAACGGTTACGGTTTTGGACACAATATTGAGGTTTCCACCCTACAGCGTCAATATCTGCAAGTTGGCAGCAGAAGTACCATGATAATGATAATACCTCCAGTGATGATCCAGCCTGTGCCAGAGGCTGGCTAGCGAGGCTAGACTGTCTCTGTCTGGGACCAACAACATCCTCCACTTCCTCGTTATCAACAGGTGGGAGGACTCCTGACTCGTCATCTTCAGGTCGGAGTTGTTTTCTGGGTGCGTCTTCAACAGAGCGGCTCCTCTTCGACATATTGCTCAACTTATTGCCTGTAATTACAAGTAAAATAAATAATTACTCTAATTACAAGTACAATAATCTAATAATGGCTCTGAGCAAAATGACTCTGAATCCTTGAAAATGAGAAAGAGTTAATTACTTGCATGGTATTGACATCTACTGGTGAGATGGAAGTAGTGCAGTCAAATTTTGCAGATGGGATATTCTCAATTAATGCTTAATGGGCTAAATGTAGTCCTATGAAATTCACTTCATAAATAAATTAATTGTCTCCACCAGGCCGAAGGCATGGGGGGAGAGTATGTTTTGCACTCCGTCCGTCCGTGTGTGTGTGTGTCCGTGAGCAGCTAATCTCGGCCACCGTTAACCCGGTCAATGCCAAATTTTGCACACACACTCCCTGGATGCCAACGAAGAACCTCTGCCCCAAACTTTCCAGAACGGCCTGTTATAGCGCCACCAGGAGGCCGCTTTGTGCAAAACAAGTTTTTGCACAGTACACCTACAGATTTTGTCCAAACATCACGCAAATTGGTACACAGTCTCTCTAGAGCCATTCAACGAAACCGGTCTTTCAGATTTCTCAGACTCCATCCTGATTGGTTAAGATTGGCTTCCAAAGTTCACAGGAGTGCTCAGTTTCAAACAGATGTCCTACATTCCTATCCTGGTGGAGACCTGTGCCCAGAAGGGCACTTTTTCTAGTTTGATTTGTGATTGGCTGGTTGATGGGGCGTGAGAGGGATGCTTGATATCATATAAATGTTACAGGGGAATAAGCCATAATGTGTGATGGTGACAATGTAAAGACAATTAATAATAATTGTCTTTACATTTAAGAAACATGCTCTCAGCAGTGTCAAACAGATGATTTCCCACACTAGACCTCTAGATCTCTCTCATCCACTCCTTCCACTAATTTGATCCACTCCGTTATGATTAAAAAATACAAAAACAACCCTCGCATCGTCAGTGATAGCCAAAGAACTCATAGAAGCATACTTGAATCAGTCTCTGACTCATCTCAGATTCTTTATATATGAAGATAAGTTCAAAATGGGTCAACCAAATGCACATTTTTGAATTAGAGTAAGTTACCTTGCTGCATTTGTCTATATTTCAGCCATCTGCTTTTAGCTGCAAGACCTTTTTTGTTATGACGTGGTATCTCTACAACAGCAAAAGCAAAGGAGAATAAAACAAAATGTCCATTAAGAATGACTGAATGAGGTAATATCACATAAGATGATGGTGCTACCACAGTTCCTTTTCCTATTTCCTGTTAAACTTATATCTAACCATATTCTCAGTAAAACAAAATAAAGAATAAATGACCTCTGAATTCAATTACGTGACGCACAACAGCTGTGTAGTCTTGCGTGTACCTGCGATCGGCCATGCGGTGCAGCGGCCCAAACCGCGCAAATAATCTCTAAATATCTATTTAACAAAACAATGCGCTATTTGGGGAATTGGGGCCGTGCACACAAAAGCCCAATAATAAGTAAAATGGACACCCAAAGCGTTTAAAGTGAATCGCTGCAGTTAAATTGGTTAATAAGTGTAATGTGTTAATATTGCTAGCAGTGATGCAAATGTCCTGCATCCTACGGGAGGCTAGCCCTACAAGCAGAACCCAATGCTACTGAAGTTTGGGACCCTACGTAAATAGCCCTACAAGCAGAACCCAATGCTACTGAAGTTTCTGACATTTTTGAGACATCCAAAATCCAAATTTCATAAAAGGGTTCCGAGAGGGGCTAACGGGAGGCTATAATCCGACGGAGCATTAGTTAGTTCGACACTAAATTGAGAAAGGGTGGGTCCTGGCTCCTGGGATGCAATACTGTACTCTAACCTAACGTCGTTTAAGTAGGACTGAAAATGTCCCTGGAACCGATCTAAAAGACCCCGGAATGAGGCATGTAGCTGGCTGGCTGCTCCAAATCAACTCACAAGCGCCATTGCATCGTTTGATCGTTTCATCAGCCCGTCTAAACGCACCATTAAAACTCGCAACTTAACAAAACGGACTCTTAAACACTTTAGTTTGCAGTAAATATTAGACCAAAAGTTGCTTGTTGTGTGTGAGGCACTGAGGCTATTATAGTTCATAAATTAATGTACCTGTTTCAGTTCTTGTGGAGCTGTCTGGAAGATCTTGGTTCCACTGTGCACTAGGTGCACACGTGTATGGCATGCGTGCCTGATTGGCCGGAAGTGCAACTCACATTCTGTTATTTATAACAAGTTGATTTTTGTATAAGTGTGTATGTGCGCGCGCCTATAACTATGGCGACGACAAAGCCAGTAGTTTATGTTTGTATATATATATATATTAGAGCGAGAGAGAGCATAATAAAACATGTACCAATCAGTTTCATATCCTCAATGGCGATAATTAAGGGATATGTGAAATGAGATTTAGTAAAAACGAAATCATGTGAAACAAACAAATGTTAAATTCAGCTAGTTCTAATCTAAACACAGATCTTGTCAACGTGTTTGTTTGAAAGCAAACATGTTTTATGGTGTTTCCTTCCACAGCTCATGATGCTACAGGCTCCAGACCTCCCAAAACAAACTGGTCAGGCTCCTACTTGGCCTCACCCCCCGAACCCACCTCACCCCTGCCCACTTTGACAGGCTGGGATGGCTTAGGGTCGTCGACAGAGTACAGCATCTTGCAATGGGTCTGGTCCACAAGATTCGATACACCACCAAGATACCCATGTACCTGTCTAAATACTTCCTTAATGTAAACGAAGTCCACACCCACAACACCAGAGGGAGTGCAACAAACCATGTACAACCCAGATTCGGCACAAACAAGGGACTAAATTCTTTTCGCTCCTATGCCACCAAAATGTGGAACGCCCTACCAACAGTCATTAAGACATGTGAATCCCTTGACTCCTTCAAAACCGCTCTCAAAGGGCACCTACGGATGGCTGCAATTCGAAACTGGCCTCTGTAAAATCTGAATCCCCCCCACCCCATTTCCCTCACTGTATATTGTATATTTTCCCAGTGCTTGTATATTTTCCCTTTTTTGCTTCCCATATGATGAATTCCTGTTCTGTTCTTTAGCTACATAGAAATGTCTATTTGTATGTCTCTAAATGGTTGTATGTCTTTAAATGTTTTGATGAATTGAACAATGTGGACCCTGTTGTAAACAAGTGTAATGCTTAATTGGGTCGTCCACTCACAGTTGACAGTCTTTGTATTGAGTTTGTGCTTAAAATGTACTGTAAATTCTACAAACTGTTAATAAATATTTCAATCAATCAATCAATCTACATCCATGACTTTTACAGTTTATCCATTTTTTTACTGTTTAACCATTTACTCATGGGATATAGCCCATCTACAAATTAATAACCGGTTGCAATGAGACGGGTTGAAAAATGAATACAGTATTTGATTGAAACATAACACAAATCTTGTATGAGGGTCCCTGGCTCAACATATTTTTGGATGGTGGTCCTCAGCCAAATACATAATTATTGGGGGGGGGGGGGGGGGGGGGTCCTTGACATTTGAGTTTGAGAACCACTCACAGAATTGACACCCCAATAATTCCCACTCAGAAATAGTTCACGGTTTTGGATCATTTCTGCCGAGCAGGCAGCTTGTTTGCAGTGCTATTCTTATACCATGATATTTTGTTTTAATTCATGTAGTTTAACCTTTTACTTTTTCACATGTTAAGCCATAAAAAAACATCACCACAGGACAACAGTAAAGATATTTCACATTTCATCAATCCTTTATTGAAAAAACAAATGAACAAAATGAATACAGTACAAAAACAAGAAAGCATCATAGACAATTTTCTTTTAAATTAAAAAACCTTTAAATAAACTAAACTGAATGTGTATGAATGTGTCTTAAAAGCTTAACTGGAAGAAAAACATCCAGGGGGGAAAAAAGGTAGGAGGCTTTACATTTTCTTTAAATAAACTAATGTGAATCAAGAGAATTAAAAATAACTATATACACAACAGGTGGGACAGTCTTAATCCATTTCTTCCTCTTCGTCTCTCTGTCCACGAGACGGCGTCCCACGGTCAGGGTCATTGAGCCGGAGTATACGGATCAGTTTGTTAGAGGGGATAGAGCTGAGAAAACAAAAAGACCAATAGTAACAGCAATTACATGGTGGACTGGACTGGAGTCACTGGGACGCTCTGGTATAACATGCAGTGATGCATATAGCCTGCATCCTGCATCCTTAAGACTCACTAAATTGAGAAAGGGTGTCCTGGGATGCAATACTGTACTGTACTGTACTGTACTGTACTGTACTGTACTGTACCGTTGTTGAAGTAGGACTCATAAAATTTCCCTGGGGCCCATCTGAAAGACCACCCATCACTGAACATGCATTACTTAACCGGGAAACATTAAAATTGAGTTTACGGTAGTTTAGGTTTCAACAGATAAGGTTGAAACCTTTAGCCTGGTGAAACCACTCCCCCTGCTGGACAACATTTGCATTCTGCAAGAAGGGTGAGTAGTAGTAATAGTCTGGTATCTCTCGGGAGACAATGTACTCCGGAACAATTATGTCCGGAGCGATATGCGCCTGTATGGGGTCGCTAGAGGCGGGATCAACGCGAGACTTATGACATATTGAAGCTGTGCCACAGCGCAAATGTAAACTCAACCTAACAGGACTACAACTCGAAATTATTATGGAGACATCAGATTTTTGTCCCGCTGCTTCCGGGTTCATCGTTTCTGCTTGAGAGCCCAGATGCAGGCCGGAGGAGGGAACTTGTGAACTCAATACTGCCGCAATCTGGCAGTCAGGTTATGAAACCTTAGGTTGAGCATGTAATTAAATTGACAAAATAATCATATTAAGCTCATACAGGGATGTCTATGATACATGGTGGCTAACCTCATGCTCTGTGGAGTGAGGAATATGAACTGCCTGTTCCACTGGTTTGAGGCAACCTTTAGCATCATGTCCATGGAAATCCTCCTGTTCACCATGTCCTGAAAGACAAGACACACAGGCTGAATTATTGTCTGAGAAATTAACCAACCAATTGAGAGCAATAAATAACCAATTGAGAGCAACAAATAACCGATTGAGAGCAACAAATATACAGTATCTACCCATTTCTAAAGCCAGTCTAGTATCATACAAGAAATAATACAATTATATTAAAGGAGAATACAAGACTAGCAGTTTTCTTACAGTCATTTGAAGAAGTTAAAATAATGAAAAGAAATAAACTCCATGCTGAGTGCTCCTCAGCAGGTAAATCGCTGAATGCTTATTTAGATGACTCGACATTTATGTTTTGTTTACATCTGTAGTACATCTGTAGTTGAAAATACATCCACAGAATGTTGTCACTCTGGCTTCCACCTTGAGAGCAGGAGGGCGTTTAACCCCACCTACTAAGGCGCAATATGGCTTTGAGGGGTGTGTGTGTGTGTGTGTTCCTTTTGACACAACATAGATTCTCTGTGGGGTTCAGGTCAGACCAGTTGGCTGGTCAGTTAAGCACAGTAATACCATGGTCAGTACACCTATTACTAGTAGTTTTGGCTCTGTGGGCAGGTGCCAGGTGCTGCTGAAAAACGAAAACAGCATAAAGTCAATGTACAAAAGCACAGTGCTGTAAAATATCCTAATAGATGGTTGTGTTGTCTCTGGAATTGGAAAAAACTGTGATGATTTGGGGCCATGTTATCTGTATGGTCACAAATATGCTGCCTTAGTAAACCTGTGCTTCCATAACACCTCAAGATGATAACCTCCATGCCACACCCATTTATGAAATAATTTGTTCAAAAGAAGCCCAGACAAAGTATTGACTGCATAATTTACGGTAACATACTTTTCAGATGGTTGACATTTCTTTTTTTTTTTTTGCGGCTTACGCCTTTTATTGATTTTTGAAGGGACAGACTGACAGGAAACGGGAGAGAGATGGGGGGATGACATGCAGTAAAGGCCGTGTCGGGTCCGGGAGTCGAACCCGCAGCACACTGCGACTGGATTACCAGTCCGGTGCCCAGACCGTTACGCTACGGCCTGGGCCGATGGTTGACATTTCTGTATTATAAAAGGTTTTTTTAAATGGTTGTGAAACATTCTAATATTTTGATATATGGATTCTTTATTTCTGTGCGCTGTATGCCATAATCATCAGAAAGAAAACGGCTAGACTGGTAATTCTCCTTTAACTGTAGAATGGCTTGCCATTTACTCTAAACAGACTTATTACCATGTAGACATCAAACTCATCAAGGCAGCGGAATGGGGCCTCCGTGATTGCCCACAGAGACAGCACGAAGCAGACAGTGGAGAAGGAACGCTCTCCACCCGACAAGGAACGCATGTCGCTCAGATTAGCCTTGCCACCCTGACCGGGCTGTACCTGGAGACAGCAAGATAAAAAGAGAGAGAAGGAAAACAGACAATAGGTAGATTGAATGTAGTAGAAAAGTTGAGGACACATGGGGAAGATAGTAAGGGCTCAAGGTTTGAGATAACAGAGAGATAGGGAAATGAACAGAGATGAATTAGTTAATTGTCAGTTGATAGAGGGTGCATGTTTATTCAATATATGCAGTGTCAATGAAAATAAGTGGTGTGTAAAGCAGCAGGCATAAATTACAATTAAAATATTGCACATTTTGTTTTAACACTATTCTTACAAAGAATATACTGACAGGGAAGCTGCATTACAGATAAAGTATTCTTACTGAGACTGTGAGAGTTTCCTTCTTGTGATCAAACGCCATAGTTCCGGTGTAACCTCTCTGGCCCAGCATACTATCAAAATAGTATTTACAACGAAGCGCCATCAAGCTAGGAGAGTGCAAGGAGACAAATGTAGGTATAGAAGAGGTAAGAAGAAAAGAGGTAAGATGTAAAAGGTTTTAGTTGGTCAAATATAAAATATAGGTTTTTATATAGAATTATTAAAACTGGGTTCATCACTTAATCAAGCTGACAACTTTGAACAGATACTGACAGGTATTAGTTCCAACTAACCTCCTGAGCTCGTCATAAGCCTTGAGTCTCTGTGTGACAATTCCATCCATGGTTTGGATGAATTTGTTGAGGGACTTCACTTGCTGGCTCACATTCTTATAGTTCTTAGAGGCCTCATGGTACTGCCTGAAGAATCACACATGCACAGATGAAATGAGAAGAGTATGGGAAGCAAGTAAAGATGCACGAGATAAACTGTATGGTTCAATATTAAACAGAAAGCCGTTACATCCCTATAAGAAAGGCTTGACACCAGTCAAAGCAATGTCTCTCTTTAAGCAAACATTTGACAGCGGACATGATGTGGGAAGAAGTGGCATGGTGACCTACCTAACAATCTCTTCACGGTTGCCATGCTGGTCCTGCTTAGAGGTGATCTTAAGCCTGAGACGGCTTATCTCTGTGTCCAGGCTCTTCAGAGTGCGATTCACCTCCTGTCGCTCAGGACACATCTCTGTGGCCTTGGCTACAGCTTCCTGCGTCACATCACAAGGATATATTAAAGTAAAACATTCAGTCTTGCATTAAAGCAACACAACATATCTGAGCTCTTCAGCCCCAACACCACTCCAATTTTTAAGGTCTACCAATTCCCCTCTACACTATGCATTCTGGTACTAACTCCATACTTTCTCTTGTCCCTATCAAGAGTACCTGGAGTTCCTGTTCCTTGACATTCAGGGAGTCTTTGAGGGCCTGGATGCTTTTGATGTGGCCCTTGAGTTTATCCTGGTAATGCTTCAGGTGGTGCTTACACTTGCCCACCTCCTGGTCACTCCCACTTAGCTCCTCCTACAGTGGGAAACAGGAGAAAAAGGGGACAAACACGGCAATGTATAATTTGTGCAGTCAAGAGGACCTCAGTCAAGAGGACATCAGTCCTCTTGACTGTCACGAACTGCCATCCGAGTGAATTATGCATGTGCTGTGCTGGTTCACTGTTGAGTTCCTAGGGGCGGCGGTGGCTCAGGGGTAGTGTGGCTGGATGGTAAACACAAGGTTGCCAGCTCGAACGCGGGTTCCCCCAGAGTTAGTGTCGGAGTGTCCTGAACCCCTAATTGCTCCTGATGTGCTGGTTGGTGCCTTACATGGTTTCAGCTGCCATCGGTGTATGAATGTGTGTGTGAATGGGTGAATGTAATGCACAATCTATGTAAAGCGCCTTGGATAAAGGCGCTATATAAATTTACCATTTATTTGAGGCACTGCACTTGCATTCAGATTTTAGATGTTGCCATATACTGTATAGCAACATACATTTTTCATAAAAGGAGGCTTTTAGAATCAGCCTCAGGTGTCAATGTGCTAATTTGTCCATGTCTCAATATAATAATGTGAAAACAGATTTGATAGATATTTTAGGACATCCCTAGTATCCACTTATGTGTAGTTTGTACCTTGATGTTATCGATTTCCTCCGACACGGCATTCATCTGTTCCTTGTGCTGATTGTACTCCTGCTCTGCCTCCTCGTACGAGGTCTTGAGCTCGGCCATCTGAGTCTGCGTTGTCGCCAACTCGCCACGTGTAGAGGAGATTTTACCCATGAGCTCCTCCAGGTCCTCCTCCTGTGGAAGAGCCGAAGATGTCATGAGATGATGTGTTCAGCATTCTCTGAATGTGCATCTGATGTTGAGCTCCTATACCTGTGGCAGGGCTCAGGTACTAAAAGTCCCCTTAACACCCCTTCAGGACTAACTAGTCATATAAGTGATGATACCTTTCACCTGGATTAATCTAGTCAGTTTTTGAATATAAAAAGCAGTTTTGTAAAGACATAGGAAAATATTTTGCTGCTCAGTATTGCAATGTTACGGTATATGATATATTATATTTGTTAAAATGACTAAAAATCGATTACCAGCCACTAAACAGAAGTCAATGAAAAGCTGCAAAGTCATGATGTAAAATGTAACCCAGTGGCAAAAACTACAATCATTCTTGGTTTCTACCCACTACACTTTCAGAGGGCAAGGCATTGTTCTAGCTCGCTTTGCTAAATGTTAAAACAGTGATTGTGACATCAGCAATTAAGAATTAGGCTGATGTAATTAATGGCGACTGTACTGTCAGAGAAGGAGATAATGTTTTAAAAATAAGTTTATGTAAATTCATGCATATTTTGGGGGGTTATCAAGGTTAATTTAATTATGAATAATTAGCATTAAAAACAATAAATATGTTAAAAGGTTATATCACAAGCCACGGTAAGAATGTACCCATTCATGTGACTCCTTTCCCAACTACTACACAGAGTGTCACATGATCAGAGTGTCAATTGTCAGAAAAAGTCAGATGTGAACGGAGTTGCTGGAGAGAAGTCACTTTTATGGGAAAGTCGGAGAGAGACGATAATTAACCTGCATATGGTTCAAGAGGCACACACGGTACATGTTCTTTATTATGTGTTCCTTTATTGATTTCTGATGTGGTTGTCATGTATTACTGTAATGAACAGTGTCCTGGTGTCTGTTTTGAGGAGTTGGAAAGTCGCATGCCAAATAAAACCAAGATAAAGACATGTGTATGATGCATGGATTGGTGTTGTAAGATCCAGAAACATCCAATGATTCCAGATTACAACACTGATGTGTCCAAGTTTTTGCATCAGTATGTTTTATTTACTAATTACTGGTGCCATTTTTGTACTTTTTTGTGTCTGGAAGAGCGGTCTGTGGACAGTTCAGAAGTCCACCTACCAGTGACATCATCGATAGGGATTTCTATTTATGGAAGGCATTGTCCTCCCGTTAACCGGGTGTAAGGGGGTGGGGGCCCCTTAGATCGCACAAAGGGCAAGTTTCTGATAGTAATTTCTCCCCATTATGTGCCTTTAGAGAGGTTATTCATAATTTTAAATTCAAAATTAATATTTCCTGCATTTTTGGGTGAGCGGGGAACATAGAACCCTGCGGACATAGAACCTTTTTTGCAGGGTTAAGTGGGGAACAGAACCCGGGGGACATAGAACCTGGGCAACATTTGGTCTCGTTCTATAGACCAGAAATTCACCCAAATGTCTCTTTAAGTGCTGTAGTGTTGAAGAACCAAGTATACACAGCTAGAATAGGAGAGAAAAACAAACAACTACAACCATGTAGGTTGTTTATATTTCTGGAAACCAAGAGCAGTTTTGGGATACGCACCAGGGGCTTGAGGTCTTCTGACTGTGGCTCCTCTACATTCTGCAGCTCATTCACCTCTACCTGCTTTCTCCTTGCTTTTTCCTGGAATATAGGATGATATTTTGTATGAACTATGAACGTGCAACATGATAGAAAGGCAAGAGTGTCAAGGTGAAAAGCAGACACATACTTTGCAGTTTCTCTGCTCTATTTGGGCTCGCCTCAGCAGAGCCTCGTTCTGCTTAATGTCTTCATCCACCTTTGCCATCTGATTCTGGAAGCGAGCAGCCTGGGCCTTCTGGTTCTCTAGCTCTGACCTCAAGTGACTGGGAAGGGATAGAACGGGAGGTGAAAAGGGAAGACAGGAAAGAGATGTCACAGTATTTAACATTAAGATTTAACTATGTAATCGACAAACATCCACTTTGATTATGCGAGCAACAATGCGTACAGATTGGCAGGTCGGTTATGGAAATTTTAAAGGATGGTTAAAGGGAAACCAACATCAACCGGCAAGTGACAGCTTTCTTGACATAATTTCCATGCTGACCTGATCTCCTCCTCCACGTCTCCACTGAGGTAAACGGCTCTGTTCTGTTCAGCGGTGTAGGCACGGTTAGAGAAGATCTGGTCTCCCTCCTTAGTGATGGCCATGGAACAATTCTCTGGCGGCTGTCTGCCCTGCACCACGCGACGAGCTTCCGTTTTGTCCTACCTCAGAGAAATGAGCAGAGCCCCAAAATGAAGTCAATTGCTGTAACGAATATATCTACAGCAGCGTTTGTTAGAGTAACTGAGGTCTTTTCCCACAAAAAGTGACCTATTGCTCGTCACCTTGATGAGCAGAACGCATTCTATTCCCCTCTGGTCAATCAGGCAGTTGGCTACAACAGGGTCTTCAATTTCCAGAGATTGCAGCACTGAGCGATATTCACGATGGTTGACAGCCCTGACACATATATGCATGCAAGATCAAAACAGTCAGACAACCATTTAAATTTGCAACTTTTACAATGGCAAAAGAAAAAACAGGCGTATATGTAGTAATTGGAAGCACTTTATATGAAACGTAAGAGAAAGTATCACAATTAACTTTTGCAAGTTTCTGAACAATACAAATGTTACTTACAATTTACGAGGACTTGATAAGACCACTAATCCAACATTTATTTTATAAAAACCAGCTCTTACCGTCTGCTGGTGTTGTGGACTTTCGTAAGGAAGGAGCTCGTGATGATGTTTGGCCTGCGGCCACCAGGGAATGTCTTTACCATGAGACCTTTCAGCACCTTCTCATCCTCATAGTTGTCACAGGCAAAGGCTTGTAGCTGTCCTTTCAGACAGATCTCCACAGCCAGGGCCATCTCTGGGTCCTTTAGGCCAATACAGTAACCTAAGGAAGGGGGGGGAATCAAGAGAGAGAAAGATGGATGGATGGAAATGGGATTTGCTGCTGAAAATAAGCTCCGTAGCAAACAAAGGTTTATGCTATTAACACTTTTTGTGATTTTGTACGGCAATGCACTTTTGAAACGTAGTCATCAACATCCTTTTTGTTTTTGTGTAGGATGCAATGTCAACAACATGACATTTTACACTACACAAGCTTGATGATTCGATACGCCATTGTTAAATACAAAGTGACAACCAAAACAAAACCCTGAACAGTCGAGGTACAGACAACCAAGAAGAATGATGATTTAGTAAATGATATAGATAATGATTGGACCATATCATGATGGAAGGTGAGAGGACATCTGTATGCATTCGTAGTTGGTTTGATACAGAGCCAGTATACAGCATCATTGGCATTGCTATGCTTAATCAAGTAGTGATGCAATCAGACCAGTCATTATGTGTTGGCTGCCTTCATAAAAATAGCACTCTTAATAACAGTATTTTTGAGTCGTTTGTAGTCAGTAACAGATTTATGTTTTTAGCTAATAACATATTATCAACAAGCAGTTATGTACTTAAATACCAATATATAGCTGTTGACCCCTTCCACTCAATATATAGTCATTGCCCCCTTCCACCCAATATAGAGACAGTCTTACCCAGTGGTCCACGGGGTTTCTCTTTGAACTGGCGCTTGTTGTAGGCTTCCTGGATGGTGTTGAGGAACGCTGGCATGTGCTCTCCAAAGCGCCGCAGGCGGTTGGACCGGCTGCCCTCCATCGTCTGTAGATTCCTCCTGTTCATTTCTATGGACCTCTGGAGGGTGTCCTGCTCTCGCCTAATGACAGGGTGGAGAAGAGTCAAACACCGACACAAGAAGGCAAAGCCTAATTTGTAAAGACATGGTGGCTCTGAAAGAACATGAAGGATGATTCAATACAACATCCCCCATGGAAAGACCTAAAGCCTGGTCCAGACTCCATTGACTCGCAGATCCCCCACTACTGGTAAACATCAACATTCCCTCACTAGACAAAAATGTGTACAGTATGTCCAATATTAGAACCAAGCATCTAGAATGCAGAATTGCTAATGCATGTCCGTAGCCAATAGGGTAGAAAGGCTGTCTGGAAATTGGAAGGTTGCCAGTCTGAACCTCAGCTTGCAGAGTCTGTGCCCAAGTATACCTGAATACGAAACTTAGCCAATAACTGCTCCCTAGGCACCACACTGATTGCAGTTAGGATGGGTAAATGTTGTGGTATGTGCATTATTTGCACATGTGGAATTTGTCCTCTGCAACAACTCAAGGCGGCACACAATAATTGTTATACGGCAATAGTTAAATCATTGAACACACACAGTCCTGTGCAATCCTCTACTTTGGCTACCACCGTGTGGCCACTAGCGGTAACTACAACGTTATAGCCTACCTACTACACTTAGTAATCAGTACAAATCGATTACTCTCAGTATTGATGAAGATATTAACATTAATTCCCTGATGAGATCATAGAATAAAATGAGATGATCATTTAGTAAACAGTTAATGTGAATACTATTACTGTTACTATGGCTGCTATTGTATAGAAGTCTTTGTCTGCTATAGAATATACGTGTAATTTTTACAGCTAGAGCTATGGATAGATGGATGGATACTGTTGAATGCTTATTATATTCTTACCTTAGCATCTTATTATTGTCCTTACAACATTGCATTTACAATAAAACCAAAGCCCAACGAAACATAAAATTACTTTTCCTCGTTATACTGGATCTCTTCTCATCTAGTCCCTCCTTAACATTTTAGTCTAGTTTTTATTTGGTAGTCCATGAGCATTTTTCGGCACAGTTTTAGTCAATAGAATGAACACTGCTACCAACCTCATCTTGCCGAGCTCTTCCTTAGTGAGGGTGATGGCCTGTTGGTACTGGTCCATCTGCTGGCCCAGTGTGGAGTCCTGGTGTCTCAAACTCTCCAGCGTAGCCTCATGCTGCTCTATAAGCGATGCCCTCGCCTGACTCTCCTCTTCATTGCTCTTACTGATGCTAGATGGAGGTAAATATATAAAACATTCAGGCACGGATATCAATGTGTGTAATTGATGGAGAATGGACAAATTTTTTTTTAACAACGCTTCTCAGCCACTCCGATATCGTGTGTGACTGTGAACAGTTAAACTAAAATTATCAATGACTAAATCATCAATAGTTATTACAGACTACATGGTGAAAAAAGCATATCTTCTACAACAGCTCACAACTCTTCGCCTTGCAAACGCGTTGAGATGCCATTTTCACTTTTTGCACGAAAACGTTATGGAAGTATAAAATTATGCTGAAGTAATCGATTGAATAGTCACTACACAAATGATCAATACGTGCAGCAGTGGCAAGCTTCTTTTTTGTGCAGTACAGGTGTAGAAGTACAGAAATTCCAACCTATAGCTATAGGTATGGTACACTTGCACCATGGCACCAAACTGCCTTGTTTTTGATTATGCCATGCTCCACTCAGTGGGGTCGGTCACAAATAAAGATAACCCAGAAACAGAAATGTTATTTATACATACTAAGAATTCTTCGCACATTATACACTCATATTCTCTAGCGAGTTCAAAACATAATATGCCCTCTATCCAGCTAATGATTAGACTACTAGCAGCCAATACGAAGACACAGGAGATAAGGATTCTCATTCCACATTGTAGTGTCAATGTCTTGTCAGAAGGGGAAGTTTTAGGATTTCTCTATCTTTGCGTTCTCTTTTGAAATTAACTGTTGAGATTAAAAAAATTAATTAAGTGGTGAATTCTCATTTTTAATTAAACAGAATTCTGACAGTAGAAAAAGTAGCATCTACTGTGGATTCTGTAAATGTGGCTTTATCCATTTTATTGCTCTAATGTGGATCAGTATAAATCTTCAGTTTAAAAACAAAACAGGGGACATGTAGAAGATTATGGATGATCACTGAGCTATTAGTACCTCAACTTCAGCTCCTCTATCCTCTTAGAGAGCTGGGCCTTGTCCTTCTCCAGACCTTTCAGATTGGTCTTGTTTCTGTGCACACTGACCTGAAAGACATTATTCATAGAGTCAAAATGATTCTTCTGCCTCTAATCCACTATGGGTGGACTTTGTGATACAGGAGTGAACCCGCTTTTTTTTTTTTTTTTAATGTTCTGCATAGGTTTTGCAGGAGTGAAGACGCTTAAAAAATTGTTCTGTACTATGTTTATGATATTGTAGTTGAAGTCTGACCTCGCCAGATTTGAGGAGGTTATTCTTTTGCTGGGCTTTGGTCTTGTGCTCTGCACATTGTGGCTGGAGATCCTTGTGCCGCTGTGTGATGCCCTCTACCTGCTCCTGGATCTGGTTGAACTTTTGCTCAGACTCTGCCACCTTGTTCTGTACAGCCAGGGGGAAATAGTAAGTTTAAAACAAAACTGACTGTGACTCACTATGCCTAAAACTTAAAGATGGAGTGCCACAAATGTTTTCCCGGTTTTTCATGTGTCTATGAGGTGACAGTACTTAGACACGTTTTATGTGCAATGGTGTATTAACTTTGTATTTAGGGTTTCTTCCTGGAGGCTGAACCCTTGACAGTCAAACGGGCCAATGAAATAAACAGTAATATCCAACCTCACACTATCAGCCCCTCCCCTAACCCCTCCCCCATTATCATACAACTACGGCTGTGGGTGCGGCTTCAGTTCAGGTGGATCACCAATTCACCACCCATCACCACCCACCCACCAGGCAAACCAGGCATACTTAATTAACTGGTGGGTGTGCCCAAATAAAAACAACATTTTAACAAATACTGTACACTTTTTTGAAAAAACAATAACACCTGATGATCATGTTTTAGGGTGGAAAGAAATCACGGCACTCCATCTTTAAACACAAAGTGATTCATGTAATTAATTTGCCAGCAGATGTCTGCTAGAGTAGCACAGGTCTAAAGAAACTGGACTCGGTCCGAAACGTAACGTTGAATAATTGCACCAGTCCGAACGGAGCAGAGTACAATAAAATAAATGACTGGACCTGCATGAATGAGAGACTCACTATATGAAGAGTTTTGATGTGAAACTATATGAATAGTTTTCTCTCTCACATCTTCCTGAAAGAATATTAATTTATTCATTACACCCCCGGTGTGTAAAGTCCCCAATGACAAAAACAGCACTTAAAATAATAATAACTGTTGACATGAGGTACATGCTCATTTATAGCTTTAGGTATACATGACTGGCCAATCGTCATTTTAACCCAAGTTAACATAAGACCTCACCTTCCATTCTTGAACCTTTTCATCATATTTTGCGGTAGAACTTTGATCGAGCTGTAGCTTATCTTGCACCGGCTGCAGCTGCTGCTCCAATTCGTTAACCTGCCATGTTTAACCAACGGTCAGTGCACATCTTGACAATCCTGCATGCCATTCAAATTACACAGATATGCTGATCTCACCATAGCCCATGCCATCTTCTTTGCCAGCTCATTCAGCTTATTGTTCATCTCATCCATTGATGCCAAACTCTTATATTGCTCTTCTTTTTCTTGATAATTGCGCTTCAGGTCGGCCAAGCACTGCATCAAAGTCACATAGAATAGTGATAGTTATCCAACAGAGTATTTATTCCTTTGTTCCTAAGGAATATTAAAATACCGGTATCTTTGCCGAAAATAGCTGATCTACAAGCTCACAAAGTGACGCATTGAGCTTTTAGCTCTGCCATATTCACTGAATGTTTCCCCAGAATACAGACATGAAATGGTTATGGGCTATAAAGATGCATTTGAATTGAGTGAGCAGATGAGGTCTTACTTCCCCATGTTGTTCTATTTTAGACTCTGTGATTTGCTTGGTTTGTTTGATGTAAACGAAGTCCGATTTCATCTGTTCCAGTTGGGTGGCCTTCATAAAAAACTGCATGGGGGAAATAGAAATAAGCAATATAACTGTACAGTTTGACCGCAAGAAAGATCGCAAATTAAGTATTCAGGCAATATAGATCACATCTGATAAAAAGTAATAAGGTGAATTTATTGCTCCAAGATTAAATTAAACTCACCCTATATTTATCACCCTCTCCTTTGGAATGCAAGAAGTGCTTGCTCATCTCTTGCGTGAGAATAGAAACTGGGTTGTTCACCTAAAAAAGAAAGATAGTTGAACACAGAAGACATATCGCTGAACCACTGTGACGTGCACTGCAAATGCTAGTCAAGAAAATACAGAATTAATAGAATTAAGTAGAGGACTCTAATCATATTCACAGAAAATAATATTGTATGCTAGAGTTGTTTATGTTTAGCTGGCGGTGAACCACTTCCGTTCTACTTCCTGGGGCCCGTTCCACGAAACTTGGATTAGAGATTAAGCCGGGCTTTAACACATATCCTGGCTTAATAGAAAGTGACTGTAGAAAGTAACAGTACAGTAAAGAACCTGGGGGTTATTATTGATTCTGAATTGAATTTTAATTCACACATTAATCATGTTACCAAGATTGCCTTTTTTCACCTTAGAAATATTGCACAAATCAGAGCCTATTTGTCCTTGGACGATGCAAAAACGCTAATCCACGCCTTTGTTTTTTCTCGGCTTGACTACTGCAATGCGCTCTTTTCAGGACTGCCTAAGAAAACAACTGACAGACTACAACTTGTCCAAAATGCAGCAGCTAGAGTTTTAACTAGAACTAATATGAGAGAACATATTACTCCAGTTTTGGCATCACTGCACTGGCTTCCTGTTGTTTTTAGGATTGATTTTAAAATTATTTTACTTGTCTATAAAGCTCTAAATGGTCTCGCACCTTCCTACCTACATGACTGCCTCCCTAAATATGTCCCAAACCGGCCCCTAAGGTCTTCCACTGCTGGCCTGCTCGCTTTGCCTAACAAAATGGCAACTAAAAAATACGGGGAAGCAGCTTTTTGCTTCTACGGGCCGTCGGCATGGAACAAGCTCCCACTGTGCCTTCGTCAGGCAGCCTCTGTAGACATTTTTAAAGCTCAGCTCAAGACCCACAACAACATTGCTTTTAAATGATTTCTTTTTTTTTGTTATTCACGTCCTCACTGTATTGTATTACTGCTTGTTTTTTTTAATGTCGTTGCCTTAGTTTCTGTTCTTATCTTTGTACCACTGCCTTCTCCTGATTTGACACTGCGTTATTGTCCTATTGTTTTAACTGCATGCCTGTTTTAATGCTGTTTTGTTTTGCTTTTATTATCTTTTTTGCTCTGTAAAGCACTTTGAGCTACATTTATGTATGAAAGGTGCTATATAAATAAAGTTTATTATTATTATTATTATTATTAATAATAATATATCCTGGATCAGTGATTAACCGGTTTCATGAAAGCTGGTTGATCTTGCCAGATTAACTTAACCAGTTAACCTGGATATGTTGAGGCTTGATTTGGTTTCATGAAAGTGATGCTACATTAGTTACCATGGAAACTAATGCTTTGGACTTAGCCTGCTCCGGACCAGGCTAACAGCCAGGTTTAACCTAATCCTGATGTCTTTACTGTTCATTAAGCAGTCAAACTGATCACAAACCAATGATGTTTTCCAGATTTATTCAATTATTATGGGTTTATGTTGCCTTATTTGTATCGGTCTGCATTAAAGGACTAATTTAAGCACAAATAACCAAAATATATAGGCTGCACAACATCATGACAGCTTGTGAGCTTGTAGATCAGCTGCTTTTGGTGAATGTTCCCCATGAATAGGTTTGCTGTCGTGCAAGTGCACAGTTAAGAAGAATTATTATATTATATTATATTATTATTTTTTTTTGTAAAAGTGAAAACCACTAAATATTACCATTGTTTTACAACATATTACCATTGTAACGTTTCACCCACTACTAGTCCTACATACTTGCACCTAGAAACCCCATTCAAACCTATTTAGGTTCATCCTACGGTGGACATGTGTGCCTGAAAAGGAATCTTTGAAATGTTTCATAGTTTTAGAAATATAGTGCTTTCAAATTTGAGACATTTATAGGCAGATAGTGGCACTTCAAAAAATCACTTTCACCTAGAAACTCCATTCACACTTTGTAAAATTCAGCTTACTGTGGAGACACATGCTGGAACTTTTTACTTTGAAATGTTTTGTAGTTTCTGAGTTATTTAACTTAAACGCCCAATGCATTCTCAATGGCAATAGCACAAACTTTGGCATGCTACATGAACCCATGACCCTCACCAGTCTGGCCCCTGTCTGGACAACAACCCCCTTCCCCAAAGGTAGCTCCCTCAGAGGAGGGAGTTATGGCCAAATATCACAATGCGACAATATCATTATGCTTACATTATTAAGAATTCTGTTTTAAGTTAATAGTAGTGGTAAAATGTAAACTATATTTTTGGGGTAGTTAATCATTCAGTCTATCCACTATTGAGAGTATGTTCTCTCTTTAATTACAGTAGTAGTATTTATTTTAGAAGCTTAAGTCCTTGTATCAGTAAGTCTTGAATAGATTAGTAAAGATAATGAGATATACAGAAGGGGCTGTAATGCAACTATTAAGGATGCAAAGTGCCTTAATACCCCATGAAGAAGAAGGATCAGTAAATCTGTGATCCACATAATGGGTCTCGAGACAAAAAGCCAGACTGTCTATTAAGCCAGGCTTGCTGATCCCGGCTCGCCAAATCCGCCAATTCTGAGCCTCGCTTGGCTTTAGTGGAACGGAATAAACCAGGCTGTAAAGATCAGGATTTAAAAAGCCTGGCTTTGGCCTAAATCCTGGATTAGTTAATCCAAGTTTCGTGAAACAGGCCCCTGGCTGTTTGTTTACATTCACCAATGCAGCAACTCACTAAATTTGTATTACTAGGATGAGCGGGGCGAGGGAGCACTTGCTCATCCTAGGAACTCAAATATCGCCTAGATCTGAGCCAAGTCTCCTGAGGTGGCGCGTATCCAGACGTAAAAACAAATCCGCTCTGCAGGATTCATTGTTATGATTGTTAGTTGTTATGATTCCGTTCCAAGCGCAAGTCTAACCAAGCATTAAACAAGAACTCAGGTGGATTAAACACAAGCTTTTAGCCAAAGTTAATACATTTACGATATTAAAACCACCTTTTTGTTCATCACTCGTTTATATGATGTTTTTGCATAGTATTATGATTAATGTTTTCCATTAATTGAGTATATGACACCAATGGAAACAAGCCGAAGCTTTTCTGGTTTCATCCTTTTCCTTGTACTGTACTCCCCTGTGCCCGTCCTTGCAAACTGTCAAGTGTCAATGAAGTATTCAATCAATATTCAATCATGCATCTGTGACATAAACAATGTGCTCACTTTAAAAGTTCGTTAAAAATGAAATCTCCGCGGCATTAGGTGAGTAGTTCATTTTATCCGTCTCATGCTGGCTAAAGTAACATTGTGGTGGTAGGGTAGAGCTGTCCGCCCGCAATGCGCACCAAGCACTAGGCCAAAAATGCTATGTGCACCCATTTATGTGAATCTGATTGAGAAGGAAGCCCGTTTTTTTAACATAAAACTGCTGGTTTAGGGGCTGTGTTGATTAGAAAGCAATTATTTGTGAAGCTGCCAGTGCTTTTCTGCCTTACATTTCTATGATAAAGATACAGTTGAAAACATGCATTTCCTCAAAACGTCACTGTGTGCAGGCAACACAAGATGCCAGTGGCAATTTTACATCATATGTTGTATCAGCTGCTAGTGTTTGATACCAGTTTGAACACAAACTTTAAGTCACTGACATTGTTCTACTCTCAAAAGGCTTGTCTGCAATGCAGACATGGCATGAATTTAGTTTCTTCACCGTTGTTTCTTTTCTTACTTCCAAGCAATCCCAGATTACACTAAACTTTCAGAAAGTCAGAAGCATCAAGATAGTGAAATATTTTGTATATGAAGATTAAATCTCTTGAACATTCAAAGCAGCAGTGGCCATCAAAACAAAACAGAGTGTCAAATGAAAACCATTACAAAGTCACGTTACCTTAAACAAGATATTGCTATTAAGCATATCAATATGGGCTGTGTCTGAAGAAGTGTGTAGGCATAAGTTTTCACCTGAATATTGAAATTGTCCAGAACTGCCAGGAGCTCTTCTTTTTTGGATGATATAGTGTGACCTATGAGACAGGAGATAACTTGTTAAGAGAAAAAGAAAAATAGACACAAACAGAACTCTGTGAATAAAGCGTGGAATCCATGCTAGAATCCACCTAATGAACCGGTATTTAATCTATAACTCTTTATGGGCTTCACCAGATTGGCTTTTCACTTTGTAGATTCTTGCCCCCTCACGCGTGATCTTCAGATCTACCGTGATGGACGAACCATAGACCTCTGGCCTGTAAGCATCCCTCCCTTTATTGCGCAATGTGACTGAAACATCAGCTGAACTGAAAAAGAGAAACACAGAATAGATCAATATGGTGGCACGGGTGGCAGATTAACAGCATCGCATCATCATGACTTGTTGAGATGAGACCAGAAAGGAAACAGTTACTGGGAGTTGCAGTGCAACTTCACGCATTTCTTATTGGCCGAAATGGGAGATCAAACTAAAAAGGTTTGAGGTTGTTCTTTACTGTTGCGTCTTGTGTACATGTACATAACAGTAAAATGAGTGTTTGTGCATTTTATGTACATCTTCTTCAGACATTGTACTACCATAGGTAGTAGTAATAAAACAAAGTCAGAAGGCTAATAAGACTAGTTACCACAAGGTATCTTTTGTATATGCATGTACATAAATAAGACAAAGATTTGCTCACACACACAGAGACATTATCCAGGTTTAGTTCATAAATTTACTACAAAGCTAATGAACAAAGAATAAACAAAACAAGCTGAAAAGCCTCAAAGTGTCACTCTTAACTGTCCTCTTTTTTTGATGATTAAATAAACAATATGGACAGAAAGTCAGTAAATATACAAAATCTTTACCTTTCTCCTTCTTTCACAAAACCCTTAAGGGAGGACCCTCTGTTTGTGGCCTGTGCATTCCCCCCCAGGGCCACTATGAGAGCTGTCAGAACAGCACTCTTTCCACCTGTTAACATTATGACACGGAGCACAGAAACAAAACACAGATATGTAAGCGACAGTGTACATACTGAGGTAAACAAAAACAGATTAAAGGGATAAAACAAAGCAACATTAAACTCACTCACTTCCATTGTTGCCAACAACAAAGTTGACATTGGAACCAAAAGTGAAAGGTCCCAACAGTGAGTGACACATGAAATTCTTCAAGGTAATGCTTTCCACGATGCCCACTTGAAGAGCCTGCAGATGATTGAACATATGTTAGTTAAGTATGTTATTAATCACAATTCTTACGGTGAAATTGGTGACCTGCTGAAATATGTGACCATCTTGTGGACGTGGTCCCATTTAGGCCTGACCTCAAAATTAAAATAAAATAAATATGTTCACGATTTTTCAAAAATAGCAGCTTGTAGATCTGCTATTTTTCAATAGCTAAATTATAACATGTTTAAAACACCAAAAGGGGTTCCCGCCCAAAATGGGTTAAATATGTGGCCTAAATACTGCTAGGTTGAACTCCGCCAATAAACAAACCGCAATTATGTCACATATAAGTGTGTGATGCGACACATTGTGAGCTAGAAGATTGGCTATTTTTGCTACTTTATACGATTTTGGGGGGCTTTTTCTGCCTATATTTGCTGACAGGAAATGGGGGGAGAGAGATGGGGAGTGACACACAGCAAAGGTCGCCGGGATCTGGAGTCGAACCCACAACACGCTGTCAGGATTAGCAGCCTTGGTGCCCGGTCCGCTAGGCCAGCATGGGCCCTTTACAAGATTTTTAACTGGGGCAACCACTTCCTTAAGTGACTGTGTGTGTCTCTGGGTGGGTGGGTGCGTCTGAGCACGAAAACAGCATGGTTGTTTTTCACCACGTGTGCACAAACCTAACACACACACAAACACACGCACATATTAACTGTATATATGGTGATTTTGGGTGTGCCAGTACAGTACAGTAGAGGGTACAGTAGATCGTAATCGGGCCGGCACCCTGGGACCCCCCCCCGGGGACCCCCACACGGAGTTGCACCACTTACTTCACACAGTGTGATTTTTAAAGTGAAAGTGGTTAGTGTCTGTGGGGTTTATAAATGTATACCCAATTATGTAATAAAAGGCTATGTTTGTGATTTTGTGAACAAATTAACTACATTTTTCCTTAAAAGGGACACTTCACCCCTTTGGCAACCATATCTTATTTTAATGATGTTTGGGAGAAAATAAACACTTTCCTGGGGTTTTTATGTGGGTAATGTGTTTTTTCTAGATATTTTAGTATTTCAAATTGTCCATGACACTGGGCTCACTTCGTTCCTGGACTACAATTCCCAACATGTAGTACAGGAAGTAAGTGAGCCCAGTATCCATGTCATCATGGACACTTGGAAATACTAAAACATTTAAAAACACATACCCACATAAAACCCCCAAGAAAGTGTTTGTCTCGCAAACATAATTAAAATAAGATCTGGTTGCAAAAGGGGTGAAGTGTCCCTTTAACAGTAACGGTTTTGGACATAATATAAAAGGTTTCCACCCTAGCTACCTACGATATCTGTAAGTTGGCAGCAGAAGTACCGATAACGATAATACCTCCAGTGATGATCCAGCCTGTCTCGGAGGCTGGCTGGCGAGGCTAGACTGTCTCTGACTGGGACCAACAACATCCTCCACTTCCTCGTCATCGTCTTCAACAGGTGGGAGGTCTCCCGACTCGTCCTCAGGACGGAGTTGTTTTCTGGGCGAGTTGTGGACAAAGCGGCTCCTCCTCTTCGACATATTGATCACTCTAACCACAAATACAATGACAACTATCAATATAATGGATTAAAATAATCAGGTAACCACAATAATCTAAACTTCTCTCATTCAGGAGTTTGACCTTCCTGTTGTAGTTTTTCCAATTCTCTTTTTTTGTTAATTCATATGGTATAACAGTAACTTTATAACCTTTTTGCTGTTATGCTGTTCCAGGCTATTGAGATTAATTTGTCCTTAAATATTTTTTATTTATATATATTACACATCATGTAATATTTGTGTATATACAGTATGCTGTACATTGAGAATCCATATCTTGATGTAATTACCCGGCAGCCAACAGGCTTTTTTTGTTCAATTTGGTATATATATATATATATATATATATATATATATGTTTTTATTGGCCTAAAATATTGTCTATATAAATACACATACATTCATGAATCCACCTGCTGACCGGCTGTCCGGATTGAGCAATTATTATAGGGGGTTATATGTGACCATACCATTAACAACCTTATAAACAAAGTTTCATTATGCTTTAAGTAGCATGTGGTGGGTCAAACTAGGGGGGTTTCATGATTCTGAATCCATTGCAAGCATTAGTTTTGCATGAAAAACACTCCTTGGGGTAAACGGGCATAGCCGTCATCACAAATGTGATGAGGGCACTAGTTTGACCCATCACATGCCATAATTAAATTTTCTTTTTTAAAGATTTGTTTTTGGCTTTTCTGCTTTTATTGATAGTTTCAAGTGAAGATTGACAGGAAAGAGGGAGATAGAAGGGGAGAGACATGCAGCAAAGTTCATCATGAACGGGACTCGAACACGCGACATGCTGTCAGGCCAGAGCCTATGTGACATCTGCCTGGACCACTACTACGCCACCGGGCGCCCCAGCATAATTAAATGTTTACATTTTTGCGATTCCAGTATTAATTTAATAAATTATCCTGCATAAGTTGTGGCATGTGTGCAGCATTTTCTTCACTTTTAGACTTATTTACCCAGATCAGCAGCATCTCATCTGACTTGCGTTTGCTTGCAAAGAGATGCACGGATGGACATGTTTTTAGAGGAGTCAAAGGCTTGAATGAATGGGATGGGCACTTCATCAGATGAATATTTTAAAAGATCTACATTTGCACGCACCTACATACTGCTCGCCATGCCTTTTGGCACAACAAAACAACTATTACAGGGGAGAGCAGACAGTGGCTCCCCAACCCGAACCCTCAGAACAAGAGGTGACCGTGCTTTTGCGGTGGCAGCCCCTTAGAGCTGCTCAAACCATTGACATCTTTAAATCCCTTCATAAAACACACCTTTTTTCCCTGGATTTCAATGTGAACTGATTTTAACCTATTTAGGCAATCCTGTACAGTACTATCCTTGTCTCACGCAGGTTTTTATATGCTATGTTTTTCTGCTTGATGTATTCTGTGTTAATTTTGCATCTTTTGTTGTGAAGCACTTTGGTCAACTCTGCTTGTGTTAAAATGTGCTATAAAAGGTTGATTTGATTTGGCTCCCTGACGGTTTGTGGGGATGACTTGATTTATCCTGTGTGCATCCATTACCTCGATGCAAATTTCACCCCAAACTGAGTCAGGTGTTTGTTTGGGAGGTCATTCCCCATCCCACAAATAAATACGCATCTCTAAATATTGAATCAAGCAAATTACAAGTTATTATCTGAGGTGTACACAATAAATAAAAAGGCTCAAATGTAGACGTAAAATTGACGCCAGGCGTGTTTTAAAGTGAAATAGCGCTTGGTTAATCGTACGACGGTGTCGTGCGCCGGAAATAGCAGACCTACAAGCTGCCAAGGAGTCGCGGATGCTGCGCGTTGTGAGGTTGTAAATCTGCTTTTTTTTTCCTCCAAGCGACACCATCGTCCGTCAAGTGTTTAGCACATAAATGGCGTCGCCAACCAAAAAAGAACACACACACACACACACACACACACACCCCCCCCCACACACACACACACACACACACACACACAATGATACACACACGTAAAAGGACACGGGATAAAAGGTTTTTCCTTCTACACATAATGTAAAGTGTTGTATTAATTTAGCTACTATATAGTTTCAAAACAAAACAAAACTAGTGAGTTGGAACGGCGCCCAGGAAGCTGTCTCGTGATAAACAAAACGGACGTCAATATATAAACACGTTGCAGGCAACAGAACGAAAGCTGCCTCAAGTTTGTGTGAGAACAGTTCATGAGTTAATGAATGTACCTGCCAGCAGCTGTCTAAAAGTGAAATTCACAGACGAGAGTACAACATCCACCGTGCGTCCAGTTCGCGCGCGATGCGGACACAAGCAATGTTGTGCTTCCTGCCTTCCTCTTCTTGTCAACACAACACTTGTTCTACCACCATTTTCGTTCCTTTTTTTCCATTGGTAAATAGCACTGTCGTGCATTACTGCCCCCGTCTGGGCTGGGGTGTCGTGTGAGGCAGTGAAAATTGGTTCTTTAATTGTTAAATTATTAATTATTGCTTAATTACTTTTTGAGTTAAATTGTTTAAATGTACTACTTTGGCCTCGGCCTCAATCTAAAAAATGAGACAAAAAAAGGTTTGAAATGATTAGATTTGGATTTATGTATATTACATTTAGTTAGAATAATATATGTAGCCTATACCTAATTACCTATTTTTTCTTATTATTACTAGTATTGCTATTTATTACTGAAGCCAAACAGCAGGTTTAAAGACAAAAGTCAGATGGGACAGACGTGTACCAATGGGCTAGCTAGAATGACGTGACGTCAGAGATTCACACGGAAGATGCCTAGTTTGTTATGATTTAGCACATTACATTATGTATTTACATCGGGCAACTGAAACAGTTGCGCTATGTTACATATCCTTTTTAGATTCCAATTTGAATTTAGAAAGTGGCAATTATTATTATTATTATTAGCCAGGCAGTGCCAGTGACTGCCTGGCAAATAATAATAATAAAGCTGCCGTCATTCTTGTGCGACACTCAGCGACAGAAAGCGACGCTTCCTCTTTCCTCCCTAGTTTTTGTTTACATGTAGGAGGTGAACTTAAACAGAAAGTGTACATACCAGACATAGAACGTCCCCATCACAGTAAATGTAGGTTTGCTCTGAAGATGACGGAACAAAAGGCGCAAAACATTACTTCCATTCCCATCGATGGGTTCAGTAATGTAAGAATCACGTCAGTATGGACATTCCTCACGTCTGTAAGTTTGCCTTTTATCCTTGTCTTGAAAGAATCTTAGCTCATAGCTAACGTAGCCTTCCAGGGCTCGAACTTTGATGACGACAACCTCATCTAAAAGCATATTCAGATTCTATTCAGAGAAATTAATAGCCTCATGTTTTGTTGAATTTTCTTTTTGTCATGTCTTCTTCAGATCCAGTGGTCGGAGACGTGGCTTCTTTGGCTTCTGGCGTTTCATGCTCTTTGTTTCTGCGTAACTCTTCTGACGTGTAGGTTCTACAGAGTACAGATCTGTCAGTTCCTGCTCATGGGTGAGTAAATCACAAATATTGTATTTCCTTAAATTAATTTGTAGAGAAAGTGTGTGTGTGTGTGTGTGTGTGTGTGTGTGTGTGTGTGTGTGTGTGTGTGTGTGTGTGTGTGTGTGTGTGTGTTAGAGAGAGAGAGTCAATGTTATATTGAAAATGTTTTACTGAAAAATTGTGACAATGTCATGCTGAAAAATGGTCTTAAGTAATAAAGTATACATGACTTCTTGTTGATGCCCCAAAACGATTGGATATACAGGTTTTGTAGCAATTTGAGGTGCCCAGATGTCCTGTTACCAATGCTATCTGGCATCTAGAGTTGCAATACAAACCATTGACAGCCCATTCAATGAAACTGAAAAGTCTTATCCTATCTGATTGTATTTAACAATGTTAAGCTTGGGTTATGCTCTTTGTATCTGCCAAGTTTCTGTTTCACAAAAAAAAAAACACTGTTATGAATTAACTGTCAAATTCTTCTGAGTTGGTGATTATTTTATAAGTGTTCGAGTTTGGAAGCGCTCATTGTAAATCAGTCAACAAAGCTGCGGACCACCTGTTTCAAAATTTACTTAATTTGGAGGCTGCAGGACGGTGTGTTATTGAAAATGAGTGCTTCCAATCTCATAAGTTAACATGTCTCTGGTGGGTTTTTATGAAACATAAACTTAACGGATGCAAAGAGTATAACCCAAGCTTACCGTACAGCTGCAATGTTGGTGAGTTTAACATTGTTTAATACAATCAGATAGGATTTTTTGTTAAGAGTTGCTATTGCAACCAGAATAGCATCTAAGTTGCTATGTCTAACCCAAACCTCAGTAAAACTATGCCTTAACTAAACCTAACTTTAAACTCACAGAACTATACCTAAACCTTAACCTCAAACAAATACACTTGTCTGAAAAAAAATTGGATGTGGAAAAAGTGCATTCCAGTAATACGCCCACTCTTCCGAGCTCCTGCTGTTCCCACTCTGTTTTGGTGCCCAGATTTCCATAGTGCCCACTCTTGCCCAAGGTGCTCAGTTCTTGTCCACAAAATGCAATAATTGAAAAAATAGTGGTGAATTTGTTCTCTATTCTTCAGTTGGCATGGTGTATAGTGCTGAATATCTAAACGAGCTAGCTGCAAGTAACTGGAGGTAAGTCTATCCTTCAACATTTAAATACTTGTTACATGGACAATTTCTTTAGTGTGTGTGTGTGTGTGTGTGTGTGTGTGTGTGTGTGTGTGTGTGTGTGTGTGTGTGTGTGTGTGTGTGTGTGTGGACAGGTGGTTGGGCTAATGGATAATAATATATCATTTTTCATAAAACCTCTGTTTACAATTCTGAGCCATGATTAAAGTAACATGATATTTTACAGGTTGTTTTCTAAGTTCCAGTACTTTGACTCCAAGGGCATGTTCATATCCTTGGTCTTTTCCATCCCCCTTCTTTTCAACACAATTATCATCGTGGTAAGTGTTACTGTTCCAAGTACTGGCTTCATCCTCATGCAAAGTCTGAATCATAAATGTTGTTCTTCTGTGCTTGTGTGTTCATGCATGTTGTATGTGTGCTTTCACAGGCAGTGTGGGTGTACAGGACCTTTTACACCATGACTGAGCTGAAGACCCTTCAGCTGAAGAGAAGGGCCCGCAGAGACACCAAAAACAAGGCCGACTGATCCCGAGTCGCCTCCTGCTTTATACTGGATCCTTTGGAAGCTATTAAGAATCTAGAAAGTCCCTCATCTAGGGATGCCAGTATGCAGTAGGCAAGTCAAGGACTTCATGGATCAGACAGAGGCAGACTTGCACATTTTATTATGCAGCCATGCTTTGTGTGCTCTGGGCTGTCCTTTGCTTTCTTCCAATACTGAATTGGATATCCCCTTGCTCATGTTACTGTAACGGATATGAGGTCATGGTATTATCAGAAACGAGGAGAAACAGTGAGCTTGCTTGTATTTCTGCTTCTTGGTCATGGTAGCTGGTACTGGTGGATGGTGCTGTTGAACATACTGTATATGAGGACCAAAGGACACTAACGTCTTGTATTTAAGGAACAAGTTTTAAAATCTTATGTTGCAATAATGTACATTTTTATGGCTAATAAAAAGTAAAAAGCATTTCTGTGATTATTACTTTATATTTAATAACAGATGTCATTATGGCAGCTACCTTTTAAAGCCTAGTGTACTGTAGCACTTTAGTTCTCCTGCCTTCCATAAGAGGGCAGTATGCACCAAATGAGCAGCTGCTCATACAGTAAGAATAATGTATAGGAAGGCTGTGACAAACTATTTGGTAGACCCTTGAAGTCTGTAGTGCTCCTTACACACTATAGTTAGTGAGTGTGCTAGTGATCCCCTGTATTGCCCAACATTTGAGGGTTCGGAACTTTGGTATAGTGTAATTAAATATTTATGATGTGGGGAAAAAACTTACCTGTTAAGCAGTGTAAGCAAAACCTACAAAGAAATTGCTTCACCAAATTGTGACATGACAGACAAGGTAGAATATTACCTATTTTCTCAATCTGTCACATAATCATTGGATATAGATTTGTATTAAAATATAGTTTTAACAGCCTAAATGATGAACCACAAAACAGCTGCAGCAACGTCTTGATTGGTTTATTTTAAAAGTGAATCTTTCCTACTCTCACCTATGGTCATGAAATGTGTGTCATGACTAAAAGAAGATTGGCGATTCAATAATGATTTGGACCCCACTTTGAGGTATTATTTGTCACTACATTTGCATGTATGTGAAACGTGGGCAGTACAGGGGTAGCACCTGTCATCTGTGAGAGACTCGGAATAGGCTCTATGCATAACTAGAACTGTAGTTCCCTTTTCCAGAAGGTGGCATACCCATTAGCTGTTCTGGGTCAGTTTCTCATGGCTTCATTTGATTAGCTCAGCAGCAGATTTGAACCGGAATGACATGTTTTTGGTGTTGTGTGTTTCCGGTTTAAATCTGCTGCTGAGCCGATCAAAACAAATTAAAATTGTGGGAGACAACATGTCTCTCTCGAAAACTGGCAGGAAAGGGAAGAAGAGGATTCTCTGCTGAAACTTCTACCTCCGCAACTCGACTCCAGATATAAGCGGATAAAAATGGTTGGGTGAAGACAAAATATCGAATTGTAGATAAAATGCACTGCCATAGTGGGCATGATTGTGTTAATCAGTTGTTTTTAAGTACTGTGTTAGTATACTTTTAGTTAGCACTGGAACATTTTCTAGTGTCTTGTCTGTGTATGAGGTTCTACACTGAACATAAGGCTTCTTTCTCACTATGATACTGTATATTGTGGACTTGATAGAACTGGATGGAGTGTAAGAGATTAGGCAGTACCAGTAGGCAGTACTGTATGTAGGCATAGATCAGATACTATGGATCTGTAGAGTTTTGATTGATTGGAGTATTTATTGACAGTTTGCAGAATTACAGTACATTTCAAGTACAACTCAATGCAAAAACGTAACTGAGTGGACAACATCATAAAGCTTTACAATAGGGCCCACCATTTTCAATTCATCAAAACATTTAGACCGTTTTAGAGACATACAAATATACACTTACACAATATACATACAGTATATAGCCAAAAACAGGAAATCATCATAGGAGGTAAAAAATGGAAAAATATATATACAGTGAGGGGGAAAAGGGGTGGTTGGGGGATTCAAATTTTACGGGGGCCAGTTTTGAATTGCAGCCGTCAGTAAGTGCCCTTTGAGAGCAGTTTTGAAGGGATTCGCATGTCTTAATGACTGTTGGTAGGGCGTTCCACAATTTGGTGGCATAGGAGCAAAATGAATTTAGTCCCTTGTTAGTGCCGAATCTGGGTTGCACGTGGTTTGTTGAACTCCCTCTGGTGTTGTGGGTGTATCTTGGTGGTGTATCGAATAAGAGACTGATAAGGAGTGTAATACCTGCACAACAGGCTGATAAACAGTTAAAATGTTAGTCGAGGGCGAGGCAGTTATTCTTTTGCGAGGGAGTGCATAATCTGCATTTACTCAATTTATCACGTTGTTTATTGCTATGGAGATAGATATTAGCTAGGGGTGTTGTGGTGTTGATGGTATTGTACGTGTGAGGGTGGGGCTCTTTGGTAAGGCCATCTCTCCTGTGTGGGCTGTTGCATGCCTTCGGTTTATGTTTTTCTCGTCCATGACGGGCATGAAGTGATTCCACTGCCAAAGGAAAAAGCCCCAAATCTAATGTCGGCAGGTGCTCAGAATCAGATGCGTGGACACCCATTGTATGTGACGTGTTACATACCTTCTTCTACACAGTATGGCTATGGGCTAAGGCTGGGCAGTGGAAGAAATGTGAAATCAAACTACCGTAGATGGGATGTGAGGGCCATATGGAGACACTTATCTACTAACCTTCGTGCATGTGAAAGGCCTAATCATATCAATGCGTCATGGTATATACAGTATAAAACCTGGAGGTGAGGATGGGGTTTGGATCAAATCCACTGTCAAATACGTTAAAAATAGGAGACAGTGGTATGTACAGTATAATGGTGGAAAGATGATGGAGCAGCTACGAGGCTCATAAGGATGTAATTACCTTCCAGATTTACATGCATGTTCAAGGTCTTAAACAAATAAATATATCATGGTGTACTGTATGTTAAAAATATGTCTTCAGTTTTCAAACAAGCATTGCCTCCCTGTCTAGCTTCACAGAAACAAGTCTGTCATGGTGCATATTTTCATGTCAGATTTTATAAAGGCACAATCTTGAATTGGCGTATGTATTAGAAAGCATTGCATAACAATAGGCTATGAATCATGATAATTTTCACATGTTTGAGATGACTTGTCTAAAATAATATTTAAAACACATACAACAATATTAGGATTTGGGTGGGTAAAACGGTTTTGGCTCTGTGTGTCTGGACTGGCTCCTACTCTCAGTAGCCCATCAAAATCTCTTTTCTCTCCTAGCCTCCAGGGTAGGAAAGGAATCAAATGGGATCATCCCAATGATCTGGCTACTGGCAGCACCTCCTCTTCAGACTCTCCAAATCTTGGACCAAGTGTTTGAGCAGCCCAAACAGGTAGGTGTATTTCAGGACTGGTCTGATAAAGGTCACGTATATCTGGGTCAGAGAGGAGCTGTGCTCCATTTTGGCGTTGTTTAGATAGTGAACACTTGGTTGAGCCTTAATTCTTGGCCGATTCTAAAACTTATAAATCCTAAGAGTTTTCTGACAAGCTAAGCACGTGCACTTGATTCCCCCCACTTATTGCAAGATGGTTCTCAGAAATGAACAGTGGTGTTCCTCTTGAGAAGATTACTTATCTTTTGAGAAATTCGAAACATTTTTGAAGATTTGGCAACCTTATTTGAATTATATGCCTATGGAAAAAATTGTCCTTACCTGTATCAGATATGTTAGTTATTTTCAGCTATCTGCAGTCTAGATCTATTGCTTCTAGAAACTTATTGTAGTATTATTATTATTATTATTATTATTATTTCATCTTTATTTTTGTTATGGAGGAAAACCGCAGTGTAAAATCCTCATTGGAAAACTGCAGTGTAGAATCCTGGTGGTATGGGGAGCCATGGCGACCACACCTTCTCCTGGCATGCCCACGGTTCCCCACCCTGTCAGGACAGGCTGGCTGGGCTGGCTTGGTGGCCAGGCGACCCAGGGGGGCACCTCCCCCCAGGCGACCCAGGGGGGCACCTCCCCGCTTGTTGAAAATACGGGGACCCCCACCTGCCAGGCGGGTGCCATAAAAAGGATTTGGGGCATGCAGTGAATCAACAGGATTGAGGCAGGCAATAGCTTGAGATGGAGGATGGGTACTAGCAGTTTGGTTGCTAGTCAATTGGGGGCTAGCAGGCCTGGGCTCCCGATGAACAGAAACAGGGTGAGTGCGTAGCTGCTTAGGGGGCTCATGCTGAAAGGCCACAAAACCAAGCCTAAGTGACTGCCGAGCTGGCTGGGAAGCAACATGAACAGAACTAGACTGCACAAAGTCTCTGAGCCTTCCTTTGACAATATCAAGGTGGGGAACAAAATGACTCACCCAAGGCCTTTCACTGAACCACTGCTGCTGTGTTGAAATCTCTAAATTAAGTTTTGCATAATGGTCGGGGGTAGAAGACAAGAAGCTAGCAACCGCCCGATCAAACTCTGCCACCTTCCTCTGAAAAAGCTGTCGCTCTGCTGGGTTCATTCTGGCTAGAGTATACTGTTATGGTGCGTGTCAAAGTAGAACCCAAATGCAGGCAACACAGGCAGAGTACTTTGCAAGAGTTTTAATGAAGACCAAACTGAAGCAGGCAGGATAAAAACCATAAATCCATCCAGGCAGGTCAAAAGGTAAACAAAGAGTAAATGTATTAAAGTCCAAAAAACACGCAGAGGATCAAACCTGAGGAACACTCGGGAAAGAAGTAATGAAAAGCAGGAGTCCGGAAAACACACTAACAAATGGTTATACTCTAGCAAAGCATTAGCAGAATGAGTCCAGTCTTATGGGAGATGGACAGGCAGGGAGCCAGACCATAACACTTTTTGGAAAAATATAAAAAGATACTCCTATTGAAAGGCTATATTATTTTACTTATATTGACCCTATGAACAATTTAGTATAATTTAGTATATGTCTGCTGTCGTGAAAGTTTATAGTTAGAGAAATGTCAACACCAAAGAAAGTAGCCTAGTAGTAGTTGTTGTTGTGAATTAGCAGACATTTTAGACCGAATGTTTCCTTTATCCTCGTGTTGGCTTCTGTTTTTGCCATTTTATTTTTATTTTTGTTGTTTCTCATAAGCGCACGTTTATTGTCCTTCAAGTTCCACAGCCTCTCCCACCCCTTACTGGGGAAAATTCCGGGAGGAAAAACGGAAAGGGGTGAGTTGTCCTGTTACCGTTCTATCAATAAGCTTACTGTACATATTCACTTCCCAGGGACAAACAGGAGGCTCCTGGGAAGACTGTGGGGGACAGTACATCCCTGTGTGTGTGTGTGTGTGTGTGTGTGTGTGTGTGTGTGTGTGTGTGTGTGTGTGTGTGTGTGTGTGTGTGTGTGTGTGTGCAAGAGAGAAAATAAATGAAAATAGCAACTGCCTAAATACTAACTGAGAAACTCCTTGGACAAATGAGCTGATAGTGTACCTGAGTGAGCTGTGCTCAAATGCTGTACACGTGCCCATGCATTCTGACTGACGTGTAGTTGATGAATTTCACTCAGTAGAAGAGATTACTGGAAGCGTGGTTTACGTACAAAAGTACACAGAGCAATGATAAATAAGGACTTATCCACTTAGATCACACTGCCATTGATTCAGTTACTCCATCAATAAGCAACCTTCCATATAGAAGACTGCATGGACTCCTATCCTCTAGCAACAATATAATTTATGTGGAGGCATAGGATTCTTTTTTCTTTTTCCAGGTCACCTGGGAGAGCCCTGGCTTCTGCTCCATAGACTGCTCCACCTTGTGGCTTAGTACCAGTACAGTTACCATATATCTGTGATGCACAAGCTCATTGAACCTTATGAATGATCCAAACTTTACTTTGTAGATAGAGCAGTATTTAGTCGAACATGGTCTGGCAAGAACATGAGCCAAGGAAATTGTTAGAACTGTTCCCAAACATTACCCCAGCTGTGCGATGGATTTCAGTCTTGCATCTGTAAACCATCCATGCAGCTCTCAAGTCCTGGCCTATCTCTCCGGGAAGACACAGTTGAAAGAACAAGTAACAAGAAAGTGAAGGTCCTGTCAGCCAAAACCCAAACCTAATAGAAATCAATCGTGGCATCTTGTTTATGGTGGACATTTGATATTGTGTGTGTGGCGTGTCTGCAAGTAGAATTAACTACTGATTTATGCATTGTAAACAAGTACTGTAGGACTGCTACAGTGGGGCTAATTACAGATTTTACTGTAGTAAAAAATATAAAAGTAGACCCACACGTTTAGCTCCGATGCAATACTTTATTGAGAGACATTAAAAAGGTATATATATTAGAGCATATAATAGAATATAGCTGTCAACGAATTATTACCATCACTGTCTGTGTTGATGTTGTAATGTGACCTCACTGTGATCCCAAACCATTTTTATATTTAGAAACATGACACTTAGGAGTGAGTTTAGGAGTGCTCCCATCGAGTCACTGTGGAAGCATAAACCTTGCTGGACACAAAGAAATATAACGCTTTTGTAAACAGAGGAGATACAGTATAACTTCACTCGGATGCCAAATTTCACTCAACAATTAATAGATGTTCCATCCAGACTATACTGTGCGTATATAATCCTGCGGGACCCCAGTCAACTAAGTACATAAGGTTTAAATTGTTAAGCAACACAGCAGATTTGGACAGAATGTCAAGTTAACCCAAACCAATCTAACCAGAACAAGGGTCAAGATGCTATGTAAATATCACGTGTCAGCATTTGAAGGTGAGGATTAAGGATAAAATATGTTCATTCATGTTCTTATTATATTGTTCAATATAAGAAAACCGTAGTTCTATTCATGTTCATTTATTTAAGCAATACACATTTCTCATGTTTGTGAATAAATAAGACTAGGTGCAGTATAAACAAAATTATCACCTGATATTTGTTGTCGCATCTAACCTCGCTTCACTTGGACTGCTATGGTTCAATATTGGGCAAGAACAACACACCAGGCCCAGGCCGTAGCGTAACGGTCTGGGCAGTCGCAGTGTGCCGCGGGTTCGACTCCCGGACCCGACACGGCCTTTACTGCATGTCATCCCCCCATCTCTCTCCCGTTTCCTGTCTGTCCCTTCAAAAATCAATAAAAAAGGCGTAAGCCGCAAAAAAATATCTTATAAAAAAAAAAAAAAGAACAACACACCAATAAAGTGTCAGGCTTTGGCATAACCTGTCATAATATCTACCATGACCTTCTGGTGGATGTGACTGCCCGAGGCTTCAGATGACAACAGCAACATCATCTCACCCCTGGCTGAGTCACACAGTCTGGGTCAGTAGTGGTCTCTATGCCCCCATCCCACACCATCACCATCCCAAGTATTAGGTCATTTCATAGAACACAATAAAAAACAATTACATCTATTACAATCAATCCATCTGGCAACAGTAAGAACAGTAGAAAACACAGATTCTCTTATTGTAATATTAGGCAACAGTACAATATCCAGTAAATATGTTTGTCAAAGTATCCTTGTTGCTCTGTCGAATTTATACTTGAGTTAAAGTACTGTTTGGTGTACCTGCTTTTTAAAATACGTAGAAGAAGTAGTAGTAGTAGTAGTAGTATTCAAAAGTAGGCCTACAAATAAGAGTACATTAGATTTTTTGAATATAAGCTGTATTGAAATGTATGCATTTTACAGAAAAAAGTCTGTGCCAAGTTTAAAGTTAACCCTTACAGGTATGTAGTAAAAAGTACATTATTTGTCTTTGAAATGTAGTGGAGTGAAAGCCAAAAATACAAATACTCTTTGTAAAGTACTTCATAAAGTGCCATTCACACCGAGCACTATAACTACTGTATAACAATAACAAACTATATTGTTCACTATTGTATTTTTTATATAGTTGTCGTGGACTCTGCAATCCACTTGACTTAAGTTAGAACCATTTTTTATTTTTTTATAGTTGGCCCTTTACTGCCCACCAGAAAATATATACAGTATATAGAGCACCGAAGTCCTGACGTAACTCGCTCATCCCGACGATTCCCCTGGTTCGCGGAAGTAATTTCTCTATGGAGAATAACATGGGGTGATCTTAATATCGTCTACTATAAGCGTTGTGGTGCAAAAATAAACAAGCTGTCTCAGCGTTATTGTCAGGGAGGTGTCTCTGTATCGTTTGCAACAGTCAGTCACTCATATATGATAGTACAGAGCCGAAGAGTTATGATAATCCTCATGGGGGCCCCCCGCAGCCCGAAAATCTAACTAATTCAGCAGCAGTAACATTAGCGTTTTCTCTCAGTCAGTTGATTCTTCATATCCATATGAGTGAAGCGGCCGGGGTGACATGTTTATTTTTCAAACACAGTTGTTATATGAGGCGCCTCAATGGGGATTTCAATGCAACTAAACAAATACATGAACCTGGGGACTGACGCCCTCTACTGAAAGTGACGTCAGACTTATTTTACTTACAGAAGTATTTTAAGCCAGTGAGTCAGTCTAGTTTATCATTTACAGTGACTCATCTTTCAATCTGTATCAGTTACAGCCCCCTCCCCCCGCCAGTATGTGTTCTCTGTTCTTTTCATAACTCATCTGTTTGGGAAATTGTTAATGTGCAGTAACAACCTCGTTTAAGCCAACACACACCATCTGAGTAGTTGCACTTTGCAGTTACAGTAGAATGATCAAATGTTGCCTTGTAATAGTTCTATCGCAATTTCTGTATTTCATATATCAGTTGTCAGTTATTCAGTATGTCAGTTATTCTCAACCTGTGGATTGGGAACCGTATAAACAAGCAACATACGCCCTTGTGTATACAGGATATCTACACATTTATAAAGTGTCAATTTAAGGACTAATCAACAAACTATCCTATCCATCCATTCACACTCACTCATCCATCCATCCATCCACACATCCATCCATTTATTCACTCATTCATTCATTTATTGCTCTGTAAAGCACTATGAGCTGCATTTCATGTCATGAAAGGTAAACGCAAAGGGGGTAGACCCCACTTGTTTCCGTGAAAATTCCGCCATTTTAGCAGTTTTGGCAGTTCTGAGCTGTCGTTCTTCACGAAATATGGTAGAGAGCCGTGAGGATCCCTCAGGAACTGAAGCACACACACATTAGTCAAAAGACCTTTGACCTTTAGATCTACGGGACTACAGCGTTTACAATTAATTGGCTGAGCATGGAATGTGATGTATGAATATGATGTATGATTTGTCTGTGCATGTGTACCCTATAGCGATGTTTTGATTGGCTGAGCAAAGTACGTATTGAGGATAAACAGTGAGGACAGAACAGTGAAGACGGAAAAGTGAGGACGCAAATTGTGATTGGCCGGAATGAGATGATGTATGATGATAAGAGCGCCCCTCACTTCACACAGGTGTGATGTTTGAGGGGCTCTAGCCCCTCCTATATACAGCTTTTGTCCCCACATTTGTCTCAATATTTGCCATTGACAATGAAAGGAGAAATTGGGTCAAATGTCCACCAAATATTACCTAAATTTGTACCTTACATACTGTAAGGTTGTACGATGACACTTCACAAGGGTGTGATTTTTGAGTGGTGCAACCACTCCAAGGAACAGCAATGTCCGTGTCCGCCTATGTGTTCACGGTTCACCTATGTATGTGTTAATGAGAGAGAGAGAGAGAGAGAGAGAGAGAGAGAGAGAGAGTGTTCACACAGGTGTGATTTTTTTTTTATTACTAACCCCATACTAACCCCATACATGGCCTACTTGTGGGAATGTACACCTGTGAAGCTAGCAGGAAATGTCGAACTCTGTTGCTGCACTAATGACTCCTACTTCACACCAGAACACACTGGTACAAACTACATGTATAATGATTGACTAAAGTCTATAAATATGAAGCCAAATATGAAGTTTTCAGGGCTTTAAAAGGGCGTTCGAAAAAAGGTTGGCATCAATCAAATTATTTTCTGCACATAAAAGAATGGGCTTCTGTGTCCCAGCATGCATCTGCAGTACTTAGTTGGATATATAGTAAGTTTCCCTCAGGTCTTCTGCACATATATATTACAATGAGTGACAGCGCTACCGACAATCACGGGATTATGAGCCAAATGTGATGCCAACAACAGAAATACCGTACTGTAAGGTTATGTAAACCCACATCTGTTACACAAATAGAAGTTACACGGTAGTATCATTGATCACCAATGTACAAAATATTTAGGTTACCCTCCATTACGTTTGGTCCACACATGGTTTTAATACAGCATCTATTTTTCAGGAACCAGATTTCACTCTCTTCAGTCATGAGATTGATCTAATGCTTTATCTGGATAGACCCACAAGTCCAAACCCAAACTATCCCTTGCCAAGTAATTTACCTCAACAAATGAGGTGCTGAAGAAGGAGGCATATGACTTCTCCTTGAGAAATGTTCTTGTAAAATGACTTAGCCAAAACATGGGGGGGGGGGGGGGGGTAAAGGGGAGATATAGGGGTAATGTGATGAAGAGAGAAAGGAAACTATAAAAAAGGGGGAAGCACAGAAGAGGAGACAGGAACATATTAGCAGAACAGAGATATAAACATGCCCCAATGGGTGCGGACTAGGGGGAGTAAGTGCAAGGGTGTGTTTTATTCTTTGAAGATGATCTGAAATTGTTTGGTGATGAAATGACGCCACTGTCCAAGGTGCTTGTGAGTTGGAGATCTGAGTCTCCTACAACAACAGAAGCCATGGTAAAAAGTGTATAATTGAACCCATTCTGAACGGGAACCCATTTTGGTATTAGCATCATGTTATGCTTTAGCTATTGAAAAAATAGCAGATCTACAAGCTCATAGCGCGCCACCGAGTGGCGCGCTACGAGCTTGTAGGTCTGCTATTTTTTGAAAAATCGAAGAACGACTGACATTTCTAGAATCTGATCTCAGGTCAGAATGGGTTAATCAGACCAGTGTGTGTCCAGTGGAAACCTCGTATGAATCTGATCTCAGGTCAGAATGGGTCCACTCTTTCCGTAGGACAGCATAATGCATCCAGTCCCTTCAATCAAACATGCAATTGTCATACAGCTGCATATTTTTTTGAAATGTGTTCTGGCCATAAATCCAAGGATGGATACACACATGCACGCACGCACACACACACACACACACGCATGCGCGCGCACGCGCAATTTCAAACCATGAACTGTACAGAATCTTCTGGAAGCAACTTGTTAAAACTCCCATTCATTTGGAGGAGAATCATGGTAGTGCTTCAGAGACCAGAGTTAGCGTACGTTCCGGTTCTGCTTCGATTAAAAGATAAACGAGGAGAAGAGTAATGCCAGAAATCATGAAAATGGGCCAGGATAGATCCACTGAATGCAATCAGCTTGTTAACCCATTCTGAACGGGCACCCATTTTGGTGTTAGCATCATGTTATGCTTTAGCTATTTAAAAATAGCAGATCTACAAGCTCATATCGCGCCACCGAGTGGCGCGATACGAGCTTGTAGGTCTGCTATTTTTGAAAAAAATCGAAGAACGACTGACATTTTTTAGAATCTGATCTCCGGTCAGAATGGGTTCGTCAGACCAGTGTGCGTCCGGCGGAAACCTCGTATGAATCTGATCTCGGGTCAGAATGGGTTAATGTCCATTCTAACACATCTTCTGTCTGGACGGCGCGTATACTCCGGGGACAGTGTCTCCATTGTCACTTATGCCAATTTGGTGCTTGTGTCTGAAATGCATGAATCATACCCCACCACTGTAATGAATTATCCCATTCTTGGCGGGAACCCATTTTGGTGTTGGCATCATGTGGTGCTTTAGCTATTGAAAAATAGCAGATCTACAAGCTCATAGCGCGCCACCGAGTGGCGCGCTACGAGCTTGTAGGTCTGCTATTTTAGAAAAATCGAAGAGCGACTGACATAGAAGACATTTTTTAGAATCTGATCTCAGGTCAGAATGAAAACTGTCGGGATGTAGAAGACATTTTTAGAACCTGATCTCAGGTCAGGATGAATTATAGAACCCTGTCACTTGGGGTGAGGTGCCTCATTTGTCTGTATGCCTGTAGTTACTTGCGCAAGCAGAGCGCGCAAGTAATATTTTCGCCCGTCCCAGCCAACCCGCCACTTTTGATGTGTATGCAAATAAAACAGCAAATTTGTGCCCGATTTGCTGGGACCAGATTACATACCATGACCATATTTCTTACGTCATCATTGAGAGCTAGTCATACATATACTATATATATAATCTGTAAAATAAAATAGCAAATTGTGCCTGATTTGCTAGGACCAGAGTACATGGTGTGTATATGTATAACTAGCTCTTAATGATGACGTAAGAAATATGTGGATTAAAGGACCCAATGCCAGAGTGTAATTGGTCTTTGATTGTGACGTAATGACGATATGTTTTAGTGTTGGGAGGATTAAAGGTAATGCTCCTGTGTATACGTATGTAACCTGGTCCCAGAAAATCAGGCACAATTTGCATACGCATCAAAAGTGTCGGGTTGGCTGGGACGGTTTTTGGCGCAAAGTAACCACAGTATACCGCTAATCAACTTACAAATTACATATATATAGTATATGTTTGACTAGCTCTCAATGATGACGTAAGAAATATGGTCATGTATGTAATCTGGTCCCAGCAAACCCGCCACTTTTGATGCATATGCATCAAAAGTGGACCCAATGCCAGAGTGCAATTGGTTTTCGATGGTGACGTAATGACGATATGTTTTAGTGTTGGGAGGATTAAAGGTAATGCTCCTGTGTATACATGTATGTAATCTGGCACCACTGCCGTATCAGGCTCAATTCTGCAATTATGATAATAGGAGATTTCAATGAAGACCAATATAGTGAGAAAGGTAGAAGTATAAAGACCTTCATGTCAAGATTAGGCTTTAAACAATTAAATACAAATCCAACTACAGATTACGGAAGTATTTTAGATCATGTATATTTTAACAAATGTGAAAGTATTATTACAGAAATTGTTAGTTAGAGACACATATTACTCTGATCATGATTTAGTATTAATATCACTATAGTCCAAGATGAAATACATTTAAAACAATTTACAATAAATAATAAAATAATTATAGTGTACGTGATAACATATTTTAATTCAGGGATTATGATCATTCCTCACTTTGTTTTGGTGAAGCTATTTTGGAAAAAAGAGGACCTATAGTGATGGTGACGGTGCATACGTTGGTTAGACATACTAGCGGTCTGCTAGGTATTAGTCGGACAACAACGTCGTTCCCGACATGCGTCGCCGATGGACCGGTTAAAACTCACCCGTGGCTCCCGGCATGCGCGGCAGGTTAAAACTAATGTGTGGCAGGTTAAAACTAACATGTGGCTCCCGGCATGTGCGGCAGGTTAAAACTAACGCGTGGCAGGTTAAAACTAACCTGTGTCTCCCGACGTGCACAGTAGGTTAAAACTAACCCGTGGCAGGTTAAAACTAACCCGTGGCTTCCTGTGAGGTTAGGTTTACGGTTGGGTTTTGGGTAGGGTGTCAGGCTAATGACTGTATAGGCCCATACACATGCAGTGATACAGCAGTTTTGTCCACCTGTGTGTGCGCGCGCGCGCGGGCGCACACAAAAGGAAGCCAGAAGCAATACAGGCCTGTTTATAAAGATCCAATCTGTGTCTTCAATGTTGTGAAATCTATACAGGAGGAGAGAGAGAGAGAGAGCACAGCCCTGGTGCCAGTGCTGATGGACATGGGATCACATGCTGCTTCCTAATCCTAACTATCATCATCGTGTTGGAGGGAAAAGTTACAGTAGCTGGGCTGCGTGCCGTGTATGCTTTTCCAAACCAAATTGGATTGGAACCCAATTACTGTGATTTAGTGGTGTGGTGATGTGCGGAGTGAACATTCGTTTTGGTTCACATAACAACCTATTCCGTCCATCGTGGCTTGCCAATTCAGACAACACGCTTGTCGACGTGTGAGGCCTTCAGCTAATCGGTGTGGGGCACTTGCTCGCCTAGCGGCTTAGGGTGCGCCTCGGTGCCTCAAAGACCTCACTGCTCCTTGTTCTCCACTCTCAAGCGATTTCCAAAGTCATGCATTTTCTGTAATGCAAAAACTTTGTACACCATAAAAGGATAACATTGCATTCACATTGATTTCTTGTGTGCCATCTAAGAGGATTTGTGAATTTGTTGAAAGACAGTGGTTTCTTGGCCATAAAACAGGCTTCACTGGCTTCATTACACTTGATTTATAGACCATCTTGCAGCAATCTCAATTGTCTGCATTACACTTGATTTAAAGTTTAAATTCGTGCCCGTATTGGAGGTTGTGGGTGGATTCATTCCAATACATTCTGACGTCAGCTGACCTTCTCATGACTATACAGCCACAAACACCCTGAGCATGTGCGTGCATGCGTGCGTCTATAGTTTTTCAACATTATTCATTTAGGAATAAATAAAATAAGATAAACCTTTATTATTTGCCGGATAAAAATTCTGGTGTCATAGTAGGCATAGGCATCAACAGTCACACCAATGCAACAACCTTGCAACTGCCATTGGGGATAATGGTTGCATGCAACTACTTGCAACTATACTCGCAAGTCGCAACCATTTGGTTGCAAGGAGTTGCATGCCGGCTAATCATTGGTGTGGTTTGTGCCTCAATGAAACACAGATGAGGTACATTTAACCAAACTAAAATAGATGCATTTAAAATGTAGTCTCTATAGTCCTAAGTAACTCCTGACTGACAAACAGACCTGGACACTTCACCATCCACATTCGGTGAGTAAACGTAAGCGGTTGTGTAGTAAATTATATGTTGGTGCACGCTGTATGGTGTTTAAAAAAAATCACACTCGTGTGAAGTGATGGGCCCTCTTATCATCATACATCATCATACATCACATTCGTCATTCCGGCCAATGTCCTCACTTTTTTTTTTTTTTTTTAAGATCTTTTTTTGCGGCTTACGCCTTTATTGATTTTTTAAGGGATAGAAAGTAGGCTGACAGGAAACGGGAGAGAGATGGGGGGATGACATGCGGTAAAGGCCGTGTCGGGTCCGGGAGTCGAACCCGCGGCACACCGCGACTGGATCACCAGTCCAGTGCCCAGACCGTTACGCTACGGCCTGGGCCATGTCCTCACTTTTCTGCCCCCACTTTTATCCTCAATACTAGTTACTGTACTTTGCTCAGCCAATCAAATCATCGATATCGCTAGAGGCCACTCACAGCTATGTTGCACCGCTGATCGACCGATATGGATTATATTTATTTATGCCCATATATGGAGCTGATGCCATGACACACTGAGGCTCGACAACACCTTCCATATTTGGGTGTAGCAGTATAGCTGCATTGGGAACTCCTTATGGTTATGGTCGAGTCATGTTGACAGGAGAGTGACGTCAGAGGTCCGTCTAATGGTCTTTGCATGGTCCTGAGTCCTGACCAATAATTGTAAAATTGTAGTCCACACAGGTGAGGCCAGACACATATTTACAATAGGCTGAGAGACTAACAACTGTGAAAGCGAACAGGAACACCCCAATTACCCCAAACACATTTTGTGCAAACAACAAAACACACACACACGCACACACACGCACACACACACACACACACACACACACACACACACGCACGAAGAGGGGATCCGAATATAACTCAAGACCCAAACATGTCGACAAGCTCTGCAGGCTTTAAGGCATGATTTATACTTTGTTGAATTTAGGCTCACAAGCTTGTAGTTCGGCTATTTTCAGCATTGTACGATGGAGCGTAAATTGGGCATTAGCCTACATTCTTCTCAGAAATTCTGTGAATAGTTCTATGGACACTCAAACAAGTTCATTCATCGAGCAACTTTCAAAGCATATTTTCAGGCGTCAGGAAATTATAACAACTAAATCATAGAAGATTTAAGAACTCTCCCCAACTCCCCAAACTACCGTATTTCACTTTCCTTCGAGGTGAGAGGATCCAGCGGTTGACCATACAGGGAAGTGTGTGTGTGTGTGTGTGTGTGTGTGTGTGTGTGTGTGTGTGTGTGTGTGTGTGTGTGTGTGTGTGTGTGTGTGTGTGTGTGTGCGCGCGTGTGTGCGTGCGTGCATGCATGTGTGTTTATATTTTTCATAATGCTGATTTAATGCTATTTGTACAATGGAATAATGGTGTTTGGAGAGTATGACACACACACACCCACACACATACATGCACACTCACGCACACACACACACACACACACACACACACACACAGGGTCTGGGTACGTGGGGTGCACCGTGCACGGGGGGGGGGGGGGGGGGGGGAGTACTTGATAGAATGAGGCTCCAAACAGAACTCATAAAATGTCTGGGTTTGTTTTCGAACATGGAGGATTCTATAATGATTGATCTTAGAGTCTCGACTTCCACAGAAAGCTGTCTGCTGCATTTTCTCCCCAAATGGATGAGTCACCATCATCATCATCTTCACAATTAAGAATTCTGCAACGTGTCACCACAGACCACACTAAACTGACAAGACTCAAGCACTCAAGGCACATTTTTTCTATTATACGGCATGTTCCTGAAAGTCTAGCGGTCTATAAAAGGGTCTGTTGTGTGTCTCGCAAACCGCTTGGCCTATCCAAATGTATTGTGCATTCTGCCATAGGCAAATGTAGAACTCCACACAATGTCCTACACTTTTGGAAATATTTAACTTTTGATTTCATAATGGGAGTCAAAGGGGCTTGATTGTCCTTATTTGAGCAAAGATGACTTATGATGATACGAATTGGACTGACACACCTTGCCCAAATATGGAGTCGTAAGTCATATGTCACTACTGGCATCCTAGACCTAGAGTATATTGTAAAATATACTGTAAAAATCACACCTGTGTGAAGTGAGGGGCGCTCTTATTACACTTATTACCTACTTACTTACTTACTTACTTATTACAACATCAATTACAACGTAATGTTTGTTTAAACAACGGTTGCTAATGTTTGTTTTAGTCCTCAAAACAAACATTAAATTTATCTTTATTGTCTATGGCGTTTTCTTAAACAAGCACCGTCGAAAGACAAACATTAAAGCTGTATATACTGTAGGAGGGGCTAGTGCCCCTCAAGAATAGCAGATCTACCAATGATGTAGATGTATCCTTTTTTCTACACATGATTGTGTTGCATGAGCTTGTAGATTGGCTATTGTCGCTTTTCGGTGTATGGCAAAGTATATGCCTTATGTGGTTAAGTGTGCAAGAGCTTTGCTGTTTGTTCCTCTGCATCACAGCAATGTCCATTCTCTCTCGTAGGCTACCACTGTCATAGATCCATTGGTGATATGATCCAGATGCATGGGCGGTGGAGGGACCAGTGGTCGACACAGAGGTCTGCAAAGTTGGCAACCAGCTGCTGCGATGATTATGTGCAGATGTTTTCCATGCTCTGATATCACAATAAGCTAAGTTCGCATTGTCAAGTCTGTCACCGCTCAACGCACCCGTTTGAAAGTTCCACTAATCTGGTCCACAAAGGCAAAAACGACATTTCACAGGTGTAGCATGGAAGACATCTAAAAGCCTGTTCTGTTCCTTTGCTGGAACAGAAGTTGTTTTGTTGACCTCTTAAAAAATAATCAGAAGACAAAATTGTTCAACAACAGACATAAACATAAACACATTAACTACTGTAATAGGAATCGGTTTCTAGTAGTCCACCCATCTGAACCCCATTGTTATGCAGTGTACCACATGGTGCTATGAGGGCGGTCTGACAAAATCTCAGGGTGGGGTTTGAAAGATGCACACCCTTATTCACTGTACTGTCTGGACTCTAGCTGCAGATACCTCTCCCCTCCCCTCCCCTCTGTCACTCTAACCATAGTGTGAATCTGCTCTCAGGCTCCATGATGTCAGGCCTAATGTGGGATTGTCACAGAGCCAGTCAAGAGCCGGTGTGAGCACCTGCACACTGCAGCAAGCCTCGGTGTCACTACTGTCTTGCTCTGTCAGATTGTCATGTGTGTGAAGGGCAGATTCACGCTGTGGTACCGGGTGCGCACTCGGGACCACTTGGAAGATGTTGTGGTCGTGTGAATGCTGCGTACCGTTCCCCGGAGCGGATCAGCCAACCGTACCCGAGACCACATGGAGGTGGTCTCGGGCCCGATTGAAGTGTACTCGGATATGGATCGCAGCAATGTGAAAGCATTGAATACAGTTGAATGAAGTGTACTCGGATGTGGAAGAATCAAGGCCAATGTGAATCATGGCCAGCGGGATCCAGGCAATCGTATTCGGGAACAGTTTGAATCAAACAGACTCGGTGTGAATCTGTCAGGGAGAGTATAGCTCTGCTGTGACTCACAGTAAGCTAATGGGGATCTAATAAATAAATCAAATCAAGCCTTATTCAAACCTAGTTTTTGGCTGTATGTCTGAATGTCTGTAGTATTGCTGTCATTTTGGGACCCAATGACTGGGTGGCAATATAACATTTCACTGATTTCAGTGACTGTTTCTGGCCCTGGAATTGAATGCTGATGAATCTACAGTCTACAGTGTGTATATGTTGTGTTGTTTCTGCTGTTCTATGTAGTTGTGACAGGGAATGTGTGTATATGTGTGTTCACTTCAATTAGTCAATTTGCCTATTTATTTAAAGTTCAAGCTATAGAGGCTTGAGTTCAAATGAACATTTGGATGATGGTGATGTTTACGGTTGTGAGTTATAACAGGGTCGATATAGTACGTGGTTCATATGATTGACTTCTGTCTATAAAGGCCTTTTCTTAAGACCTGGTTTACTGTGATTCTGTATGTTCTGTATACAGAAACTATAGATCATTATAGCAGAGCGGACCATATGAAAGATTTACTGTCTAAAGTGATGGAAATAATTTCATGGTCTGGAACCACAGAAAGTTGTCATTCCTCTGCGAGAAGAGACATTTAGAGTGTAGAAAAAGAGAAGAAAGCTTTAGGAAAAATCTCATACAATAAGCAGCAGAACTACATACCCTCATTATGGTGTCATTAACCTTGTTTCAAATGTTATCTCCATCTCATAAGGAGATAAATCCTGGAAAATCTGAAATACAGGAAGTACAAGCTGACAGCTAGGACAGGGCATATTGTCCAGCCAACCAGAACTTTCTATAGCCCTCTATAACCTCAACCTGTACTTCCTGTTAGATACATGTATCATTAATGATACAGCCTACTGTCTCATTAATTCCATTTGCTTTTCTAACCTCCTCTTCTCGACTTTCCAACGACAAACAATGATTCGCAGAGGTCCTTCCTGCCCTGGTCTGGTTCGTGTTTTGGCTCTGAGCAAATTTAACGTGAAGGAAGGGGTAGCACCGTGTGTTTTCTCCTTCAGTCAATTGGAGATGACATGTTCCCTCGTCACCAGGCCTGTTAGCCAAGGGTTCCGTCTGCAAGACAATCCCCTCCCGTGTTCCCCAGGTGACCAACTCTGTCACTGATCTGGAGGGTAATTTCCCCGCTACATGGCAGACGGTAAACACAGATAAACCATAAACACCTTCCCGACAACACGAAGATGTGAAGGAGTGTTTACCCCTCTGAGAGGAAGATGGGAGAGGGTTGCCCGGTCCCTGTCAGGCCGAACAGCAAAGGGAATACTTTTTCGTGTCTGAGTAGATCTAACTAAACATTGAACTGTTTAGCAGACACATGCCTATATGTCTGAGGCCAACACAATCAGGTAACCCCTCTCTGACCTTGTGTGTTGCACCCGATTGTCTTTGTGATCAGTCAAAGTATTGATTGTGCGCTTTGGCCAACCCCTGATACCCTAATAGAATTGTCGCGTTAATAACATTTGTGGGAAAACCAAGACTGTAACTTTCTTTCTAAATCCAAACGAATGATTGTAGCAATAATGACGTCACTGGTAATGTGATAAGCCCATGGCCCTGTCCTGATATCTGTGACGGCATGGTGAGTCACGCAAGTTAAAACAAGCTCAGCCACAAATGAAAACACACAAACACACACAACAATGGGGAAGAAGAAAAGACCACAGGGAAATATCTAAACAGCATGTTTCTGTCTTTAATATGCAAAACTGTGTTTAAGAACTTACATCACTGCCATTACATGATCACACTGACCTCTGATGTTTGTAATATCTCCTTACATAAGATATGTATGAACCAAAGTAATACCAAGGCTCCTCAGCCGGAATTCGTCTCGATACTGTTGTCTTCACTACAATACAGTATGTGTGCCCTTTTGTAAATCTATGCGTTCATCTATATGAATTATTGATATTTGATAGTGCCATCACAATGCACACACAGTAAAATCCTCAGTGTTTTGTAACACTGAGAGTGTAATGCACACTCACCTTTGTGAGTTAAAATAACACTAGATTTGACTGTGACTGTGTCAGAATAACCACATACTGTATCACTCTATCACATCTCAGGCGTTAGGTGCTCTGTGGTATAGTACTGGTATGCCTTTCAAAGGTCTTCAAACACATGGACACAGCAACATAAAAAGGTCTAGCTTTTATACAGTATTTATGTTTGCATTTATGTAGCGTTTTTGAGACAATGTCTCACTTGGCTCCAATCTGCTCCTCCTAGGAAGCAAATAGGGGTTCGGTGTCCTGCTCAAGGACACTACGGCGTAATGCCAGGAGGAGGCAGGGATGGAACCAGGATCCCTCTGCTTCCGAAGCAGCCGCTCTACATCCTGAGCCCTGCCACCCCAAGGCCCTGCTGCCTATACAAACCACAAAAAGGGATGCATGTGTGTAATGGGTGTATAGTGTATGTAGTTATGTAGCAGAATCCAGTTAAGTGAACGTTTCGTGAAGATTCTTGTAAACCATGTTTTTTATGTTCTATGGACCCTAGAGGACACAAAAAAAACGGTTAACATTTTTTTTCCCCGCCCTAACAATATTTTATCACCATGGCAATACATGGCAATGTGTAGCAATATTTTGTGTCTGTCTGTATTTCTGTCGACATCATATCTCCAAATCTGCCAGGCCGATTTACACCAAATTTGGTCCAGGAGTGTATGATATGCTGTAGAAGACCCCAAAAAAGATCACCATGATCGGCCCATAGGTGGCGCTATAGCAACAAATTCAAAAGGCAAATTTATGACTATTCACAAACTACTTGTCCAATTTCAATGAAAATTACTAGGTTCATGCACCAAGGGCTTTTGCACAAGCCATGCAAATGTGATCATAATACACCCATAGATGGCGCTCCAGTAACCCATTTAAGAAGTAAATGCATGAGCTTCAAAAATTACCAGAATGATTTTCATGAAATTAAACAAAGGATGATGACACTGCTTTTAAAAGTGCACAAAGCAATATTTATTTATATAATCAACAATAACTTAAAGCTTCACCATGCTTGGGTGTGTTAATCTGGTTATGAACAAGATTCATAAAGGAGAAGGTGCCATTTCTGGCTTAACCACTGATCCTCGGGGTCTGCTGAAATACTGTCTGAGTACCCCAGTACTTGCAAGACTGGCTGGTGAAACAGAGCACGTACTTAACATAGCTGATGCCAACCCAAAGAAGCATCACCAACACTCAGCAACTAGAAATGCACGACAGGAGAAATCTGTGAAAAAACTCAAGGATGCGTTGACCAGCGCAAACCCCTTCTGTCCTCCAGAAAACGATGATGAAGTTGAAATTAAGTTAGTCAACTTTGTTTCCAAACAAATAATGACAACAGCAGTGCAGAGCCATGTATTGGACATTGAGTTACGAGGGAGCAGAGCACTTGAAACTTTTGTGAATGAGAGGGTCAGAGGGGAAAAGAACATGTGGGACAAAATGACGAAGCTGAAGTATCTGACCTAGAAAGATGGATGCAAAACTATCAAGCTTAAGGCATCATCTGAAATAGTCAGCTTGAAAGCAACAAACTCCTTGTTTGTTCGCTTGCTTCTCGTTGCCAAGTCCTCAAGAGAACTGGACCTGCAGAACATTGTGGGAACACACAAATTTGCTGATCACAATGCCAGCTTAATGAAGTCTGATGGTTCTCTGTTGCAGACTATACAGCCAAGTCTGCCCTCATCCATGAATTGGAAGGAGTGGTTTCAGAGATGGAATCTAATGAAGAATCCATAGACATGCAGAGTAGCCCATCTGCAGAAGTGTTGACCAGTATCTTGATTGACGGCATGGCTGTCGTGCAGGAGATGGTTGTTCGGAAAGGTGAAATAAAATGTAGAATGTTTCACTCGGAGTGTTGACATAAAGGCGCAAGGCTACACAGATCTATACTTGCTATTTGACAACTATACAGTGACAAACTCCATGAAGGACAGAACAAGACATCTCCGTACAGCAGGAAGAGCACAAGAAAAGGGGTATAAAATAGAGGATAACGCACCAGTCAAAGACTTCAAGGCTTTCCTCGGAAGCAAGGAAACCAAGGCCAACCTCGTCCTCTACCTTGCACAAAAAGCTGTTGATCTTTGCAAGCTACCAATCACAACACACACACACACACAAGGGTGTCATGTCCACAAACACAAAAATGGTGAACATCACAAGTACACAAGAAGAGGCGGATACGTTACTGGTTATGTATGCCGCAGCAGTGAGTCGTTTAGGTAAAACGCCACATATATACTCATGTGACACTGATGTTTTGGTACTTGCCCTTCGAAGGGTACCAGACCTTCAACCAGAGAGTGCAATCATCATGGGCACAGGAGATCAAAGACGGACGATAAAACTCAGACCAATCTACACGGCCATTGGCCCCAAACGAGCAGCCGCATTGCCAGGATTCCACACGCTCACTGGTTGCGATACCACTGGTCACATCCGAGGAAAAGGTAAATCTTCCTGCTTCAAATCGTTCATGAAGACTGGTGATGATGTTCTCCATGCACTTGCTGAACTTGGTGTTGGCCCTCATCCATCCTTGGACGTGTTAGCCGGGTGTGAAAAGTTTGTGTGTCAGCTCTTCAAACCTGGGTATGAATCAGCTGAATTACTTCGGTGGCACATGTTTAAACAGCTCAAGGGCAATCAGGGTGTTGAAAAGATATGTCCAACGCAAGGGTCCATCGTCGAACACATTCTGCGAGCACATTGGCAAGCCAATGTATGGGCACAAGACATCGTTGCTGAGCCACAGGTTTTAGATCCACTTTCTTTAGGATGGAAGCAACAAGATGATGGAAGGTGTGTCCCTGTAGTCTCAAAGGTTCCACCTGCACCAGAGGCCGTTGTTGAACTCGTCAAGTGTGCATGTGTTGCCAGCAAGTGTAGCGGCCGCTGTTCTTGCAAACTTAATAACCTTCCATGCACAGAGCTCTGCAAATGTGAGGCTGCTGAGGGTTCATGTGATAATCATACAAAAGATGATGCTGAGAGTGATGACGATGATACCTACAGTGATTCTTTGTACAGTTGAGCATGACACGTTCGTAAATAAACCCTTTGATTTTAAATAAAACTGTCCGTTACTGATTATTCAAGGTTTTTGTGGAAAATTGGTCAGGTAGCTTATGCACCTTGTGAAATTGCATATTGAATCTGTTGTTGTAGCGCCACCTATTGGTGGATTGTGGTAAAACTTTCTGGGCTTGTGCTTCAGCCCATGGTACAACAACCTAGCCAATGTCATTGAAATTGGACAAGTAGTTTGTGAATAATCATGAATTTTCGTTTTGAATTTGGTGCTGTAGCGCCACCTATGGGTCGATCGTGGTGAAAGTTTTATGGGGTCTTCCAGAGCACATCATACACTCCTGGACCACATTTGGTGTAAATCGGCCTGGCAGATTTGGAGAAATGATGTCGACAGAAATACAGACAGACACGGAATATTGCTACACATTGCCATGTATTGCAATGGTGATAAAATATTGTTAGGGCGGGAAAAAACATGTAAACCGTTTTTTTTGTGTCCTCTAGGGTCCATAGAACATAAAAAATATGGTTTACAAGAATCTTCACGAAACGTTCACTTAATTACACAATGACATACACTATGTATCAGATAATGGCTCATTAGATATACTAGCCCTTACCCGTTGTGAGATATTTCCCCATTATAGTATGATATCCATGAGTATTCTGGACTAGCTGAGTCACTCGGCTTGTCAGGACCAGGAACAGAAATAATTGATTAGTAGGAGAGGAAAGGCTATAGAGGAGAGGGGCCATTTACACAAACAGAGACAAAATAATGAGTATACTGTAGTTGAAAAGATGTGTTATGTGAATAGATTTTTAAGGGGGTTTAATGTTTCAAATAGTGTCTAAGAAACAATAATCACACCCGTGTGAAATGAGGGGCGCTCTTGTCATCGTACATCAATTTATGTTATCATTATAACCATGATACAATGTTTAAAAAAAACAATCAGCTCTTATACATACATCATGCCTGTTGCCTGTGATTGGTTAATTCTGGCCAAACAGAATGCCTGTTCCTGTGATTGGTTAGCTGATTTGCTCGTTTACATATGATGTAAATTTTCCCTTCAATGTCAATGGCGTTTAATGTTTTGATGTTTAATTGACATCATAAAAAGCGGACATCTGACGTCATTTCTTCGTTCACCGTCAATGCAAAACTTGAGACGGGCGTGACATAATTTAGCAGACATTTGATCGGAAATCTCTTACCCTGGTCAATGGCAAATCTTGAGACGTGTGGGGACAAAAGCTGTTTATAGAAGGGGCTAGCGCCCCCTTAAAAATAGACACTCATTCTGTTTACTCATGCCTAGAACAACGACAACAACATATCGTTTTCCTACACTTTATACAAAATAAGATTATAGGCTACATTTATCCTGCCAGTGAAGAGAATGTCATGCAAACCAAACAATTTAGTCAGCTTTGTATAATCCCAGGCAGGATGGCATGGGCAGGCTTTTATAAGTGATATACACAATGTTTACGTAAAACTACAAACAATATGTCATCTGTGGGTAGTCAGCAAAGAGAACAAGGGGACTCTAGGGTCTCTATTTGTTTTCCAGGGAATTCAGGCAATACATTTTTCATTCCTGTCTTGATGCATTATTCATCCTCTCATAACAGTCACCATTTACTCCACTTCCTGGAACAAAATGTTTGTTCCATTACCTCTTTTTTCAGGCAATTTATTAATAACTTATTACACGTTTCATTGTGCTCACAGTACTCACAGGGATTTGCATGGAATTCAATTTACCAGTGATTTGAGTTTTTCTTTTTTATAATATAACTACAGAAATGTCAGTGGTACAACCATAAAGAGTGACAGGCAATAAGAATAAGAGTCTCGTTGTGAGCAGACCATGGAAGAGTAGCAAAAATGGACACACCTCTAGTTAAGACGATGCCTTACAACAATACTAAAGTAGGCCTACATCATCAATAACCCTACTCAGACTACTGAATTCATTACATTTCACCTTGATCTTATGTTAACTCTTATCTTAATATAAATTTAGTAATTTATACGATCATGTTAGACATACAATAGAGTAATCAAGCAAACACTGAAACATCTGGTTAAAGTTGTTTTTGCAGATTGTAATCTACAGACAGAATTTATGACCACGTTGGCTCAAATTGCTTTACACTACAATCTCTTGGTTGCTGCTATTGGCCAAGGGATTTCTTTCTTTTCCTTTTATTTTTGTCTTAAGAAATCATTCTGCTTGTTTTCTTTCTTATTTGTCATTTACAATAGTGCAATTAGCTTTAGTCATTACACCTGCTGTGAATGCTTTGTAGTTTAATGCTTGTTATCTCTGGATTGAATCATAGATGATGCTAACGTATGCTAACATATTCCGTCATATAGACCCACACACATACACAGATGTGCAGTCATGCTCATATGCTCATATGTATATCCACATGCACACCACAGATGCAAAAGCATATGCACACCCACATAAACATAATCCCACTCCAAACCTGCTGCCAGTGTCAATTGCCATTGAGTGTTAGAACAAAATATATATATATTTCAGGATTCAATTTCAGCACAGCCACAGTCCTATGATAAAACATTCCTCAAAAGCAAGTTAGCAAACCCTGTCAGACTCATGAGAGTTACACTTATATATGAGTGGAGGAACAAGAATTAACGAGTCATGTAATGTTTTTGTTTTGACGGTGTAAATGACTGAAAGTCGTAAAATTATATATGTTTCAGCTACAGTGAATAAGAGATAAAAACTACTCCCTTACTTTCGGAAAGGTCATGGCACGTTTTTGGAAACCTCCCTTGTATAATTGTTTTGTCTTAGGCCTATCTTATTTAGTTCAGGGCAAGTGCAAATGGGAACACCGACAACATTATGCTTTGATGATAATTACAAATATGAACAGATCAAACGCGTTCGGAACAAGCGGCTTGTCAGATAGCAGGAATTCACCAGATTATTTATATTTCATGAATCATCTCGAAAAGGGTGAATGACGAAATTGTGCATAGTGACACTGCAAGAGAGAGTGCAGATGGGAGCCCCAGAGAGCAGACTGGTTCCCAAAGAAACCTCCCACTTCTTGGACCTTTTCACACCACTCATACGCCCTTCTGCGGAACCACATTCATGACCACAGACTGTGTGCTTGTACTGTACTGTACGTGCCTACAGTGAGTTTTGGGAGGAGTGATAGAAAGGTGGGGTGTGTGTGTGTGTGTGACTCAGGAGTGAGGGGGTCTGTGGGAGAAGTTGGATGCTCACTGTGTTTCTGTATACTGTAGTGTAGGCTGTGTGCTTCTATAAGATATCTAACACGTCCAGTCCTCCACCCTTGACCATAGGCCTTTTTGATATATGCATGTCATTATTGTGTGCATAATAGTGTGCTCCTCCATCCACCGCCTGCCTGACATGTAGGATAGCTAAAGGAGGTGGAAAGTGCCACTTGAGTCTGTGTTTAGCTAGCCTCGGTCTCAGCCTTACTCATCTGCGAAGAGAAAAGCCTGGTCACTAAGGCAGAGAGTGCATAGCCGGAAGTGTCGGGCAAGAACATCCGTCAGATGTATATCCCCGGGATACGATATTTTCCGACCAATCACAACACTTGTTTCATACACAGAGCATGTAAACAGATTTGTAAAGCATCAACGTCCTTTCCTTGAGGAGTGCAGTACTTTCATCCGACGGAGCATTGGTCCGAACGACAACCTACCTCCTCCCTCACCCTAACCCTAACCTCCCCCGGGGCAGACACCTAAACCTAACCGCAACCCTCTCCCGACCCGCAGCGCACCTGCTCTGTCGGATGATAGTATGCCTCCCTTCCTTGAGTGGTACTTCCACCCAAATCCTGCTACTTCTGCCAAATTCCAGCAATGCACTCTACAGTGTAGGTCTTGCCCAGTGTGTCCTGGAGCACATGTCTCCACCAGGTCAGGAACGTTTGTGATGTATTTTTTGTTTGTTTCTTTGTTTCTTTTGCATAAAATGTGCCTCTTTGTGGCGCTAAAAGGGTGGCATTAATTGTTCCTCAACGCATTGGAAATGTGCACGCTAACGTGTGTGTGTGTGTGTGTGTGTGTGTGTGTGTCAGTGTGTGTTCAGATAAACCACTGAACTGCTTTTTCTGGCTTCCGCAATCATCTGCAAATGAGATGCCATAATGCCCTTTAACCAGAACGATTTGTTCTATAGGCTATATCCTCTTCCCTTTCCTCTGGCCTTCCTCCTGTTTCCTCTCAGCGCTCCTCCCTTCTCTTGTGTTATCTTGCTCACTCGCTTTCTCGTCATTTTGCCGTCTCCCATTTTCCTTCTCTTCCTCTCTTCTCTCTCTCTCTCTCTCTCTCTCTCTCGTGCCTGGCCTTCCAGAGGGGATATCGAATGGGTGGATTTGGTTCTGGGCCGTGTTCTGGCAGTTGTGTCACTATAAGCATCATCAAGGAGACAGATCTCAGAGTACACAGTCATCGCCTCACTGAAAAGATTAAAGGAGAAATAGATGTAGCTTCTATTGTATGTGCCACTTAGTGCAAATAGTAACTAGCTTGTATTTGCAGCACAATTCTCGTGTGTGTGTGTGTGTGCGCGTGTGCAAGCGTTAAACCACAGACCATATCCAGTTTCATGTGTGAGGTCAGGTTATCCCATGCTGTCATCGGGCCAAGAGCATGTAACGGGAATCCAACCAACCCTGACCACGTGGCTAAGGAGAATGCTGCCCGCGTAACAGGGGGATGACGGGAAATGCATATGCTTCATTGTACTGCATGCAATAACCAGAAAATGCTGTACTTATCTGTACTACACTATCGCGTACACAAACAGAAAAACTTACGGTCGAAGGCGGATTATGGGAAGCTGGGCAGACTTTCTAATGCTTTTTTGCACTCGCTTTTTGCAATATGTCAATAAACTGGTGGGATAAACATGCACTTAAAAGGTGTTCTATGCTCAGTCAATGAATTGAATACATAGGACCACAATGGAAACAAGCCCCCAGGATGTTTTTGGGTTATCCTTTTAGACCAGGGCTCTATTTCCGTCACTGCCTATACCCTTATCCCTAAACGTCTTTGCCTTTTTTTACTATTTTGCAAAAACATATTAAATTTTCTAGCTTTACATCGACACATTGCGAGCTTGTAGATCGGCTATTTGAACAATTCAAAAATGTTTTTCAAAACAGTAAAGTAGTTTAGGGATAAGGGGTTTAGCATGGACGAAAATAGAGCCCCATTGTACCTCTGTGCTGTTAACATTCTTTCTAATGAAAGTTTCAATCAATCAATCATGATAGTTCTACATGCTTACGATAGATGATTCACAGTTCACTCCAGGAGGAAACAGCAACAATCCTGTTATATTGCAGACCTCTCTGAAATGCAGTTAGGCTGATTCTTCCAATTGTTCCGTCTGAGTCAATTGGTTGATCGATCAAATCCAATTAAAATGTCCTTCTGGATTGGTATCACTAAACAGCTACAGGATTTGTATAGAGGCAAGCATGATTGAATGACTAAAAATACTGTCTTATACTCATGTGCCTTATTTTAATTAATGCTCACAACTTCATGTATTCTCTCGTCTTTTATTGTGTATTATATTGTACTTTACGTTTTGTTTGTATTGCTGAAGTGTGCGTGTGTGTGTGGCGTGTGTGTGTGTGTGTGTGTGTGTGTGTCTTATGTGCGTCTTATGTGCATTGTGCATGCATATGCATGCCTGTTCGTTCATAATCTCTGTGGCTACGAACAGTGTTGCCAAGTCCGCGTCTTGTAAGTGACTTTATTGGGCTTGTTTTAGTGTAAACTTTACACTAAAACAAGCTTGTGAATATTGGTAGTTGTGGGTTGCGGTTACTTTTTGGGGCTTGTTCCCAAAGTGTACAGTAGTTGCTTATTTGGGCTTGCTTCCTAATGTCATGATAATGTCATTATCATGTCATGTATTTCTCTGTGAACCCCCTTTTGAAAATATTTTGTTCCAGGAACCACCATACAAGATTTGTCTAGTTAAAATGTTTGGGGAAAAAAAGAAAGCACTTGTTTTCATAGACCTGACCACTTGGTTCTCTTTCTAAATCTGTCTGTAACTCCATACACATGCCACTTCTTAGTGTCTGAAACAGCGTCTGCGGTTCGGATGGCTCTGATCTTTAACTCAGTACATTTAATCAAATACTGCACTGTAAAATAGTTTCAATTTACTGGAGTATTTCCATTTCTTGTTGCTTTATACTCTTCTCCACTACAATCTTAGATGAATCAAAATATGTTTTACTCCTTTAAATGTATTTAAATGTATTTTTTAGTTTGCAGATTCCGCTTATTAATCTCCATATACAGTGTGAGCACATTACATTTGTGACATCCACCGTCCCACTGTCCATCCACCCATAAGCCAATTTTAATACAAGATTAATAATGACTAAAATTATGAATCAGAAATTATCAAAACAAAGTGAAAATATTCATCTACAAGCTCATGCAATTGGAATTGTGTTACTTTTAATCTGAGTACCTCTTCCTCCACTTTACTGACACAACATCCTTCATTAGACTGTACAGTATGTCTTGGATGGAGGGAAGCTCATATCCACTTGGCTGTCAGCACAACCCTCTGCATTGCTTTGTGGTTGAGGTCGGTTAGGTACAGTCAAAGATGCTTCATTTAGGAAGATGCGCTGTCCCACGCTTCAACACTAGGTACGAAATGGTAGGTGCTGCTGTCTGATGTCAGATCTCGCATATGTCCTATGATTCCAGTTGCTAGATGCGTAGAAGGTGCGTTGCTGGAACAGACATAGGTCACTAACCAAGTAGATTTTCCCCTGATTTTCCTCTCTGAATTTTTTTTCGACTGTTAGGAAGATGTGTGGCTTGAGAATAATGGCTCCAATATTTAGTTAAATCAGTGACCATGGGACTAAAGAAGTAAGAACTTCTGGTCTCCTAAAGAGGCAGCCACCTACGTCACACAGATCCAGGAAGTAAAGTGGAAATAGCATGTCTTGCCTTTCTATTGTTCCCAATGTGCATGGTAGTGATGCAGCCAGCCATGATGCTCTCAGGCCCCTTTTCCACCGGTTGGTTCCCAATGGGAACCGGTTCAGTTCTTTTTGGTTCTTAGTCCATGAGCCAGAGCTCCAAAATTGGAACGTTAATAATGAATTGAGTGGGCAAAACCATACCTATATTAGATTGTTGTCACCATGAAACTTCCCCAATTGAGTACCGGTACTTACACAAAGACAATGATTTATTGTATTACATATTTTTTAATATGCAAATGAGGCATTATGTAGGAAAATATGCAAAATAATCGAAAATATGAAAAGGCTACTACTGTGGAAGGGTTATCATGTATTAATTTACTTGTATTGATCCTTAAACAATTTAATATAGGTCTAGTTTTTCCCACCAATTTTGGAGCTCTGGCTCATGGACCAAGAACCAAAAAGAACTGAACCGGTTCCCATTGGGAACCAACCGGTGGAAAGGGAGTCTCTGTACGGTCTCTCTAGAAGCCCCATAGCAATACCAAACTGAGCCAATATAAATAGAGGATTTGCTGTGCCTTTCTCACCACTTGGTTGGTGTGTATGTATCATGTGAGTTTCTCAGCGATGATGATGCCAAGGTATTTTGATGTCGCTGACCTACTCCTCTGTGACACCATCTATGTATAGTCAGACTATTGGTCCTGTCCAAATTGAGGGCCAGGTTGTTCCCCTGGCACCATTGTTCCCCTGGCTCTCCACCCTTTTTCCGTATGCTGTCGTCAGCGACCACTAAGTTGGACCTGTGTATGGCCATGTGGTAACCGGTGTACAGGGAGTAGAGAAGAGGGCTCAGAATGCAGTCCCCCCCCCCGAGCCCCGGGGCCCTGAGGGCCACACTCATGTCATGCATGCGCAGACTGAAAGCTGCTCATTTCCGTATGTGGGAAGGAACCACCCATGAGTTCATGGGGAGGTGGATTTGTTCGTGTCTTTATCTAAGACCTCAGACCTGGCATAAAAACACAAACAATGTAGACTTAAAACCTAATCATAAGATGAAGGCTTAATTATACTGTACTTTGTCGAACGACACAATACAATACAATACAATATTTTCAACTGAGGGTGGGCATTTCACCTATAATGTCATGCCCCAAATAGCGGAGAGTGCAGATTTGGTATAGATCAAATTGTATATCATTTTGCAATGTGCATTTGGAACACAAAATAATGTCTCGTAGGAAATAGATGATTATGTGGTCGCACAGAATGGTAATTGCTATAATCTTCCATAGGAACTTATTCCAAAACTGATGCCTGCAGCGACTGCAATTGTTCCATACTTGAGTAAATCTTCTTTACATGACATAATGTTATGAGTTTTGTTTTTTAACATGCTCTTGTCAAAGAATAGACTTTTCAGGAACAGACAGAAAGTTCTATCAGGAAATAAAGGGGTTTTCACATTCACAGATTTGACTTGAGTGACATCACTGGAGTAAAATGTTTAGTGCATAATGACTAATGTCTCATTATTCTGGCTACTATTTTTTCACTCACCCTTGGTGTTCCCTCATACAGGAACAACATGGCCACATGTGCACTCTTGCTGTCAAGTACTGCACACAACATTCTGGTGTAGAACTCTTCTAGACCAGGGGTTCCCAAACTTTTTGGGGTAGATATTTTTCCAGGTACCCCCTCATCCTCGCAACACAGATAACAATATATTTACAACCACAAGCAGTGTTTCCTGCAGGAAAAAGCTTTGGCATGGTGCTGGGCGCAGGCCGCAGGGGGGCCTTCTTGCGTCGAACATTTTGATTAATTAATTAATTTGATTCAATAATGAATTAATAAGATTAAAAAATTAAGATTAATTTGTATTATTGCTCTTGTATTGCTATTGGAGACACTGGGGGGGACACTGGGGGACACTGGGGAGGCACTGGGAAGGCACTGAGGGGACACTGGGAAGGCACTGAGGGGACACTGGGGAGGCACTGAGGGGACACTGGGGAGGCACTGGGGAGGCACTCAGGGGGACACTGGGGAGGCACTCAGGGGGACACTGGGGAGGCACTCGGCTGGGCACTGGGGAGGCACTCGGCTGGGCACTGGGGAGGCACTCAGGGGGACACTGGGGAGGCAATGAGGGGACACTGGGGAGGCACTGGGAAGGCACTGAGGGGACACTGGGGAGACACTGGGAAGGCACTGGGGAGACACTGGGGAGACACTGGGGAGACACTCAGGGGGACACTAGGGAAGCACTGGGGAGGCACTCGGGAGGCACTCAGGGGGACACTGGGGAGGCACTCAGGGGGACACTGGGGAGGCACTGGGGAAGCACTGAGGGGACACTGGGGAGGCACTGGGGAGGCACTGGGGAGAAACTGCAGCCACTGGGGAGACATTGGGGAGGCACTGGGGAGGCACTCAGGGGGACACTGGGGAGGCACTCAGGGGACACTGGGGAGCTACTGGGCAGACACTGGGGAGGCACCATGGCGGACACTGGGGAGGCACTGGGCAGACACTGCAGGGCAGACACTGGGGTGGCACTTGGGGAGGCACTGGGGAGGTACTGGACATTTCATATCACACACACCATGATTCACTAGCCCCCTCAACAAAAATAAATAAAAAATAAGAAATATATATATATATATATAAATATATATATTTATTTATTTATTGTTTTGAGGGGGCTTGGGTACCCCCTGGCTATGCGTCGCATACCCCTAGGGGTCCGCGGACCCCACTTTGGGAACCGCTGTTCTAGACTACAGACTTCTGCAGGGTTGGCTTCAGGGTCCAACATTCACTGCCATAGAGGACAACAGACTACCATTACATAGAAGAAGCTGAGTTTGATTTGACACCAGGGGATGTTGGAATTCCATCCACATGCCGTTCAGGGCCCATGCAAGTTCCTTCTTCACTTTAAGGTCTTGCTCGGTTCAGATGACCCATGAGCCCAGGTACTTGAAGTCCTTGACTTCCTTCAGCACAGTGCCTCCTGTTGTTGTCAGAGTTGAATGTTATGTTATTGCGACCGCATTTACTATGAAAACCTGCATATCTGTGTGTCAGTCACGCCTCCATATATGGTCACGCCTCGTGACATCACATCTATATGGTCACGCCTCGTTACATCATGCCTCCATATATGGTCACGCCTCGTGACATCACATCTATATGGTCACGCCTCGTTACATCATGCCTCCATATATGGTCACGCCTCGTGACATCACGCCTCCTATGGTCACACCTCGTGACACGTGGTGTCTCGAGGTGTGATCTCCATATATATATATATATATATATAATTTTTTTAATGTTTTTTTGTGGCTTTCGCCTTTTTTATATTTATTTTTATTGAGGGACAGACAGTAGATTGAAATGGGGAGAGAGATGGGGGGAAGACATGCAGTAAAGGCCGTTGGGATCGGGAGTCGAACCCGCGGCACACTGCCAGACTGGATTACCAGGCAAGGTGCCTGGACCGCTGAGCCACGGCCCAGGCCGTGATCTCCATATATGAAGAACACAACACTGACCTCATCTACCCCTGGATAACCATACATGGAGAAGACTGGATCATTACCTAGATCTGCATATATGGAGCCGGCCAGCAACTCTACATCTGACCTCAAACCCTTATATCTCTATATGCAGCTGACCTGTTCTGACATTCCATAATTTATGTTGATTCCTCCCCACCTGTCTTTCCTGTTCTGGCATTCCATAAGTTGATCTGACCTCATCAAACCCTGTATACTCAAGGCACGCTCCATATATGGCCAGTACAGAATTCATTCCATTATGTTAGTCAGCCGTCTGCCGTCACCCAGGGGGATGCATGCACGCGACCTCGCCCTCAGGGCGTCTTACTGGGTGGCGATAACCTCAGTTTTACACCCCATCTCCGTGCTTGGCTTGGAGTGGCAGCAGCTATGTGGGAGGAGCGTGGATCAATATTTCTTCATAAATGAATGAAAGCAAAGCTGGGAAGTTTCAACCTCGAGTCGACCCTGTCAGTGTGCACAGCAACTGGATCTTGGAGAGCAGAGAGAGATGAGGAGAAGGAGACACATGATGGGTTTCCAGGAACCCTGAGCCATGGATATCCCCAGCAAGGGATTATTGTCTCCACCAGGCCGAAGGCATGGGGAGAGAGTATGTTTTGCACTCGGTCCGTCCGTCCGTCCGTCCGTCCGTCCGTCCGTCCGTCCGTCCGTGTGTGTGTGTGTGTGTGTGTGTGTGTCCGTCCGTTACCAGCTAATCTCCGCCACCGTTGGCCCGATCCATGCCAAACTTTGCACACACACTCCCTGGATGCCAACACGAACCTCTGCCCCAAATATTCTTCAACGGCCTGTTATAGCGCCACCATGAGGCCGATTTAGGCAAAACACATTTCTGTAGATTACTACACATTTTATCCATACATCACACAATTCGGTATACACTATCTCCATAGTCATGTGATCAACACAGATCTGCACCATTTCCCATCTTCCATCCTGATTGGCTAAGATTGGCTTCCAAAGCTCACATGATTGGTCCGTTTCGAACAAAATGCCACAAATCACAAACACAGTGTGCAATTTCCGTGAAATTATACACGCACATTTCCACTAGGCAGAGGATGACATGCCACAAACCTTTTTCCAAATCAGCCTCATGGTGGCGCTATAACAGGCCAATTCCTGTTTTTAGCTATAACTGCATGATCTGTATACAACTTATGTATGTGCACTCCCTAGAGGCCATGGAAAAACATTGTCCCTGCATCCAGATTCCACACTGATTGACTAACATTGCCTTCCAGATTTTTCAGGAGTGGCCCGTTTCGTTCAAAATGCTGCACATGTCCTGCTCATCCAGAATTCTATCCTCAGAGATGCTATGAGTGATCTGGCTTTGCATTTTCTCAACAAAATGAAGAAAATTGTTGCAAAAAACAAATAAACAAAAAAACATGTTTATATAACTACTAAACATTTTGCCAAACATCTCACACAATCCTATCCTCCTGGTGGAGACCTGTGCCCAGAAGGGCACTTTTTCTAGTTTTCACCTCATAAGGACAGGGTATTACCGTGGAGTGAGACACAATATCTCTCTGTCGCCTTCTCAACTCTCCAACATAAGTAAACACTTTAAAGTGGAGAGTCCCCGGAAATTTGAAAGCGGGAAACACTGGAGCATCAAGCTAATGCAAACAAACACATTTCTGCAGTGTTTTCTCATTTGTTGTGAGGTTCCTCTACTGAACCAACAAACTGTTTTCACCAAAGGCCAGACTCATAACTCTCAAATAATCAATCACTGTCTGGTGGAACCTTTTATGTCCTAAACTGTTACTTATGTAACAGATATTCCAATGGATCCAATGTAATTATTTAGTCCCAAGATATTGTTAATACTTTTCATTGGATAAATATTTATAAACCCCCCCTTGATCGACAGAATTTGCCACTTTTGTGTGACACACTGTATGATGTAGCGGAGCATTAATTTACAGGGGATATGGGAGATACACGTTTTTTTGCCCGACAAGATATTGCCATATCCTGTCTTTCATACAAATGTGAAAAACACTTCAGAGATCACTGCATAGCACGTGGGGTACAAACAATCAGCAGATACTAGCCGTAGTCAGTGACTGGAGTAGCCCTATTCCTCTGCACAGGACAGTAATGATCTTCCAATGATAAACACACGTTATGCATACAAACAATGATCTGGAGATGATCAAAAGAAAAAGGCGTGCCTATAGGAGACAATCTGACACAGTGTTGTACTAGGGAGAGAGGAAAGAAGCTGGACTCTATCGCCACCAACGGAGTCAAAAGCTTCTCCAGTACAGCAGGGCCATGTGGGACTTATCAGGGCCACGGCCAACCAATAATGATAACTTGCGATCAAAAGCATCTATCTGACACACTACAGCTCAATCAAGAAACCATCTGCATGCTGGCAACAAGTTGCAAAAGCAATTACATCAATTTGGTTTGGATCGTAATTAAGTGAGGAATAATTGAGATATTACGACCTGGCTAGTTCTGTTTGGCCCTGTAGAGGAAACCAGTTACAGAGAGAGGTATATAGCCTGCATTGACATTATTGGCGTGTGCGCGCGCGTGTGTGTGTGTGTGTGTGTGTGTGTGTGTTAGGCTGCGCAACAGTGACACTTGGTGGTCAACAAACGCTATTTCCGTACTTGGACGGACACATACGATACGTATGTACAGGGACACGCATACATACATAGGGACACACATAGCTGTCTATAGGAGTGGCTAGCACCACTCAAAAAAGGGGGAAAAAGGGTAATGTAAGGTAAGGTCTGATGCTTTGGCAGTGGCCACACAAACATGAGAAAATATTGCCACCACTAATAGCAAGAGAATTGGAATGATATGCCAACTTCTTGTTAAAACGATTCCATAAATCTTCCCGACTTGGCACAATGTAGTGTAAAAAGTAGACGTGGGAACCAACAGTTCCTGAGCCATGTGGCCCATAGGTCAGCAGACTATCTACTGCTTCCGTAGCATGAGGCAGCTTGATGTACAACTGTATAAGTACACCCCCTGGACATGAGGATGGTATGTCGCAGGGACTTACCCACAATCCAACCCTTGATGCATGCTGAGTGCCAAACTGAGAGGCACAAGGCATTGGGAACCTTTTTTTTTTTTTTAGAGTCCTTGGTATGACTCGGTCAAGGATTGAACTCCTGTCCTCCCAATCCCAGGGACATTCTAACGACAAGGCTACTGAGTTGGTATACATGTAATGTGTACTGCAGCTAATTTAAACGAATAGAAGTTGACTTTTATAAAATAACAAATCACTCCACTAACCAGGTGTGATAATGCCAGCCGATGGTCGGAGGCTCCAAGGAGTAGACAGGTCCACAAACGTTTCAGCCATTTTATTGACCTCCAAAAGTGTCTTTAGACAGTGCAAATACAAAAATAAATAATAACTACTGGCCAAAATAACGTTCCACAAACAGGAAACAACATTAACACTTAAGAAAATAACAAACAGTAACTGTTACAGGCTTAAATGCCTCCTGCGATGAGGCCCTGGCTCACAGTTCTAACCTGTTGCTCTTTCACGACTAGCCTCAAGTGAGACTGAACTGCCTCCACCTGCAGCAATCCTGCTTTCATACCGGTGGGGCAAACCATACCCTAATCATCAACCACACGGCCAACTAAGGCCTACGAGTAATCTTCCACACTACTATCTTTTAGAGGACTATACATTCAACTACATTTCATTTACAGAGCGTAAGACAACATAATACAATGAAAATGTAACATAAAAGGAACCAACACCCCTCCTCCTCCACAGTACTTGGCACCCTCCAATCTAGAGGAGTGCCAGCCCTGCAGAGGGGAGACAGGTGACAAACAATGCAACCTCAGTGTCAATACAAATATAAATATTTATATTAATATAAATCCTAATTTTCAATTCAATTCAATTTTATTAAAGTGTCAAATCACAACAGGCTGTCTTAAGACACTTTACATGTAGAGCAAAGAACCGACAGAGATCCCACCCTGAACAAGCAATTTTGCGACAGTGGTAATGAAAAACTCCCCCCTTAACTGTTAGAAACGTCGAGCAGAACCCGGGTGGATGGCCATCTGCCTCGACCGTGTCGGGGGGAAAAAGAGAAGGAGAGACAGAGAGAATGGTCCCCAGGAATACAATGTGTAACTGTTTTGTTTATATTTTTACACAAGCAAGATGGTGATGCCTGCTGATATACTGTAGGCTGTTGATGCCTATTGCTGGAGGAAGAAGAACAAAGCAATGGTGACGTGTCCTGAGACCAGTGAACCAATCGATGACGTGTTGTGAGCCACTAGATATTTCAGGAAGTGTGAGCCAAGTGTCTCACAGCCTGTGAGACACCAAATGACGTCAAAAAGTCTGGCTCACAGGGGATGGTGCGCACAGTATCAATTATAGGTTTCATGTACATATATTTATTGCGTATGTACAAGAAAACCCTCACAGTGAAATACAGTCAGACTTCTCACCTGCTCATTAACACTGGAACACAAATGAAACACGCACGCACGCACACACACACACACACACACACACACACACACACACACACACACACACACACACACACACCCATGAGCTGCGGCTTGTTAATAAGGATTCATTTGTTATTGTGGCCTGTAATTTTTGTATAATTAAAGTAATATGCTGATATTTCTGGCTTCTGTGCTGATTTATTGGTGTGGCTTGCATTTTCTCATTCAGCCTAGCCCTAGTGGCTTTGGTGGAACTGCTATTATTTATGTTTGGGTCTGAGGTTATCAGCACCAACAACATGGTAACGCTTACACAAACACATTTATATCCTATAGGGACATACCTGAATATATTACTGAGAGGAAACCACCAGCCTGCACATCGGGAACAATTAGGGGTTCTGCGTTTTGATCAAGGACACTAACTCTGGGGGAGTCCGGGATCGAACTGGTTCCCATCCGGCCAGTCTACCGGCTACTCTACCCATGAGCCACTGCCGCACTGATAAAGACATTTAACCCATTCTGACCTGAGATCAGATTCATACGAGGTTTCCACTGGACACACATTGGTCTGATTAATCAAGCAGGAAATGTCTATCTACATCTGCATCAGTGGTTTTCAACCTTTTCCATATCAAGGCTCATTGTTTTTTGCCATTTGAGCTACAGACCATCATTTGATGAGATTTAGCCTTGCAGACCCAAAACAGAACCAAAACTAAAGCATGTTGTTAGCGTTGGATAAGATCTTGTCCACAATTTCATGCTGTATTGATGTCGGTATAACATTATGAGAGATAACAGGCAAACTTCGACCAAAATAACAATTCTTCTACTTTGTCTAATTGTGTAGAATTCTTGTCAATTAATAATGCAGATGTTTAACTATAAGAGTTCAAATAAGGGTCCATTATGGTTACCAACTCTCCATCATTTAGCTGGGGACCACCTGGAACCCCCTCAAGGACCACTGGTGGTCCCCGGACCACAGGTTGAAAACCACTCATCTATATCTCTACATACACTACATACAGTATACACTGTGTGTGTGTGTGTGTGTGTGTGTGTGTGTGTGTGTGTGTGTGTGTGTGTGTGTGTGTGTGTGTGTGTGTGTGTGTGTGTGTGTGTGTGTGCGCGCGCGCGCGTGCGTGCGTGCCAGAGAATGTCCTTACTTGAGGACAGATGGGGTGAGGAGGTGGATCAATTCAAGTGTTGTGAATTATAATCACATTTGCACACCAATTTGTCCCTTCAGCCTATGGGATATGTGTCAGGGATATGGGCGCTGGGTATACCTATTAGTTACACTAACATTGTATTGCCATTGCCATTGTATTGGGGAGATTTCTAAAGATTGCAACGACAAGCAGTGTCTCTTTCACATGCCACACCAATGCAAACACATAGGCTAGCCTGGAGTGAGAGAGAGTGCAATAGAGAGAGAGGGAGACATAGATAGACATGGAGGAAGACAGAGGCTTGAGAGTAGTGCACAATCAAATGATTGATTGATTGATTGATTGATATAAATAGCAAGAGATACAGATATAGACAAAGAAAAAAATATTGTGAAGCTCACGGAGACCAATTCATTTCCTGCTCTTCTCTTTGCCTAAATATACACTTAAATTTTGTTCTGTCACATTTACTTTAAATATTAATGTTCTGGAAAGTGAAGACATCTCCATTGGTTCCTTATGAGGGAGAATATATAATCACAGTCTTGTAGCTGATATAGAGGAGCTGGCTGTGAATCTCATTGAGGCATTACAGTAAGTGATCCAACAGCCAACAGCTATTAATAATAGGAGGGGAGAGAGAGAGAGAGAGAGAGAGAGAGAGAGAGAATTGGATGTACATCAAATCTATACTATCCCATGTCCAATCTCTGTTTTCTGGAAACAATTTTGCAGAATTGTCATCCTAACTGGAGTCCCATCATTGATAGTTGGAACGAAATCAAACTGAACAAAACGAGTCAGTTGGAGCTGGATTCAAAGTAAAGGCCCACCGAGGGACAATGGAAGAAGATTTCCTAAAAGATAGAACTGTCCCACAGAAAAAGCCCCGATTCACAATGTGGCTCAGTGTTCAGTGATTGATAGCCTACTTGTACTTTGGTGCAAACTCATAATTTCAGGTAAATTATCCTTTTACCAGGTGTTCTTAGATTGCATCCAACTAAAGTTTGACACATGCTATAGACTAGGGTGGGTTTCCCCACTACCTAGAATACTGTCTTTGTCTGTGATATTTTAGACTAGTATTCTTTAATCTTGTTGCATTATGGGAAATCACTTTGGAAATGAATAACATTTGTGGGTTTGACATGTTAGCATACCAATGAAGACATTGAAACTTGTTTCTCTCTACTTTTCGCTGCGGCGGGTTGGTAAAAGGACAAGTTCTCCGGTATTCATCTGATCGATATGTCTAAGAACTAAAAAACATTGCATTGATGCACCTGGGACGTATCCTCAGTGATACCCCTCACTGATGATCAAGTCCCGACTTACGTCCCAGTAACTACCCTCGATCACTAGTCTCATTAGGGAAAAACCAGGGACACACAATCCGCTGCTCCAGAACTACAGTACTCTACCGGTCCTGGGCGGGCCACCCGGTGCGTGGAGGAACTAGGCTCTGTGGGTTGACTCCTGGCCGGGCACCTCCTACGCCTCACCAGGTCCACTCCTGCTCTCACCAGGTGCAGCCAGGACCTGTGCGTTGCACCAGACACTTCACTCGGGAGTGGTGGATTCTGCAGGCTCCACCGGCAGGGAAACGGTTGTGCCGCAGGCTCCACTTGCGGCTCGAATGGCCCTCCTAAAGGCCTCACGTGGCTTTTTTGGGCTTCCTCCTCACAGCATTGGGAGTTAACCACACACACACACGCACGCACACACACACACACACACACACACACACACACACACACACACACACACACACACACACACACACACACACACACACACACACACACACAGACACACACACTCCAGGGGCCCCTGTTTTATAGCATACAGTATGTATCAATAAAAAATGATTGCAAGCATGTTTTTATTATTATGAATAGCCTGCCACTGAGTAGGGTTTGGGGATTAGACAAACAGCAAGATGAAGGATGCTACAGCAAGTGATGGATGGGGAATAATGAACTGATTAAACTGTGATATGGGTGTGCTAATCACAAACAGGACAGGACAGAGTCGTTTTACCTCCACCAATTTGTTCACCTCATGCCGTTTGTCTGTCTGTGTGTTAGCACTAGCAGGATACAGTATCTCCAATAGATATATGATCGGTAGTATTTATTGTTGTTATTTGCATGAAAGCTTGTGGAAAGTTCATTCATGGGACAAGGAAGAGCTAAAAGGAAACAGTGTTGATTTGTTACCATTCATTGTTTCTGATTATCATAGTCTATAAAAACAAAATTTATGATACGACCCATATTGACAGAGAAGTCTTTCTATTTTTGCTGTATTTGGCCCTAAAATCCCCAAGATGAATTTTGTGGGCACACGCACGCATGCATGCACACACGCACGCACGCACGCACGCACGCACGCACGCACGCACACACACAGTGACAGTGCCAAAGTGCCAAAGCTAGTGTTGAAAGAGATTGCCTGATAGTATGGGGGATTACCCTTCATATTTGCACAAATTTCACAACTATTTTTGGTTTATCTCCCGGGAACTATGGATTCCTGATATCCTAATGAATGCACAGTACAATTTTGATTCAAAACAGACTATACAGTATGCAAATGTCTGCATAGTCTGCCACTACAGTCGTTTTTTTTCCAGCATTATTATCTCCACCAGACCACACCCATAGACTATTATCATATTCTATATTCTAACATCTATGACATAACTCATACTGACAGAGAAGTCTCCATTCTTTCAATTTTGGCCCTACTCTGTGTACCTAAAATTCCCAAGATGTATTTTGTGGGATGAGCACTGGCCTGACATGTGTAGCAGAGTGGCTCACAGCCTCAGCCTGATGGCCTCAAAAGTCTAATATCTCTAGCCTGGATTTAGCCAGGCTATATAACGTGGATTCACTCTCGCTTCCTCCCCGGTAGAGGCGGCGTCAGTGAATCAACGTATGTGTCTGGCCAAAGCCAGGCTATAATATATCCCCCAAGCCATAGGCAATTGCTTTTGGCTTAGTGGTTAAGATGTTGGCTTTCCACGCAGGAGACCCGGGTTCGAATCCCGGGTGTTACACATGCCCATACCGGACACTGGCTGACCACCAATACATAAACCTGATTCATATCAAATCATTCTCTGTAATTGATTGACTGCACTGAACTAGTTTGACACAACCCTTAATTGTTTCCTGTGTTACAAGGTGGTCATTTAACCTTTTGACCTAGCTTGTGATTTGCATTGTGTAACAATGAGGGATATAATCGTATAGTTTTCCTGTCCGCTATGTGCATGCCTGGGAAGCTATAGTTTAGGCTCCGTCTGCTGCATCATGAGACATAAAGATGTCAACGCAAGCAGGGGGAGGTCCCCAGCTAATGACCCTGTGCCAGAGGTTGCCACAGTCATTATGCCTTGCACAAATCCCAATTAAAGCGACAGCTCTGGCCAAGGCACCATTCCTGAGCGGAGCGAGCTGGGCCATTAGTGTGGAGATAATTGTTTCCATGTTGCACTTAAGAAACCACACATGCAACAACTGGTTGATCATCATGAGCATATGTTCAGGACGTGTCACCATTAATCGTGTGGGTTCAAATGATGTTTATATGTGTTTTATCATTGTTTGCATGTTTTCTGTCCCTCACTGCTCAGGTCATTTAACCACATGCACCCTGGCAACCCTATTATGGGCATGACATAATAGGCAAACAGTCTGCAAAAATAGGCAAACATTTACTGAAGCTAGTAGCAAGCTTGTAAATTGGCTATTTTCAGCAGACATTTGTTGTAGAGGAAGGGGGGGGAGAGCGGAGAGGAGACGAAGTATAGAACCATGGGGTACACCGGTCAATGAAGTATATAATATAGGGTTTAAGTGGTTCAAGTGACCGACGGGCCGACGGCCATGTTTGCTAATATTGTACTGCCGTGCCCATCTCCATGGACTGTACAATAGGCTATGACAGCATGTCAGGGTATTTTTGTGTTCATGAGGGTGTAGGGAAATTTAAAGTACCTCATAACCTCCATAGTCAAAGTAAGGTCCGAAATGCAGACTTGCATTCTGGGTTTGCCTACAAAAACACAACGTGCAAAAGAAGATAACACATAATGGTTTCCATCTCAATTCTCTCTGTCCTTGACTCTTTCCAACTTTAATAATAAACATGTGTATCTTACGTGGATAGAAAGCATTGCTTTGCATCGTTGGATTCTTTCCTATTACGATGAAGGGTGGAGTATGTATTTTTGAATACCTTATCAGATGGTAGTTGAATTTTATATCGTTTTTATAGTCCTTACTCCTTTCTGTTGATATTGTTCTTTCTCTTAATTGAAAGCCTCACATTCTTCCCTCAGTGTATCTTTAGTTCATCTTCTTTTAACCCTTAATGAGGCAAATATAAAGGAAAATGCAAATCTGTAAATTTTCAATATATTCTCAGGTCTGGGGGTGATAATGAAGATTTGCAGGAATATCACTTTGCAACTGAAATCACAGTTCTCCAAGATTGTTGTGAGTTCTGCGTATTAACCTAGAGACCGCTGCTCATTCCACACAAAATCCTATTTCAAAACAGAGGTTAATGTGCAAACAGCCACTATGCAACTGTTTACCACAAACTCAAACGAACTTATGATTTCTTTGTTTCACAGTAAAATTCCTGTGGCTGATGTTTATTACCAACAGAGGCTGTAATAGCCTCGAAGGAAATATGCCTGAGAGGACCTGAGGGGGAAGCCAAGTCTGAGCTCTATTGCCGGGGGAAGGAGTTTGTCACACTCTTGCACACAGTTCAGTACGGTAGGAAACCCTGCCTGGCCACCACAGCTTTAGTAGCCTATAACCACAGCTGAGCAGAGCTCCCAGAAGAGTTTAACCAAATTAACTAACTATTATTTTGGGCATGTCATTATAGACAATAATATATTTTTTGTCCAAAATGTTTCAAATGTTTTTGAATAGCCAATGTATAATTGGGCTGAGGCCCTTTCTTTTTGGAAAGTGTGATAACCTCTCCAGGATATCACATTTTAGTACAGCAATTTGTTATATAGCCTAACGCACCACACACAAAGTGTGTGGTGCGTTAGGCTTGTGTTGCTCAAAAGACATAATTTCTTTATCTGCAGTGCCAAAGTTAAGCTAGTGCTGCCTTTTAGGAAATATATATATTTTAGCAAATAACAATAAGCAACTAGAACTGCACTCTGTCGAGTGCATACTTGCTTGTTGCACACTAGTAGGCCATAAATGGCCAACTAGTGCGCAAGCAGAGCGCGCAAGTCCTTTCGACCGCTGTAAACTGTCAAATCTCAGTATCTCTTCTTTCTTATTATTCTTTTTATCTATTGTGTTGCTGTTCTGTACTGTGATATGGATTCCCCTGAGTCTGCAATAAAGAATCAATCAATCTGTGAAGGAACGTTTGAAATGTATAATTTTTAGGTAACTATTTGCTACCTACCTACTTTATGCATATAAACACCTAGTATTATTAAGTATGATTCAAGTTTCTATCTATATAAGTTTGGGTGAAGAGCTAGTCATACACACCACGTACTCTGGTCCCAGCAGATCAGGCACAACTTGCTATTTTATTTTTTACTGATTATGTATATAGTATACGTATGACTAGCTCTAAATGATGATGTAAGAGATATGGTCATTTGTGGTCGTTTGGTCCCAGCAAAGCAGGCATATACTATATAGGCATATACTATATATATATAGTATATAGGCATATACTATATACGTATACATATATACTATATAGAGTGTGTAGTTGTAAGTTGATTAGCGGTATACTGTGGTTACTTTGCGCCAAAAACCGTGACAGCTGTCCCGCCATTTGATGTTTATGCAAGAAAACAGCAAATCTGTGCCTGGTTTGCTGGGACCAAACGACCACAAATGACCATATTTCTTACATCATCATTAAGAGCTAGTCATACATATACACACCACGTACTCTGGTCCCAGCAGATCAGGCACAATTTGCTATTTTATTTTGACTGATTATGTATATAGTATACGTATGACTAGCTCTAAATGATGACGTAAGAAATATATATAGTATATATGCAAGGAAGTGGATGTGATTTGCAAAGTGAAAGGGGGTCCCAGGAAAAGGACATACACTGCTCTTGTCGAGAATCACACAGTTTCTCAGCTGCCAGATGGCCTTGTGATAGGCAGAGTTCTTGCTGATGTGAAAAAGGGCCATGTTCCAATCAGAGTCATGAATGTATCTGCAAGACCAGTACGGATTAAACCACATATTCAGCTGGCGGACGCCTTCCTTATTCAGGATGTGGTGCAGCGGAGAGATGACACTTGGCATTCAGCGGGTGGTGAACAGCCAGGCAATGAGAAACACGATCTACAGTTTGGGGAATCTAAAGTGTATCAAAGCAGTGACCAGGTTGTTCGCCTACATCCTGGGGAAACCCCCCCACCCTGTTGTGTGGATCTCAGTGCAGCTGCTGTTGAGGATGAGGAGCAAAGTATGTGTCTCCGGCAGTTTGTGGAGAAGAATGAGGATATTTTCTCACAACACTCAATGGACTTTGGTCACACCACAACTTTACAACATGAGATTCCCCTGATAGATGCTAAGCCCTTCCGTCTCCCATACCGTAAGGTGCCACCCTCCCAGTGGCAGGATGTCCGCAAACACTTACATGACATGGAGGAGTCAGGTGTAATCCGCTCAAGCAAAAGTCCTTATGCCTCGCCAATGGTCATTGTGACTAAGAAGGATGGCTCGTTGAGAATATGTGTTGATTACAGGAAATTGAATTCCTGCAGCACCAGAGATGCATTCCCACTCCCAAGAATTGAGGATGCACTGGAGGCTCTTGGGCAGGCTAAATACTTCTCAACCCTTGATTTAACGTCTGGCTACTGGCAGGTGGAGGTGGCGGAAAAGGATAGGCATAAAACAGCCTTCACCACCCCTATGGGTCTGTATGAAGCAAACAGGATGCCTTTTGGCCTACAGAATGCCCCGTCAACATTCCAGAGGTTGATGACCTGTTGCTTCGGTGATCTAAACTACTCACATCTCCTTATCTACCTTGATGACCTAATTATCTTTTCAAAGACTTTTGATGAGCATCTGGAGCGGCTCCAGTTGGTATTTGACAGACTGCGGGAACATGGTCTGAAGCTGAAGCCTTCAAAGTGCCACCTCATGAGGGAGGAAGTTCAGTACCTGGGACATTTGGTGTCCTCAGGGGGAATCCGCACAGATCCGGACAAGATCATCAAAGTGAAGGACTGGCCGCAACCCACTAACCGCAAGGAGGTCTTGCAGTTTTTGGGCTTCTCGGGGTACTATAGAAGATTTGTGGAGAGTTATGCAAAACTTGCAGCACCCTTGTATCGGCTAACCTCCGGTGACCCCAAAAGGAAGACAAGAGGGAAAAAGATGCGGTCTGTTCCTGAACGGCCCTTTAACTGGACTGAGGAGTGCATGGAGGCATTCCACATGCTGAAGGAGAAGCTCACATCAGCTCCATTGTTGGGCTATCCAGACTACACGTTGCCCTTCGTGTTGCAGACAGACGCCTCCGGAGAAGGTCTTGGCGCTGTTCTGGCACAGGTGCAGAGTGGGACTGAGAGGGTCATAGCGTATGCCAGTAGGGGTTTGGCCCCAGCAGAAACTCGTTACCCTGCTCACAAGCTGGAATTTCTAGCCCTTAAGTGGTCAGTGACTCAGAAGTTCTATGACCATCTGTATGGACACAAGTTCACTGTACTCACAGACAATAACCCCCTCAAATATGTCATGACCACAGCCAAACTCGATGCTACTGGACAACGGTGGGTCTCACAGTTGTCAGTATTTGATTTTGACATCCGTTACCGCCAGGGGAGGTGCAATGCCAATGCGGATGCTCTCTCTAGAATGTCTAACCAGGATGTTGGGAATGCACTTAAGTCATGCCCTCTGAGAGTAAGGTCGCGACGGGTCAAAGGGCAGCTGGTAGAACCAGACCAGGTGCATGACAGTGGTGCAGGGAGTCAGGGTGAAGACGCAGCCCAAGCTGGCCAACCAATGCACCAACCAGAACAACACACAGATTTTGGAACTGAGTCCCTTCCCTCGATGACCAAACAGGAAATAAAAGCAGGGCAGGCGGATGATCCTGACATAAGCCCAGTTCTGCAATGCAGAACATTGAGCACCAAACCAGGGAAGACTGAGAGAGAGAACTGGGGAGAACGAGGCTCTCTTCTCCTGAAAGAGTGGAAGAGGTTGGTGGTTAAAGATGGTGCCCTGTACCGCAGAGTCAAGGATGGTCAGCGTGGAATCACTGAACAGCTAGTGCTGCCCCGGAAACTACATAGGATGGTGAAAACTGCTCTACATGACGAATCTGGCCACCTGGGATTCGAACGCACATTCACTCTGATTCGAGAACGTTTCTACTGGCCTAGGATGTTTCAAGATATAAAAGAGTGGTGTGAGCAGTGTGAACGCTGTTGTCTCAGAAAGACCCCCACATCAGGCCTCAGAGCTCCCTTGGTCAGTATACATACAAGTGTCCCCATGGAGCTCGTTTGTATTGATTTCCTGACGCTGGAAAAGTCTGTTGGCGGGGTTGAAAATGTGCTGGTGGTCACTGACCATTTCTCCCGGTTTGCCCAGGCCTATCCAACCAGGAACCAGAAGGCAACTACCGTGGCCAGGGTACTGTGGAAGAATTTCTTTTGCCGGTTCGGTTTCCCAGCAAAGCTCCATGCTGATCAGGGACGGAACTTTGAAAGTGCAATCGTAAGAGACCTCTGCAAGCTCACAGGTATCACCAAAACACACACCAGTCCCTACCATCCACAGGGAAACGGAACCACTGAGAGGTTCAATCGGACTCTGATGAACATGTTAGGCACCTTGGAACCCCACCTGAAGCCTCGTTGGCCGGAGTATCTAGACACAATGACACACGCATATAACTGCACTCAACATGACTCCACCGGCTACAGCCCATACTATCTAATGTATGGCAGGCATCCTAGACTTCCAGTTGATCTTGTGTTTGGTCTAGCATCTACCGACCCACCCTGTGAGTACAATAGCTATGTCCAACGCCTTCGAGACTGCCTGAAATATACTTTCGACCAGGCTAACAAGAGCTCTGTACAGGCCAAGGAGCAACAAAAGAAGCACTATGACCGCCGTGTAAAGAGCCGCACGCTTGAGCCAGGAGACAGAGTTCTGATTAAAGTCTGTCAGGTTGAAGGCAGACAGAAGTTGGGGGACAGATGGGAATCACAACCCTACATTGTAGTTAAGAAGCAGACGGGGATCCCAGTATATGTGGTTCGGGCAGAGAATGGAGCAAAAGAAAGGGTGATGCATCAAAACCTTCTCACCCAGTGTATGTTCTTCCCAATGGGGTCGGAACAGACGGGCGAAGAAGGGGAGTCTGTGGAGGAGGCCAGCACATCAGGTGGTGTGTTGGATGGAGAAAGCGGAGTGAAAGGAGATGGAGAGGAGGAGTGTGACACAGAACGAAGAGAGGAAATTAATGAGCAAGACAATGAAGGAGGAGACCGAGAGGAAGAACCTAAGGAGTCCAACACTGAGGAGCAGGACGAAGATGACTCGTGGAGTGATTCCTCCCCTGTTCCAGTGCATGCCCGGAGAAACCCTCCAAGGAACAGGCACCCACCTAAAAGACTGAACTATCAAGTGAGAGCTATGGAATCGGCTCAGCAGAAGATTGACCGGGGCCGGAGCATATGGCAAAGAGCCAGGAAGAATCTCAGCAGAGGGCAACATTCACACCCAGTCACACCGTAACAAGCATTCACTCACACTCACTCACATTTTGTGTTGTCTAAGGTTACGATTTATTGACAGAGTTGTGGGACTTTTATGTAATAATCTCTGATGTCTGGGACGCCATCAAAGAACGAGGGGGTGTATGTAAGGGAGTGATGTATGTTTGCCAGTAGATGGCGTAGGTTTACTGTTTAGGTATGCTGCTGTGTTTTGCCTTTTGTCCCTCTGCAGCCACCATAGGCTGAGTTTCCTTTTGTGTTCCAAAAGGTAAGGAGGGATAATTCTGTACTGTGCAAATGAAAACAATTTAAAATAGTCTTATCAAAGTCTGAGTTTACTATAGAACATTACATAGATTGTTTGTTACATGAGTCATTTATGGTGTAAAGGAATCTACTGTTTCTGCACTATTTGTTCTGTATTTACTGTTGCAATGTCCTATGCTAATGGCTAACTGTGTGAGCTAATCCACATAGATGCTGACAGTAGTGTAGGGTTGCATGTGGCTGACTAACCAGCTGAGGTTTATTGAATAGGCCTACATTATGTTGTGTTACAGTGTTCATTGGATGGAAATAAGTCAAGTGCTGAATGAAACTGAATGTGAGTTTCCTTTTGTGTTCCAAAAGCTTCAATAAATGAAGGTTTGCTCAACTCAACCACCATTGGACGTCTTGTTACCCGTCTCTTTCCTGCCCTGGTATATTCCAACAAACATAAACACAACGCAGAGACCTAGCTGGGGCTGGTCGCCTGAGACCTAGGGTTACATATATATAGTATATAGGCATATACTATATACGTATACATATATACTCTATACTCTATACTGTATAAAGTGTGTAGTTGTAAGTTGATTAGCGGTATACTGTGGTTACTTTGCACCAAAAACCGTGACAGCTGTCCCGCCATTTGATGTTTATGCAAGAAAACAGCAAATCTGTGCCTGGTTTGCTGGGACCAAATGACCACAAATGACCATATTTCTTACGTCATCATTAAGAGCTAGTAATACATATACACACACCACGTACTCTGGTCCCAACAGATCAGGCACAATTTGCTATTTTATTTTTACTGATTATGTATATAGTATATGTATGACTAGCTCTAAATGATGACGTAAGAAATATGGTCATTTGTGGTCATTTGGTCCCAGCAAAACAGGCACAGATTTGATGTTTTTCTGCATCGAATGGCGGGACAGCTGTCACGGCGGAAGAGACCGGGCGAAAACATTACTTGCGCGCTCTGCTTGCGCAAGTAAATAATATGTTTATAACTTCTAGGATATTTTATCCTAGCCTGCTATTTTGATATAACACATCATCATCATCAGGTCTCTTGCTTGGCAGCGGGGGTGATGCCATGAGTAGCGCCAATCAGCTTCACCCATCTTTGCCATTTGGGTCGGTCCAGTGCCAAGGGCTCTGCTTCAGCCAACGACAAGTCCCAACGTCAAGTCAAGGTGTATGTCCCCCCTGGTGGTGATGGCGTCAATCCATCGGGTGCGGGGGTCACCGAGGGGGCGTTTCCTGCAGCGAGCAGCTTTTGGGTCAAAGTGGAGGATAGCGTGAGTGGGGTGTTCAGGGGGGAGTCTTTTGACGTGGCTGTACCAGCGAAGGATGGGTGAGTGATGATATGGAGTGGATATAACCCACATGTAAATAAAGACCTTGCAACATACAGTCCTTTTTGAGTGTCTGTGAGTAGCTAATCTCTGGCACCGCTGGAACAATCAGTGTTAAACTTTGCCCGCACACTTCCAGTAGGCCATTGTTTTTCAATCGGCCTTGTGGTGGTGCTATAACAGGCCGTTTCACGTTTTAGCCGATAACTCTTGAACCATACTGTATATACCAGTAGGTCAAAGGTCAAGCAAGGGATGGAGCTCGAAATTCGAGCTCATTACAAACTCGATAACACATTTATCAATAACCCAGGTAGAAGCTTTGGGCTTGTCGAGCCTGTTAGCAGCCCATAAAAAGTAACGAGCTCCACCTATAGTCCTATACCCCTGAAACACGACTTTCATAATCATGACGCAACTTCACCCTGTTTTGCACACCTTGCTACATTTACAATATTAACATCTATTCTACATAAAGGTTCCGATTCCAAATATAAAGTGCTCACCCCCGGACCACGGATGTTACAATTTTAATCGGGCAGGAATTAGCACCCATGCCTTGCCTTTCGTATTGTTCAATAAAAGCATTTGAATCCGATCGGTGGCCATTTTCTCAGTTCTTCCACTATATGCTTTCAACTACGTGACACTATCAGTTGGGAGGTGTATTGCACTCTGATACATTATAACGTTTTGAGAAAATGGCCACCAGAAGGCATGGGTGCCAATACCCGCCCGAGCAAATTTGTGTCCGGGTATAGCTATAGCTTAGTCGTAGAGCTCTTGCCTTTGGACCACAATTTCATGGGTTCGATCCCGGGCACCGCCAACTCAGCGAATGAGTAGCACGGCTTGGTGCAGCAAGTCGTGCGGGAAGTACTGGGAGCTGATGTTAGGTGTGGCGCTCCACCTCAGCAATCCATCTCCCAGGGGTCTAGCGGGGAATCCGGGGATAGACTCCCGCGTGCTACCGGCTGATACCGACAATAAGCCACTCCCGACCTACTTCTTCTTCTGAACCTTTATGTAAACGTTAACGTTGTAGCAAGGTGCGCTAGCAAGGTGCAGCGCAAAGCAGGGTGAAATTCCGCCATGGCGCTCGTGAAGGACGAGTGCCACATGAACCATGGCAAATGTGATGCAACCCCAACTAAATACAGGCCATGCCCATTTCGGCATGACAAGATGTTCTACTACTCCTACATATTGTTGCCAAAACCCACAGGGTTAGATCAAGATGTATCAAGTCAGATTTTTCAGATTCCAATCCAATTCCATTTCAGGGGACCCGCTGTGCACGAAATAGCCTATGTCACAATTAAATCATGAATCTTTGCACAGATACTCCCAGTAGGCCACGGAAGAACCCCCAATTGTTTTGAATCAGCCTCATGGTGGTACACAGAGGTTTTCAACTGGTGGTCCGTGGACCACTGGTGGTCTGTGAAGGTATTTCATGTGGTCATCCATTCAGTAAGTAAAGTGAAGATTTAGTTTTTGTTCGTGATTTTATTTTGTTTCATTTTGGAGAAACTTAGTAATTTCGTATTTGTGTGATATGACAGTGGAAAAAAAAAACCTTAATGCCCGTTGCACTGTTGGAACATCGGAACAAACACACACCGCCCACCCGTCGCCTGTCGGTAAAATACAATTATAAATCCATACAGAATGGCAATGACTAGTTTGTGCTCTTTAGATACCTCTATAAAATTACACAGTGTACACATCGAAAAGCAACACAGCAGACAATAATGTGTTATATGTCTTCAGATCCAGAAGCGATTACTTTATAGTTTACACAAGGTGTCAGTCATTCAGAAATAGTGTTTGTTCATGAGCTGGTCACTGGGCTCTCACTGACTACATGCATTCCACTGAACTTCCGGCCGGTGAAACGAATATGCTGTCTGGAATTGCATTATAGCGAAAATGACGTTGGTGACTTCCTCCTTTCCATATACCTTGATAATGGGGAGGAAGTTAGAAGAGGCGAGGGTGCCCCATGGGCTCCCCTGACTGCACTGAGCTGCGGCTGCTCTGTTCACAATCGCGGCAGGTACGTTCACAGCTACTGTAGCCTACACAGTAGGCTGCTGTACATTATGGAGTAGTTTGGGCTTGTTTTCACCGGCTGCAGCTGCTGCTCTGTTCACAATTGTGACAGGTGCGTTCACAACTACTGTACAGTGTCCAGCTTTTGGTGTGATAACACAAATGTTGTCCTACACAAACATTAAATCCCTTTGACGATTTGAATGGACAATTTTGAGTGTTCGTGTAAACAAAAACATTGCATAACACAAACATTGAAGATGAAGGTGACGAAGCAAATTATGATTGGCCAAAATGAGATGATGTATGTCTGTATCACTGTATGATAATGTACGATGATAAAATCGTACTTCGACGGGTGTGATTTTTAACATTCCATTCCGATTGGCTTCCAAGTTTTGCAGGCCCTGGATAGCCAATCCCGCCTGGCAGAGATCTGCACTCAGACAAGCGCATTTTTCTAGTCCTGTACCCCATGGGTGTAGAACACATGTTTTTATTGGCTACATAGTGTGAACTCTGCAACCACAAACCTGCAATATTGCAATCAGTACACATGAACTCATTTGTCATTTTGACAACATGACAACAAAGTTTATAGATTCTGAAAAATATCTTGTAAATTAGGAGACAACATGTTTGACAAGCAGGTGTCCATGTGAATCCAGTCAGCATTGACGACTGAGGTGAACCAAGCTTGAGCTTCAGTTTATATTTGACCAATGACTGCGGCCAGTCAGCGGTCAGGAGCAGAGATAAGCAGATGTCTGGTCTGGTTATCCCAGAGGAGGAGAACCATAGACATATAAAGGTAGACGCCCTTTCCGGCTCTGGAGCGTATGTGCTCAAGGGAGGGCAAAATTTCCCCGAGATTCCTTGCGAAGCACCGCGGAAGCATGAGCGTGCGTCACAGCCATCTATTTTTTTTAAATATCTATGGGGAGAACAGCAACAGCTAGAGCAAACCTCCCAGCTGCTTTCAACTACACAACCCTATCGGTTGGGAGGTGCATTGCACGCAAAATGGTAACATCCGTGGCCTGGGGGTGCAGTGCACCTTATGTTTGAATTCTGAACCAGACGTTAACGTTAACGTAAATGTAGCAAGGTGTGCAAAACAATGTGTAGTTCCGCATGCCATGGCGCTCGTGAAGCTCCATGTGAACCATGGCTAATACAGTCCAAAACAAATTCTTGGCTTGTGATGCAACTGCAAATACAGGCCACACCCATTTCTGCATGACAAGATGTCTAGAACATCTTGTTTTCTACAAAACACACTTTATCCTACACAAAACCCACACATCGGGTTAAATGAAGATGTATCAGTCAAAAGATTTTTCAGATTCCATTCCAATTCCAATTTCAAGGGGCCCGCTGTGCACAAAATAGCCTATCTCACAAATCATGAGCACAGCGTCTGATTGTTGTGGAGCTTTACACAGACACTTCCAGTAGGCCGTGGAAGAACTGCCACTCCCAATATTTTTAATCAGCCTCATGGTGGTGCTACAACAGATCACTTCACGTTTTGACCTATAACATCACGCATAGGTTGTACAATCAATTATTTCCTTGATTGATTCCTTGGACGCAACATCCTTGGCACCATTTCCGCCTGACTAGATCTCTGGAGTGATGTGATCAAGATGTATTAGTAAGGCTACGTACACACCTACACAACAAATGTTCGGTCCGTGTGCGATGTCTGATTGCTGTTTGATTGCTGCTCCAATTCATTTTCAATGGGAGTCACATGGTTTGACCAAACTTTTTTGTTTGATGAGGGGGGAGCAATCAAACACAAATGTTTGATCAAACCATGTGACTCCCATTGGAAAAGCATTGTGGTGGCCCAAACAAACGACCACACATTGCTTGATTGGTGTTTGGTACGTGTGAATCACGAGGCCTTAGATTTTTCATATTCCGATTGGCTATGATTGACTTCCAAGTTTTGCAGGCCCTGTGTAGCCAACCCCACCTGGCGGAGATCTGCACTCAGGGGAGCGCATTTTTCTAATCCTGTACCCCACGGGCAGGGGTGTAGAACAATTTTTTTTATTGGCTACATAGTGTGAACAATAATGCAATCTCATTTGTCATTTGGACAACATGACAACAACGTTTATAGATTATAAAAAACACTTCTAGGAGACAACTGCATGTTTAACAAGCAGGGTGAGGCGAAAGGAGAGAATGCCAGGTGAATGATGCTTGAGGCAAGTATCATGTGAGGAATCTATTCTATATCAAATCAGGCATCATGCTGTTTTGACATATTTTTATCACACGATGTGTGTGTGTGTGTGTGTGTGTGTGTGTGTGGGGGGGGGGGGGGGGCAGCGGACTGACCTCATATGCTTCCTCTATGCATGGAGTCCAAGCTGCTTCTTTTCACCTAACAGGGGAGAGTTTCCCCGGACTGACGTAGCGCGTGGAAGGAACACGTAATTGAATGAGCATGTGGATGTGCATGTGAATGTTTATCTTTGAGAATCTACATTCCTTTGACAAGGGGTCCATGTACCAGCTGACCCTCATGAAAGGAAATATTTTATCATCCTGATTATAGGAGTTTGTTTCCTTTGGTATGGCAAGTACTATCAAAGACCCATTCTTCAAGAATAGAAGAATAGAAAAAGCCCTTCAATAACATCTTAAGGAAATTTAATTAGCAACCTGTACTTGTACTTGTTCATTCAAAGGTAAAAAAAAAAACATTCCCATGAGCTGTGGGGAGGTCACATCCTTTTTCAGGGCATCAAGTTATCTTTCAAAAGCTAAACGTGGCAGCGAAGATTATTAGAAACGAACAAACCTGTCCAAAGCTGATAAGCATGTTGATACTGCATTTATTTGCAACCTTTCCCACTATGGGACCCTGCCTTCGACAGGGTCCCATCGTGACGAAGGCTTGTATACCCGAAACGCGTTGGTCTGTATTTTAATGATCTTTGCCGTGCCGTTATAATAAAGGCTCTTGGACCTCTTTATATTTTTTCATGATTGAACCCTCGCCAACGAGCACTTGTTTTCAGTTCACAACTGCAAGGACCGTGGCAGCGCTTCTTTTCTCTATTCAACAACTTGACTTTGAATTAGTCTTAAATTCATGATCAAACACATAACAAAAACGGTGTGTGGCCTGGGCCATGGCTCAGCGGTCCAGGCACCTTGGCTGGTAATCCAGTCTGGCATTGTGCCGCGGGTTCGGCTCCCGATCGACTTACTGCATGTCATCACCGCCCCCATCTCTCTCCCCATTTCCTGTCAGCCTGCTGTCTATCCCTCGAAAGCCACAAAAAAACATTAAAAAACTAAAACGTGCATGTGTATATTTTGATTGTACGCCATTAGGTTCAAGAGCCATGGGCCAAAACTGAAAGTGGCTTGGTATAGCGCCATCATGAGGTAGATTTGAAAGATCTGGGGTGGAGTGTCTTCCTAGGTCTACTGGAGTCACGCACACAATGTTTTATTCTGATCGTTCTAGCAGTTTGGGAGATCACACACACACACACACACAGACACACACAAAAACGTAATCTCCACCTCTGGCCTTCTGGCCTGACGGAGAATGAGATAAGTTAAGATGTGAAACAGACTTGTTGAGTTCAGTTTGTTGACACAACACCATGTTAGCACTGGACAAGTCTGCTGGTGCTACAGGCAGCAGGAGGAGGAAAGTGCAGTCACAACAGAGCTTCAAATTAGCACCCGCTAACATGCCAAATTCAGATGAAGATTGACTGTGGCGGGTAACAAGGTCAAGTTACGAGCCAATTTGGCGGGCGATGAATGAAGCTCTAAAATGCATGTCTGAAACGGCTAAATCACAATTATTCCTGTTGTAATCCTACAATTCCCCACATGCAGGCATATAGTGTACAATAGCTGCATGACTATAGGGTCTGTAGTTTACAAACAGAACATCTATCAAGGTTGCACACAGACCAGAAATTCCAAGGATCACAGGTTTATTTGTTGATGTTTGCAGAAAACGGAACGTTTTGTAGAAATAGTAGAAGGGCCACATGTTTGTGGGATGCAACATTTTAAGTACTGTGTCTTCGCCATAATTTAGTGATCCACTATCAGAACACAAACTCTTGCGGCAGCCTACAATAACTGCCTTCAACAGCGTGTTAAATGTAATGCAAATGTGGTGTAAATCTAGCACGCTTAGTTTGCTCGCAGAGTTGTGTTCAGCATGAAATTGGCGTGATTTATTTTACTCCTTTTTTGAGTAACTTGTATTGATCAGTGTGGAGGAATATCCTTTCTCTGCATTTGACCCATCCTAACTATTAGGAGCAGTAGACAAAACGAGAGACACAGCTTCTGATTGGCTGAGTTGGCTCAAGCGAACTTCACAACGTTCAGCACAGCGGCTCGCTCGCTTTAGCTCGCTCGGCGGTGCCTCGTGTGTGTGTGCGTGCGTGCGTGAGAGAGAGGCCACAGGTCAAGGAGGATAATATGTGTTAGAAATGCAATACAATTGTGTGAAAGTATTACTTACTTATGCCTATCGCTCCTTTTCATGGAGCATATAGGCCGTTGACTACAGTCCGCCAGAGTCCTCTATCCTGGCCCTGGGCCTTGTTTTCCAGCTGTTTCCATGTCAGTGTATAGTATACACACTGCTTGATGTCATTATCAAGGTCCTTGCACCAGGTGTTCTGCAGTCTTCCCCTCTTTCGTGTGCCTTGCGGGTTCCATCTGTGTGTGAAAGTCTTCATAGAATCAAGGACCTGTAGACTTCTTTTTTCAATGAAAAGGCACAACCTACATTCTCAGTTGGCATGGGTGGGGGGGTTTGGGTATTGTGTGGTCGACAAATTGCTTAACTATATGTAAAGTATAATATTGATAATAAAGTTTTCGTGTTGGTGTATATGTGAAGTTAATCGCAAATAAGCAACTGCATAATTCTGGAATACTTCTATTGATCTGACAAGATATCAGTGTCAAATGGACATTAGATGTCAGAGGATGCTGTCACGGTGTGTATCAAAATGGAACCCAAATGCAGGCAACACAGGCAGAGTAAGTTCAACAAGTTTAATAGTGATCAAAACCAAGGGAAATGCTTACATCGAAGTACAGCAGGCAGAGGTCAAAACCAAGAAAGCAGTTCAAGGGGCACGGTGGCACAGTTGGTAGTGCTGTCGCCTCACAGCTAGAAGGTCCTGGGTTCGATTCCCGTTGGGGACGCTGTGGGCACTGGCGGCATGCCCATACCCGAGGCGGGGGTTGGCGATAGGGACTTTCTGTGTGGAGTTTGCATGTTCTCCCCGTGTCCCCTAGGGTAGATAGATACCCTCACAAAAACATGCCGTAATCCTGGTCTCTAAAACTACCTCCCCCTGGCCAGCCGGGGCGCCTGATGGAGGGGAAAGGAACTGGTCGGAATAACGTGTCCCTTCCACGTGCTATGTCCGGCCGGGGAAATTCCCCTCTGTCAGGTGAAAAGAAGCAGCTTGGACTCCTCATGCATAGAAGGAGGCATGAGGACAGTCCACTGCCCCCCCAGGTTGGCAGAGGAAGTGTAGCGCCCAGGATTACATTAGATAATTGGCACTGGGTGAAATGAAAACTGGGTTACAAAATCATGGGATAAAAATTTAAAGAGTAAGAAAGCAGTTCAAAACAGGCAAACAAATCCAAGGGGGCAGGCAGAATATCAGAGTCCAAAAACAGGCAGGAGGTCAATATCCAAACTAGGAAATTATCTAGGAACACTAGGAAAACACTAGGAAAATACTGAGAACAGGAATACACACATGGTTATCTTCTAGCTAGGAATGAGGCAGAATGAGTCCAGTTTTGTAGGTGGTGGCTTGATTGCGGAAGTAGGCACAGGTGTGTAATGAGAAGGTTGGGCTGATGAGGCAGTGGGAGACAGGTGTATGGGTCTGCAGTGTGGTGAAATAGAATGTGGGAGTGGCCAGCATGGAGACACGGTCTGTGGAGAGACAAAATAAATAGTTAAATCACGTTTAATCAGAGCATTCAATGCTCCAGCCTCAAGATCTCAGTAGGCTGATGCAGATTGCAGAATGAACTACAAAGGGATACACAAGCACAAACAGCACTAGAATGAGAGGTGAAGTGTGTGAAACTGTCTGTAGGCACACTGGACGCGTCAGGAGCGTCAGAAGAAGCTGAAGCCCTTCTTCTTCGTGGGGTTTTTAGACAGCTGGTGGATGGAAAAGAAGCTCCACCTCCGCGCCCGACTGACACGACGGACAGCTTCACGGACGCGCTCTCCGAGCTTCTTTTCCATCCACCACCGGTCCAGCTGTCTAAAAACCCCACGAAGAAGAAGGGCTTCAGCTTCTTCTGACGCTCCTGACGCGTCCAGTGTGCCTACGGGGTTAAAGAGAGAGTGGTTGATGGCAGACCCAGGCCTTTTATCTGCCAGCAAAGGGGTGTGATTGCTAGAGGTGGATTCAGAGGAGCATGAGCAGAAATGGGAGGGGGGAGCACATTGCACAATTGCCAATGCTAATAGTTTTGACCAGATAGCAGGTTAATTGGTGACTGGAGGTGCCTGACAGAAAGATAGAGGAGAGACAGAGAGGCAGAACAGAGAAAACACAGACATAACAATAATAATAAGCCTTTATTAATGCATGGCTTGTCAATGTCTTGTATTGCACTTTCTTTTCACTCCCTTTTTTTGCTGTGTCCGGAACTTTCTCCCTGTTTTCATAGAACAAGTGCTGTTGGTGTGCATCACTTGTGATATGGGATCAGGATTAGTCTTGTTGGTTAATGGGACAATCAAAAGTCAGACAGCAGCCACAGTCGATAGTGCCCCTATGGACTGTGGCTGTAGGAGTTAAAGTCAATTAATATCGGGGTTGGCATGTTCTCCCCATAGGGTAGGTATACCCTCACAAAAAACATGCAGTAATCCTGGTCTCTAAACTATACCTCCAACCGGGGCGCCTGATGGAGGGGAAAGGAACTTGTCGGAATAACGTGTTCCTTCCACACGCTACGTCCTTCCGGGGAAACTCTCCCCTGTCAGGTGAAAAGCAGCAGCTTGGACTCCTCATGCATAGAAGGAAGCATGAGGTCAGTCCGCTGCCCCCCCCAGGTTGGCAGAGGAAGTGTAGCACCCAGGATTACATTAGATAATTGACAAATGGGTTGCAAAATCTTGGGATAAACATTAAGAAAAAGAAAGTCAATTAATATCATTATTCTGTGCAGCTTCTCTTACCCAACCCTAATAACAGTTGATAATGATTTGGCATAGGCCTATTTTCCATCAATATATCTGTCCATAAATCTGTTTAACCCTACACTAAACCCGACTTTTGTCACACCATCACTAATATTCCATAACAAATATTTCTCATCAAAATATATTAAGGTACAGCAATAGGCCTACATGGCAATTTGAGGTACTTTGAGGTACTCGTTAATATTTCAACAAGAAATTTCAAAAAAAAAAGGAAAAAAAAAAGAAAAGGGGTGAGGGGAATCGGTGAAAATGTGGGTATTGTTTTACAAATATTCATAAAAGAATGGAGCTGAGAACTTCTCCTTTGGTCCACCCATTCCTGGGACATTAATGGTCCAATGAAAAGAGAGGGCCCAGTGTGAGAATATGCAGGGTTTAACCAATGATGTGGGCAGGGAAGCACACCTACCTTGATGTCACTGAGCATCCTCCTGAAGGACCCATCAGCAACATTATGAAAATCATAATTGTCCGGGTGAAAATCACCTGCAGGTTTGGTGTTCTATTGTTAAATGTTAAAATGTTTATACATATACAAAACATCAAGGCTTTATCAGTTAGCCTGTCAGATTGCAATGTTGCAATCATTCCCACAAAGACCAGAAATGTTGCAAATGGAGGAATGTCATAAAATGACATAAGGGACGGACAGGCATATGCAGACAATGTTCAGTGACCACATTGTTGGTGTCACATGGAGACGCCAACATCTTTTTCTGGTCAATATATATATAATTATATAGCTATATGAATAGGCTTGTTCATTGATTTTCATTGCTGTTGAACATGTATGAACAAATGTAAACATTTAGAAAACTATTTGCAGAAAAAAGACGGGCAAAAGGTGGCAGTATATATATATAGGCTATATAGGCCTATATTGTAACACGGGTTCAGCCTATATGAACCTGTAAATGTGGCGCCCCCTGTTGAGATGAAATCACCCAACTATACTGGCTTGATAAAACAGTCATTCAATCATTTTTAGACATAATTTCCATTCATTTTATTTATATAGGCTAATAAACGTTTGCTGCGAGAATAGCAAATATGTTTTGAAATAAATTATATGCTGTGTAGGCTATACAAGAAACATGACCACAAAACATATAGTTACAAAAAATTATAATACCTATACCGTATCTTTAAAGGAAGAATAGTTTCGTCTATAATAATCTTCGCATGAATGTGGCTGTTAGGACTGTGTGGTCTCGCTCTCGACAAACAAAACCACGTGGCAAGCCATACTAGATTGTAATTATAAGTTAAGTTTAACGTATTTCCCTATATGCCTACATTACTCGTATATAATTGTTTTTGTATATATAGCTACAAGAAATGTTTGCCCACCAGGTAAGCATGTAAGCAGATGCATACGGACATTGTTGGACACAGTTCCCGAGGTGCGCAGTTGGGTTTAATTGCGCGCGCTGTCCTTTCAGCACCAAGTTTCCCTTTACGCAGGGCCACAATGCGCACGGTGGGGCATGAATGAATGAAATTCTAATATACCGTGGGGATTGTCCATGTCTTTATTTTCATCTAATTATGTAAAAACATAAAGAGTGAATTGTGAAATGAGAATGTAGTTGCATCAGTTTGCACTTAAACCATGTACGGGGATTTATTTAGCTTCTTTTCATAGTTCTGTATAATGTTTTTCTTTTTGGGGGAGGGAATTAGGCCAGCCAATTGCATGCCGTCACTTAAAGAGTGTTCTACCGACCATAGGGTATTAGCTACAAACTAATCTACATCATCTAGAGACGGAGGATAAAGTTCAGCTGCGGGTTGTTACACCCGTTGCTTCCGATGGAAACGGACTAAAAAAAATGCTTTAATATCAGTGCGTGTTTTGATCTCTAAAAATGGAACCGGTGTAGGCTAATAGCCTGTTAGTATGTACAGCCAATATAACCTTGTGGATTTTAAGCGAGCAAGGAACGTGAATCGAAAGGATGTTCTGAGAATAGCGCGGAGGTTATGAGAGCACTGCATTACCAATACGGATGCCCGTATCTCTGTGGTGCATGTCGGCTGATTGGAATTCCAATCAAAGGAAAGCTTCCTGTAACGGCGGACTGCAGATAGAAGTGGAGTGACGAGAAGGGAGGGGGCGCAGAAAACTTCTCCAGGCACTGAGTGACCAAACTGATGTGAACTTTCTCTTCAGGAGGAGAGTTATAACGCGATTCTATAATTAAAGACCTGGCATGGCATGGTAATCCACAAGGGACAGGTCACTACGTCCGCAAGACAGAATAAAAAGTGAGCGGCGGCACCTTGGCAAACGATCTGACACTTTGCTAAGACGGAGTTGTGGATCCGTGCACGGACGGCGGTTATTTTCCCACCCTTTCTGTTTATTCAAGGATTAGAAGATGACCACAGATGCCGAGCCAACACTTATAACTTCAAGAGACATTATATTACCCACTCAATCATTTATTTAAAAAAGGATCCATATGGGGCTGGACACCGCCAAGCGCTGAATTGATTTTACGCGTGACTTTATTCCCGTTTTCTTGTTGGACGCACTGGAAGTATTGTTTCCTATACTCCCAAGAGGTTACAAGCTCTAAGGTAATCACACTTTTATACTGCCTGCTTGCATTCACCAACATTCCCTTCTTCTGACTAAAATGATCCTAACAACTTTCGCCATATATAGGCTACCTGTATATTTCATTACAAAAGTGCCTAAAGCTCATCTAGGGATATTTGGTCTGCATGCTTTACACGGTCCTGAACAGAACTCTAATTATCGAATTGCCTCTAATTCGATAGGCTATAGAAATACAGAGATCACGGGGCGTTCACACAATAATGTGACACATGACTGAATGGGGCATACATGGGCTATTAGCCTATACATATTATCACACCATCAATGATGGACGAACAACTTTTGGTAATGAGTCTGAGAGAAATGTGTGCGCTGGGGGGCTGAGTTGTGACTCAAACCTCTCTTGCAGGTGTGTTCTAAACTGTGTCCGAACTGACTGAGAGACAAGAGGAGAAGGAGCTCGCCGCTTTTCTCGGAGTCTGCGGGAGCGATGAGCGGACTGCGCAAGCCCGTCATGATGGGACTCGTGCTGCTCCTGTGCACTATTAGCGGCCACCGCGGCGAGAGCGCGCACACGGTGGCTCCCTCCACGACTGCAAGGGACGACAAGAACCTGCTGAGGCGGATAGCTGACATGGTGAGACACGTGGATTCGAGCCGGGGCCCGAACAGCGCCGATAAGGTGTCCCCGGCGTCATCATCCACATCCCGGTCGGTGGATCCAAGGGATTTACGCAACCACAAGGCGGACAGAGGAGATCAAATTATTGGTGAGCAGTGACCCATTAAAGCCCCCCCTATTCTGAGTGACAACTGTATTTGGACCGACTTTTACAATCTACATTTTTAGCCCAAAATAGCTGCAATTGTCGTTCCTCACGGGCATGCTGCCTAGTGCCTGGGGTTGAAGTGGTTAATATGTCCCGAGTCCTGACTTTGGGGCCCTATAGCTTGACCACCTTGAACTTAAAGAATGTTCTTGCCTATAGCCTGTACAAACGCATAAGAAGTTCATAAAATGCATTTATGGGCATTGTCATCTGATAGCTGTATAAGCAATAGGCCTATATCAATATCTTTTACTCGCAGTTTAAAAGCTGATGTCCCTTTTTATATTTAACAGAAGTATTCCCCAGAGATCTGAGGAAGAAAGAGAAGTTTCTCAAACATTTAACAGGTAAGCTCATGTTATTGTGGCCTACTAGTATAGCCTATAGGCTACTATGAGCGACAGGTGTGTGTGTGTGTGTGTGTGTGTGTGTGTGTGTGTGTGTGTGTGTGTGTGTCTGTCAGAGTGTGTGTGTGTGTGTGTGTGTGCGTGTGTGCGTGCATGTGTGTCCATGACTCTGAGAGAGAGAAAGTGTGTGTGAGAAAGAGGTAGAGGGCCCAGTGGTTCCCAAACTGTGGTGCGTGCACCCCTTGTGGTGCGTGGGCACCTTCTAGGGGGTGTGCGACATGAAAAGGCTATGGTTTAATTTTAAATATATTACAATATATGGCAAGTATATGCAACATAGGCTATATATGCCATATTCAGGTTCATATATGTGCATATATGTGGATAATTAGGAAATGTATGTCTCCATATAGCTTATGCAATTTATATTTCCATGTGAGGGGGTGCGTCAGCTATAGGTCAGGAAGTAACAGGGGGTGCACGGCCAAAAAGGTTTGTGAACCGCTGAGATAGACAGTCAGAAATAAGAAGAGAATGGTATAGGCAGCTGTTATTGTTGTGGGCAGGCAGGTGGGTGTGACCTGGATTCATATCAATGCATGTTCTCTTGCAGGTCCTCTGTACTTCAGTCCCAAGTGCAGGAAGCATGTATACAGACTCTACCACAACACCAGGGACTGCACAATACCTGCATGTAAGTTTTGCAACCATGCTGAGGTATGCTCCAGTCTGAGCTCATCCACATTGTTTTAGAATCATCGCACATGTTTCAGATGAGCAGCGGTGGTGGGGGGGGGGGCTGGGGGGCAGAGCATGCAGCATGTACCTCGTGCGCAGTTGCGTATTTGCTACAAGTCACTCCATTTCATCTCGTCTTCTCCACAGACTTCAAAAGATGTGCACGGCTTCTCACGCGGTTGGCGGGCAGCCCACGGTGCATAGAGGGTTAACAAACGCAAGGTACAGAACGACATGTCCTGTCAATTCTGTCATGAAATGCTTTAGAAGGCCAAGACCCTTGAGAGACATTCCTTTCAATGAAAGACATGTGCAAGACTGCAAATACTGGCGCTGGGCCACTGTTAGACAATGGGATCAGCAGGCAGGTCAGCTTCATGGGTGATATGATATGTCTGGGTGATTCACAGCACAGCACAGGTAAAACATATGGCGATACTGTCCCAACTTGAAAGAGTATTTGACACTACTCTAAATGTGCGACCCATGAAAATCCATATGGTTCGACAACCGTCTAGAATATCAGTCAAATACTGTACATAACCAATGGGACGAATAATATTATGTAAGAATAAAGTAAGAAGAAGAGTAATATTGCTCACTAAAACAGGCAAAGACTCGATGCATGTGCCAATGTGGGTGATTTCTTCATAGTAAACGGGCCTAAAGTCCTTGTTTTGGATTAATACACAAGCAAAAGTTATGCCACATAATGTGTAGCCCAGTGGCAGATAAACAACATTATTAATAAGGGTCAGTGAGCAGTTAATCACTTTTAGTCTCCTGCACCCTCAATGTACTGCCAGATAAGTTTTGCCAATGTTATTATCCTTTTGTGTCAAACAAATACTGTTTATGCATGCTGTTGTAGCTAGCTACACACTATTAACAGCAGATCAGCAACAAATCATTTTTCATTGTGCTTATGCAAAGGATAACATTTTTTGGGTGCTGCCAAGTTGGAGACAGCACTAAATCTTACTTACTCTTTCTTGTAGGTTCAAGCCAAACCCGAACTATCCAGAAGAAAAAACCCGGACAAAAAGTGCCTTGGACAGTAACAGGGAAGCTAAGCACTCTGACCATCCCTGTCTGCTATTAGGCACTGCATTCTCCTCCAGAGTGGTCTCTCTTACTGAGGTGTGTGGAGTACAACCATCCCTGGCCCTGCCTGGCCTCAGCTGGAGGACACCACTTGTCTCTGCAGAAAGCAGCAAAAAGACAGACTATGATATACTGTAGAGCGTGAAGGTGGACAGTTGGACACGGAAAAGAGATGGTATGAAAATGTACCAATGACTGACACAACCATCTTGAGACCTTGTTCCTTTTTTCCCAAAACAAAAAGGGATTGGAGTTATTTTCTTTTCTTTTCTCCTTCTTTAGTGTGTGTGAGTGTGAGTGTGAGTGTGAGTGTGTGTGTGTGTGTGTGTGTGTGTGTGTGTGTGTGTGTGTGTGTGTGTGTGTGTGTGTGTGTGTGTGTGTGTGAGACAAAGAATCAAAATGTGAGCTGTATTTTAGGTGTGGATGTGACATGGCTTCTAACATTGGTAGTGGTATATTGATGTTTTGGGTCGAGCCTGCCACTTCCACTCAGTGCTGCATATTACTGGACAAAAGGCTCTCTCAGACCCCAGTCAGCAGAGCTGCATTCTTTCGTCTACTTGTGCACTGAAAATTATGATTAAATTATTAATCGCATGAACACATCCTTGCCTCTTGATGTCTTTGCAGGACATTAAAGTCATAGATGCGATCTTAAGGTTGGGTTCAAGTTGGGTTTAGACCTATAATTTGTCTGCTAAAATACATTTCTGTACTTGGACCCACAGAGAACATTAGCCTCTTCTTGCACATAACCCTAACCACAAACTGGTTGTTTTAAAAAAAATAAAAGGCCAGTTTGTGAAAGTGTGATGGTGACCAACTGACAATCCAATGTTTTGACCGACATCTGGTGCTTTTGTTCTCTGAAGGTCCAAATACTACAGATATATTGTATAAGACACAAATTATATATGTCTAAAATCAATTAACTTTCCCTTTAAGTAATGGTTGCAAACAAAATGTTAAGTTGCAGACCTCCTGTGAATCTTGGTTGAGCGTGGTACATTGTATATTTATATCCAAGTTGTCACAAGTTTCTGCTGTACATTATGTACACTAAACATTCTCACCAAGTGCAATATGTACATATTGTAAAAAAGCATAAAAGGAAACCTTATAACTAGCATAAATTAAAGTGTCTGGCATATATCAAATGGGTGTTTAAAAAAGCATATATATTTAAAAAATTAAATATATTTAAATAAATTATAAGATTGGTACAAATATGAGTGGTCTTTGTTTTGTATTGTTAGCCTATTGTCAGAAGGACTTTTAAAATGAAAATGTAAAAGTACCTGCAAGACTTTGTTATTTTAAGAAACACTTTAAAAAAGCAAAAACAGAATGATTTTTTGCATGTGGGGTCATTTGCAAGCAAATATTAGGCAATGTTTCTCAGACCTGAATCTAGTTTAAGTGCAAGAAGCAGTTCACTCAAAACAGGACATGACTTCAGCAGAATGAGTATTTGAGAAAACAAATATTGGTATATAAACATTCAATTGTTTATGTTTAAAACGATAACGCAAGCAAACTCTCATTCTGTGTACGGAACGCTTCAGAATTAGGCAGAATTCTGCAGTCGTCATACACTTGTATATGACAGGGTGTTTGTACAGGCCATCTGGCACAGCATTTACTGTTAACAATGCATGAGTTGTCCGATTCTAAAAGCACAATACTGTCCTACCTAGACAGCCCTTTTCATATTTTCTTCAATATAGGCTTTTCCTGTTTTCTTCCTTTGATTGGATGCTAAATTAATATAGTGCATGTTACAAATGTGACCTAGTAATGCCCTGCTGCATACTTAGGTAGACACATTGGGTGCGTTCGGAAATGCGCACCGGGAATGTGGTCAGTTTGTTGAGTGTGGTGGGTGGTGACGTCACAGAGTGCGTTCAGTGTGCCTTATTTACGAACGACCACAGCTGTGACGCATTCACACGAATCACACCGGCCAACCCCAGCTTCAGGGTAGGGTCGCTCAGGTAGGGCACTCGGCACACCCGGTGCGCAGCGCACTGGATTTTCGAACGACAACGCACCGAGTGCACTGAATAAACGAACAACGCGAGAGTCATACCTGGGAGCTTCCAGTACCAGGTTTTTACTGCTGACAACTAGCAGCTTGAGTGGAGCCAAAGAGCACAACAACAGTTGCTAATGGAAAGGAGTGCATTTCTCATTCAAATTATATTTTTATGACTTGTAAATTGTGCCATGTTCCACCTGCAACAATTCTGAAGTTAGTGGTAGTTGCATAGGAAAGAGCCTTGTTGCTTTGGAGTCATTCAGATTAGAGTAGATCACTCTCTGGGCATCACACAGAACAGATCCTTTCTCTTTTTTTTGGCCATTCCTTGATTTAAAAAAAGGGGAACAAATGCATACTGTAGGTGTCAAACAGCAGGTTTAATAAAACACATTTTTGTTACAACAAACAGAGGTTGGCATGAAACAATATATTCCAAACAAAAATAACAGTAATGTCAAGAATGTAACTAAACCAAGTAGGAATGGACCAAGAAAGTCCAAAACCAAACTAGGATTAGCATTTAGACTATAATTAACTTTGACCTCAGTCCCAGCCTTTAACCTTGCCCTATGATCCCCAAAGACCTCTCTGGTCATGCAAAATCATCTCAATGGTATCTGGATGTCTGATGACTGTGTATTGAGACGGCGCTATTTAGGATTATGTCTGAAGTTGGAATGGAAATATTCGGTTATATTTATTTTATTGACGCAGAAAATGGCTTGAATTAACACTCAACAAACTCCTAAAAGGCTTTGTTCTAAAACACTGATGTTTAATATTAGTATTATTTTAAAACACATGTAAAGCTTAATTTATAGTGCATCACATGACATTAGCCATTTTGGGCGGGAACCCCTTTTGGTGTTAGTATTATGTTATGCTTTAGCTATTGAAAAATATCCGATCTACAAGCTCATAGCGTGCCACCGAGTAGCGCGTTACAAGCTTGTAGGTCTGCTATTTTTGAAAAATGGAAGAAAGACTGACATAGAAACATACTGTAGCTTATTCCTCAGGTCGAAATGGGTTAAAAGAACTGACGTTATTAGCTTGTCAATCTATTATTTTCGGTGAGCAACCCGTTGTTCTGAATCTACAGTATAAATTTGACTTAAGACGTTGCAGAAATTGATCTGATGATCATTCCTTTTTAATCACAGTATCGCAGTATGTGAGGGTGATTCCTGGCGCCGGTCATCTGAGGTCACACCGTGGCCGTTAGTCAGTGCTCTCCAAAAATCCTTTGCAGCATCTCAGGCACTGTTCGTACACCTTTTCAAAGTCTGCATCACTTCCCTTCATGGGGACAGATATGAAAAAGAGATGAATTCTAAAGAAATGCTTAAGATATTCAAAAAAATATTCGAATGCCACATAAACACAATTACATTCATTTAATTACATTATTATTATATATATTTTTTACTTGTGGTCAACAGGATGAATAACCACCCTTGCAATTAAATCCACTCTGGATACGGTATGGCTCTTAAAGAGTCTATTCCGTCTACCAGATCAGTTTGTCGGGAGGTAATCTCACAAACCACAATTCTGATCAGTGCCAAATTTCACACTGCCAGTTGGATAATTTTAAGTCGTTGCACCCGTCGTAACATAGCATTTTAAGCTTCCTCCGTCCTCCAGCACAGCGATGTAACGGTGAAATTGGGGACCTACAAAAATATGTGACCATCTTGTGGACTTCATCATGATGACAATGACTGAACATAAAGTAAATCACTGCCGTTTGTTTATTAACCTAGTGGTATTTAGGCCACGTATGTGTCGGAATAATTCCCTGTCGGAACGATGACACAGCACCTGTGTGTCAGTGTGTGTGTGTCAGTGTGTGTGCACCAGCGTGCGCAAGTCTGTTTGTCCAGAGTAAATCGTACAAACCACTGCATGGATCAGTCAGCAACAATTAAAAAAAAACATTTAACGTAAATTTTATAATAGAAGGCAGTGGGATCGGGCTGAAACCTGGCCCAAGTCATACATCATAGATACAGAGGTGGTCATACAGTAGCGTTACGCTTTAATCTCGCCACAAAGCGGGGTTCTATGAGCTGTGGTTCCAAACATTGGAACCTTCTCATTGAGATAGAATGAGAACTTCCGCATTCCAATCTTACAATGGGAGTCTATGCTTGTCATGTGACTTTCTCTCTCAATGGGTATGGAGTCTATGGACGTATGGTTGAAGGCACACTGCTATTATACCCCGTCTTGTTATATTGCATGTAGGGCTATATACAGAATCCAGATCAAAATATCCTAGTTTGTCCTTCCCAATCGGTTAGAATTAGGGGTGCACGATTATGAAATTATGACCGATATCCGATCTCCGATTAATTGCAGGGTCACTTTCCTGGGGTTTTTATGTGGGTAATATGTGTTTTCAGATATTTCAGTATCCATGTGTCCATGGGCTCCATGATGTCTAAAACTACAGTTTTGCCTTCATTTCCCTCTGCCAGTTCCTACCACTACTCCCTGCCCCAATTGCCCTGAGTGGACTCTTACTGGATCATCATCATCAGTCTTGGTTTAGTTTGTCAGAGTTTGCTCTAAGTTTTAGTTAGAGTTCAGTTTTCCTATTGTTAGTTTAGTGTGATTGTGATTGTAGTGTGTGAGTTTGTGAACTTTGAGAGACTTTTGTGTTCTACGTTCTGTACCGTATGTACTGTATTTGTTTTGTAATATTTAATTAAACGTTTACTTTTTAATTCTGTTTCTGTCTTGAAAAAAACTAAATGTTATGCTTTTGCAATTTAACATTAACATGTCACATTAGCAGCCATTGTTAAAGTGAATCACATTTTGGACTAAGTGAACCTATTACATTTAATTGCCCCAATACAAACAGAATCAGAGAAATACCCGTTACCTGCTTATTAGAAACTGACAGTTGCTATGTATTGTTTGTGCTTCTGACTTTAGCTGGCATATTCTGCTCCATTTCCCAACTTGACATCGGCCTCACGCTTGGACTAGGAAAACTTGTGTTTTCCATTTATCCTCCTAACACACAGGCTCCGCTCCTTAGCTTGGCTTTCTTGCCATGTTTGTGGCCACTGGTGAGGGACCGCAGCCCAATATTGTTGAGCCTCCCAAGTTCTTACATGACTCCAAAACCACGAGTTGCAGGCCTGTAGTTCTGTTGGCTACCAGAGGCACACAAATACACGCACACGGGAAAACGCTCAAGTTGTTAACACCACGTTAACACCAAATCCAGAGCTAGCGACATGCTGTTAAGATTGACTGCATTCACATAAACGTCTGTGGTCAACCACAACTTCTCCCTCCACCTCAGTCACTAATATTTTTTGTATAAATTAAATCAAAAGAATTCCATATTGCCATTTCCAAAAATCCTAATAAAAAGCCACAGTTATTCAGACCAACCATTAGTCCAAGCCGCAGTGATGCAGATAGATTATTAGTCCAATACGGGGCATTATCAAAATGTCATATGAATTATGTAAACCTCACTGCAAAGTCAGTGCAAGCCAAACAGGCAGTTAAAGTGCGCGTTAACATTCCTAAAATCTTAATAACTCTTGTTTTAGTGCACATTAATAATATACTTCCTATCGTCAGACTAACACCAACGCTTACCCAAAGCCAAACGTGTCTTCATTATAATTAATTGCATTTTTATAGCAATTTTCTACGTACTCAAAGATTATGGTTTTACCTCTGTTGATTTTCACAATCTTTCAAGAACCCAATTTACGCTTCACAAAATGGCCAAAGACCCCACGTTCTAAGAGTTTGGCAGAACCTACAAAATGCAGATGGAAGCATTTGAGGTCGAAATAAGCTATATGAGCCACGGAACATGACATGGCAAACTAAATGGGGACCATAAAAAATAAAAAATAAAACAATTTGGCATACCCGGTACATCAACGTCATGTAAATTAAACAATGGTTTGGGGATGATACAATATTTACAAGATGTGTCCAGACAGGAAAGATTAGACCTAAGTATACAGGTCATCTGTTCTGATTACTGGCTGTGAGTGAAGGAGAACACGAGTTGTGTGTGTGAAAAGTGAGGTAGCCATAATTTCCCTGGCATGAAGAATATAGCTCTCGTTTGCTCCAATTTGCTTTTATTGTCTGCGCCTTGCGCCTGGGTATGATCCTCTCTCCCTGTGGGGGGGGGGATAGTTTCCATGAATGCACTTGTTTTCCAAAAACACTGCGTGCACCTGAACCTGATATACGGCCACAGTTTCTTCAAAAACTAACCGAATACTAATTATGTTCCGTCTGCATTTTGTTAACAGTTATATTTATCAGAATCTATTAAACTTCAGCTGTAAAACAAGTTATATATATTACATTAGGTAGATTGTTATTTATACATAACATAATTAAATATTTTAATATAATACACTTTAATTTAAAAGTTCATGCCTGTGATTTCATGGAGGCCGTGAAGGCTTAAGGACATGAGGCCACAGGCGCCTTGATGCCCGTCTGCTCTGTTGCTTCAGTTTTCTCCTCTGCTACCTTCCTGTCAATATGTTATTTTTTTAATAGAAAGAAGAGGAAGCACTTTGTGGTCGGTCATTAACGGCAAGTTAATTTGGCGAGGGTTCAATAATAGATAAATAAATTCAAGTTCCTTCCTCTGTGGGCTGACAATCATCCAAGTTCGAAAAGAAGTGGCGAACGCAAAGAAAATCCAAGGCACTCCTCTCAGTTAAGTTTAAAAAGCCTATATTTTCATGGCTCAGCTAGGCAAAACATTTTACGACCTACGCATTTCGGCTATGAAGGGGGGGGGGGGGGGGGGGAACGGGAACCTTCCAATTTACTTTATATATAGTATAATGATTTAATATATCAATAATAAAAACAACTCAACACAAGAACATTCTAAACACTGTAAAATGTATTACCCTATTTGTGGGGTCACTGTAATATCTTGAGCTCAAAACCTACTCCTACACACTTTCACTTAGAAACTTGAATATGAATGAATGAGTGAGTGAGTGAATGAATGAATGATGAATATTTTAAATGTTTTGTAGTTTTAGAAATAGTTTACTTTAAAATTATAATGAAAGGCAATGGAGGATTTTGGTATATCACAACTTCTTCATACTTTCACTTTGAAATAATTTGCAGTTTTCGAAAATATTTCACCTCAAGTGCCCAATGCATTGTCAATGGCCATGGCCATTTAAAGGGTAGAAACAGCAAAGAACACAAGTCTATGTCTTTTACAATGGCCTTGTAAACCAGATTGGGGAGTCCAGGGAGCCAGATTGCTCATATGCTGAGTTGCTTATGCCAGGATTCGATCCCACAACCTTGTGGTTCAGAAAGTGCTCTTCCTATTAATACCCACCAGAATTAATTAATAACCTCGATATAATTTCCCCCGTTCAACCCTTATTTTCATAAAGAAGCCAGAAGCGTCTGACTCAACCAAAACTAACCCCGACATGCCATACATCACTCCCCTTCATCACCTCCATCATCAACACCTCGGTAAACTCAGGCTAAAATCTGCCTTGGCTTCAAGTCAGCCGGAGTAACGCCACTCCTCAAGAAACCAACTCTTGGCCTGGGCCATGGCTCAGTGGTCTAGACACCTTGGCTGGTAATCCAGTCTGGCAGTGTGCCGCGGGTTCGACTCCCGATACCGACGGCCTTTACGGCATGTCTTCCCTCCATCTCTCTCCCAATTTCCCGTCAGCCTACTGTCTGTCCCTCCATGAAATATATAAAATAAAGCAAAAAAAAAAAAGAAACCAACTCTTGACCCCTCAGATTTCAAGAACTACAGACCGATATCACTCCTTTCCTTTCTTACCAAAACTCTTGAACGTGTTGTCTCTAACCAGCTCTCTCTCCATCTCTCATTGAACAACCTGCTGGATTCCAGCAGCTTGTTCAAAGTCAGGATTCAAACCAGCCCATTCCACGGAAACTGCACTCCTTGCAGCCACAGAAGCACTACATGCTGCCCAGGCTGCCTCCCACTCTGCAGTCGTGATTCTTCTAGACCTGTCAGCAGCATTTGACACAGTGAACCACCAGCTGCTCCTGGATACCCTAGCTGATCTAGGCATCGCCGGGACGGCACTAAAGTGGTTCTCCTCCTACCCAACCGACCGGACCTACCCCACAGGGATCTGTACTTGGTCCCCTCCTTTTCTCTCTGTGCACTAAATCTCTTGGTGCCGTCATCTCTGCTGAGTCTACTCACAATCTATATTATCACTGCTATGCCTATGACACTCAACTGTTTCAATCCTTCCCCCCCTCTGCTACTCAGGTGGAAGAGCGCATCACTGCATGCCTGGCTGACATCTCACAGTGATGTCTTCTAACCACTTCAAGCTGAACCCAGACAAGACTGAGCTTCTCTTCTTCCCAGCTAAGTCCTGCCCCATGCGGGAAATAACTTTTTCCATAGACAACGCCTTGGTAACCTCAGTCCCAACAGCCAAGCACCTCTGTGTTGTCCTGGACAGTCGGCTCTCGTTCAAAGCACACATGACAGCCGTCACTCGATCCTGTAGGTTTACACTCTATACAACATCCAACGAATTAGACCCTTCCTCACCCAGGAGTCAGCCCTGCTCCTTATCCAGACATCAGTCATGTCAAAACTATTGTAACTCCCTCCTTACTGGCCTACCGGCATGCTCACTTAAGCCTCTCCAATTAATCCAAAATGCCCCAGCTTGCTATGGAGTTCGCACGGGTCTGCTCTCCGATTTAATCCAAAGATCTAAGCTGTGTGATAATATACATTTTGAGTTAAAACCATTAATATCAACCCATGTCCCTGCACTGTAGCAATTAGTAAAGCTGGTGATGCCTGTCAGTCATTGCAAAGTAACTAAGTGCATTTACTCAAGTACTATACAAGTGCTTATAATTCATTCTTTTCCATTTTTGTTACTTCTACTACAATTACATAATTTGACAGCTTTAGTTTATTCTTACTTTGCAGATTTTATTAATACAAAACCTCGCACCAGGTCCAGGCACCTCTGCTGGTAATCCATTCTGGCAGTGTGCCGCCAGAATGGATTACCAGCAGAGGTGCCTGGACCATTGAGCCATGGCCCAGCTCAAAGTATATTTTGATAATAAAACATTTGTAAATTTCAAGCTCCAAAACTCCCACACCACATGACATACCCCCCGTTAACAATACTTTCTAGTTTATTCTATACTTTGACATACAAGTGTCAAAAATAGCCAATCTACAACCTCACAATGTGTTGCCTTGCGACACACATTATTCACATTATTGCTTGTGAAGCAAACAGCCTTTTCCCCTCATTTATTTAACTGACAGTGAGATTATGTATTCAAAATATAATCACCTTAAGCCTTAAGTTCAATGTGTTGAGCCTTAAGTTCAATGTGCTGTGTGTTCATGTTCACACATGTACTGCCTTTTTTCACAAGGTCAGAAAATGGGCTTGTAAATCTTTCTTATTTAGCAACAATAGCCAAGCCTCATTGGTAAAGGATCAAAAGAATAGAATGTTTAGACAAATGCTTTTTTTTCCGTAATAAGTAATAATATGTTACTGTGGAAAAGGATCACAGACGTTGTGCTGCCAGGTTTGGGTTCATTGCTTCAATATGTGAAAAATTTAGATAGCACTGTACTAGGACAGGAAGTCCATGGACACACAGTTTGAGCTTTTGTGAAATAAGCAGCTTCATTTGTATTCAACATTCATTCCTTTATTTCATACTATGTATTATAAAAATCACACTCGTATGAAGTGAGAGGTGCTCTTATCATCATACATCATCACGGACACACAGGTTCCCCACTCCACAGGCACGTACGTTACCAGTCAACTAAAGAGCCATGGCCCAATTTGAGAGTAGCAACGCAGCACCGTGGGGAAACTCTCCCGTGTCGGGTGAAAAGAAGCAGCTTGGACTCTTAATGCATAGAAGGAAACATGAGGTCAGTTCGCTGCCCCCCCAGGTTGGCAGAGGAAGTGTAGCACCCAGGATTACATTCGATAATTGACACTGGGTGAAAAAATGGGTTATAAAATTGTGGGATAAAAAACATTAAAAAAAAAAGAAGCCTCGGCCGGGAGGCGAACCCGGGTTCCCATTCCACAGGCACATATTCATCATTGTTTTATTTGATGTCCTTGCTGTCCTGGTATTTGGCCTTTGTGCCCTAAAAAAACTGAAACCGTCCAAAAGCCAAGTGGCCTTGCACCTAAAATGACAAAAGAAAAAAGGCCTGGACTGAATAAACATTTTGATTGGGCAAGCACAATGAATGACAGCCTCGCTGTCACAACTATTGTCCAACAGCACAATATTTACTTTTGAACTGTTTTTCTTTTAACCTGAAGTCATATTTTTTGGCCTTGACACTACTCCATTCACCAATAACACTACTCCATTCACCCTCAGCTCAAACATCTGCTCCTCCGTCAAAAACCTTGGCGTCACCATTGACAGTACCTTCAGCCTCAACAAACATAAGCTCTGTAGTAAAAAGCAGCTTTTTGGGCCATGGTTAAACCTCATTTCCCACCCGAACAGCTGGAGATGGCAATTCATGCTTTTATATCCTCTCCGGTATTGACCAGTCCACACTCAGGCGCCTGCAGTTGGTACAAAACGCGGCTGCTTCGCCTCCTCATTGGCACAAAAAAGCAAGAGCACACAACTCCAGTTTTAGCTACACTGCACTGGCTCCCTGTCACTTTCAGAATCCCTGCACGCCCTGGCCCCTTTATATTTGTCAGAACCTTTGGAGCCCTACACCGAACAAAGGGCACTGAGGTCAGCTAACAAGGAGTAGGGGCGACCGCGCCTTTGCTGCTGCTGCTCCTAGGCTTTGGAACTGCCTGCCCTTCTATATAAAAAGTGCCAATTCTTTTAAATACCTTCTTAAAATTTAAAATGTATTCCTTAACTTTTAGCCGCACTTAATGTTTGTGTCTTGATCTGTTGCACTTTTGTTGTTGTTGCACTTGCATACTTTAATTGTTGATGTTTTTTTGTTCTCACCCTGTACAGCTAAATTTTGATTGTTTGACTGTTTAATATCATGATTTGGCTGTTGGCTTTGTCCGAGGCTTAAATGTCTTTAAATAAATACTTTTGCTAACGTCTATGGGGAAACCGAATGGGGAATTATTTCCTGGTGCCCTCGTCATTCTGAAAGTGGGCGGGACTGCAATGCTCTATTTTTATTGCTAGTATGGGGATCAAGATTGAAATAAAACTAACCCCATTTTATTGGGTGAAAAAAAAAACAATTTTATCATCAAGTTCCTTGAGGGGGATCCAACGTACAAATGTTTACACTCTCAGAGTGAGAGTTATGGGGATAAAAAGTTTGAGAACTACTGTAGGGATTAAGTGGTTAAGGGTGTGGGAATCCACTATCATCATTATGCTCCTCATAAAAAGGCAAGACTTACATAATATGGGTCTTTGATGATCAACTGTTTCTGAGGGTCATATGAACCAAGGAGTTCAATCTTTGCTCTGCAGTTTTTCACGGAGTTAGCCTTCTTTTTCAGGTCGCTGCACACAGAGAGAAAACAGATTACAAAATTGGAAGGAATGACAACTCCTATCCAATATGTGTTTGGGCCCAGACAGAATATAATCCTGTATGTCAGAAAGAATAAAACGGATGGACATTTCAAATACGGTGTCCAATATGTAGATAGAAACGTAGATAGTAATCCTGATCCTCCTGACCACTATTACAATAGCTTGGACATACAATACAATAAATGCATAGGAACAGGCCAGGGTATAGAGAAGCTATAGTAGCCTACTATGACAGTTAGCAAACAACGCGAGACATCAATACAGATGACGTTTAGGACTTTATAAGGCATGATTCCAGTGTCAACAGATGGGTACTTTTCCACTGTAGTGTCTACACATAGATACTTACTTGGATCTGAGAAACTCTGCAACACCTCCAGCAGCAGAGAAACTACTGTACAATCTATGGAGGGTACTTGTGCCAAATTGGGAGCTGAGCCATAATCCAGTACAGGGCTGAATCTAATAACAGGAATCTCCATGATACCGAAAATCTAATATTTTGTGCTATTTAAGACAAAATCTCAACCTTGGCCTAATTCATAAAAAGCACAATGGACTAAGCACATTTCACTAATTGATAACAATGAGGCAGAGATTGTTAAAGTCGTGGACGAGGCCCCCTTTTAAGACTGGTCTCTATTTCTCGTTCTGGTCAGCTTAACACATGTGGAGGGGGGAAAAGGGAAGGAAAGGGGGGAAATAACAGCCCCCAAAGAGCAAAGACAAGGCATCCAAGGAACTCAGTAAGCTGCTTACAGATCAGATCCGCTATAGGCATGTGATCTCAAAATGATCCTTAAACGTTCAAAGTAGCAAAAGTCCCTCCCCTTGGAAAGAGCTTAAGGAAGGATATTGCTCATTAAAGGGAGACCTTCACCTACACATTACATATAGGTTTGATGTTTTTCAGTGATTTTCTTGTACAGATGTGTTATTTGAAAGACTGGCACATGTCCACTGTGGGTTATTTTCTAGGTCATTTCTCTGCACTGATGAGGACATAAAACACATACCGACCTCTTCCAAACCAGGCTTATTTTCAGAGCCAACAAAACCGCTGATGTTTCAACGGCCTGAATTATAAAATGGGATACTCACAGACAGACTTGAAGTGTATTTTTTTGGAAGTGTCAAAAAACAAAGTCTAAACCATTTGGACATTCAACTCACATTCACTTCAAGGTTGAATAAATGAGCAGATAATCACAATGACCAAAGTCCAATTTAGTTTTTGTTACTCTGAAACTGGAGCAGTAAGTCCTTTTGAATGGCAGTCAACTAGGACCATGCAATGCCACAGCATAGGCTAGACGTTTTTCAAACACCATGTCCACATGGAAGTTGTTCTCCCAACTGTGATACACACCCACAGAAACTCAAAACACTGGGACTGAGTCCAAAATACGCATACCTCAAATTGTTCTCGTCCATGCACAGGATGTAGTCAAAGCTGATGAAATCTTCCTTAGTCACCTAGAAGAGTGAGGGAAACAGAACAGAACAATGGTCAACGTTGGCACTTGCTGAGCAGGCATCACACTGTATTAAGCATTATTTATTTCGGGGCATTCAGGCAGGGTCCCCGTCCCCGAAATCTGCTGCTTTGATTTTATTTTATTTTTTTAATCGCAAAGGATGTGGCATAGTGCTCAAAACGGACATTTAAAAACCATTCTGATCTCATAGAAAACTTGGCAGGGTGCCCAAGATCTCAGAGTGAGAGAGAGGATAAAGGGGGGGGGGGGGGGGGGGGGGTTAGACCCTCTGGTTCAGACCTTACGACGTCATAACTAATCCAACCGACGGGTTGCTAGGATGTGTAGCGCATTTTCATTGAAAAATATTCTGAATTTTTTTCCAGTTGGCCTCTCCTTCTGCACCATACTCCTTGCTCTTTTGCGCATGATTGTGTTAACAGAGTTATGAAAGGAATCAAAGCAGCACATCTGTGTGGAGGGCTGTTGTGCAACAGCTTCCAACAGGGCTGGCGATGACTCAATGAAACAAGCAGCAACCACAGCCTCTTAAGTAGTTGTTAAGGAGTTTGAATTTAGAGCAGCAGTGTTCAAAGTCCTCCCCACGGGCCAATTGCGGACCAGGCCCCACGGTACAATTTTGACTGGCTCACAGCAAACCTGACAAAAGACCATCGATATTTGATATTGATGAAATAAAATTGTTGAAATCCAATACATTTGTATGTGACTTTAATATGGTCCAAAAGCACATGATGATAGGTAGGAGATGTAGTTGGCCCTTATTGGGCGATTTCATATTTTCTAATTTGGTCCCGTCGGAAAAAGGTTTGGACACCCCTGATTTAGAGGCATGTTGAAGAGAAGGTTAGAAAAGCATGAGGCTGAGGAGAGAAGAAAGAGGCTAGTGACAGACGGAGTAAACTGTTCTCAATAGCTCTAGCAGCCCCATCTAGATAAAGTCAAGACAAAGCTGATTTGACAGAGACACCTTGGCCAATTAAGGGAACGCTAGAGAACTGGATGGGTCGCATAATGAGAAGTTTGAGAACCGTTTGCTTTGATTCTAAACGAATAAAAATGTTGGCATTCTGTGTTTCCAATTACAGCCTCTGGAATAGAGGGTATGCTGAGTCGTGACATCATCATCATACCCGGAAGTTATGCGGGAACACCTACGGAGTGGGAAAAAAATACTTTCTGGCCTTGACAGCCCCTACTGTACATCCAAACAGAAAAGTCCTATCTGAGATTGTATTAAACGACGTCAACAACGATAAACTCACTTTACCACTCGATTTGCCACTCATTTTATGCAAGCGCATTGCGCATACCCTCTATTGTATGGCTGCATTTTACATCACAAAGATCAGATAAACAAATATAAAAATGCATGCATACTCGCACGCTGTCACAAGTCCTTTGTTACACACTGTCTCAGAGACATGGTGGTAATAACTGTACATGTTGATCTCTCTTTTTCAACCTATATCTCTCTCTTTCACTCACACACACGCGCACATGCACACACACACATTGAAAGCCTTATGTGAACCCTCCCATGAGGCAGACATAGGCCCTGGTTAGATTTCTCAAATGCTTGACTGACAGCTAAGCAGGGAGGCTGTTACTGTGCATGAGGAATGTGTTGGGAGTCCACAGTTCAAGTTGAGAGCAATTTTAATACACAGAAATATATGAAGTTATAAATATAAAACTAGGCAATTTTGTGATTTCTTGGATTCCAACCATTGTGACCTAACCTGCTGGGAAATATAGCATTTCTACAACATTCAGTTCAACTTTAGGCATTTGTGGTGCCCACTTTGAACAGAAGAGAAAATGGCAGTGCTTTCTATAGAGGCCCCTCAATACACAATTCAAATTTTGGGTTGATTGGATGATGTGTTAATGATTTGTGGAAATAGGCCTATCCCAAATAACTTGGAAGACAATAATTAATGATTACAATATTGAATATCAAAATGCTGTTTTGTCAAATGACTCCAGTGATCATGTACCGTATATGCCACATTTTGTGACATCTGGACAAATTTTTCAAAGGGGGGGGGGGGCTTCTCCCTTAAATGCTTCACATTAGTGCTGAGATCTAGATTCAGACACCTATGCAATCTCATTTTGTGAAGAATCGTGCAGCATTAGTTGGCTGTCCAATTCATTTTAGTTACTCCTATGTTTTCGCGAATCGTGATCTCTATTGACCTATAGCTAAGCCGCTCCCCAAACTGCTATGGTCCAATCACAGCTAAGCATAACATGGGTTAGACAAACCTCTCCACCAATAGTTTTCCTATATGATAAAACATTGTTTTAAAACAGAAATGCCACGCACATACTGTATTTTTCCAGTGCATATGGCATGCCTTGTTGACAGATTTGGAAGGTCTGGTTCCAAAAATGTAATGTAATGTGTAAAATCCATGATGTTTACATTGGAATGAATGAGCCCGGCTGGAAAGTGTCCAAGTGGGAGTGTCTAAGTGGGAGAGGCCGGGTCTTAGCTATACAGGAGGAAAATCGAGATTCGCATTTGAGCAAGAATCGTGCATCACTACTTCACATAGCGGGAGTTATACAGTTTGGGGGAATACTACTAAAGTGTCTTAAATTATCCTTCTCAGATTGTATTTTTTGGAGCGGTGCCTCCACTCCATTACGCAACTATGCGTGTCCCTATTTAGGTATACGTGTCCGTGTCTGTCCAAGCACGGGAAGCTGCAACACAGTAACTCTGTCATCTCTCGACCATTTCGCACGCGGGAAGGCTCGCCGAAACAGGCCTGGCCCCCTGGGTATGTTCCTGGGGGTCTGGATGTTCCGGGGGCCCCCGGGGACAACCACACGGTAACTCATTTCTCGAAGATTCTTTCTTAAAATAATCAAAGTACACTACAATACAGAACAGAGCACAGTACAATAACTATAACAATAAATGTATAGTTGCACCGCTAAGTTCACACAGGTAAGATTTTTTCTGTCTTCTCCATCTTAAGGGTTTCTCTGAACTACTGTATAGTGTAGATGGATGTTACTTGCATCTGTGGACCAATCCAGAATTAAGGAATAAAGAACTTTCTTTTTACTATAGCAGTGTGTGTGTGTGTGTGTGTGTGTGTGTGTGTGTGTGTGTGTGTGTGTGTGTGCACACGCGTACGTGCGTGTGTTATTGAGGTCACGATTATTATTGACTTGGGAAACACTGAGCATTTTTTGAACGTTTGTTTTTATTTAATAACGTCATAAATGTTTTTTTAATAGTGTTTTTTCTAGATTTGTATTTCTTTTCCGCTTTTTGCTCCTCGTTATCGTTTGGTCATAGACTACTTTGTATTTGAATTTCAGATGATTAAACAAATTGATCGTATTGCCTTGCGGTGCAGACACCAACTTGTCTGACCAAATTTAAAGCTCTCTATCCATCATCTTGGCTTGACTAGAGCTGCACAATTGTGGGAAAAATTATACTTGTAATAAGATTATCAAATTAACTACGGACGTAAACAACTTCTTGGGTGCTACAGTGCACACACACGCACACAGTTTCCTTTAGTTACTGTACTGCCTCCATACGCAATTACGCATGCACAAACACACACTGTAAAGGACCCATTTTTATGGCTCGCAAGTAAATAGTATAGTATATATATATATTGTTCACTCCTCAGATGAGATTTGAAGTCACGATGAATGTGAAGTTGTAAGTTCACATCCAATAACTCTAACATCCAGCCAGAGGTGTCTGATAAGCTCCAAATTGCTCCACATAATCTATTATGAAGTGCATTGTAGTGTGCTTGCGTCATAAAGCATCTAAATTTTGTTTTTGTGGGACCAGCACAGTCTCCAAATGGTCTGCTCTTTGGCTGGCCTGTCTGCATACTGGCAGCAGTAAAAGTTCAGCAAAGTTCAGAAAACACACAAGTCGGGGGAGACTAAAAGAGAGGCTGACCTAATGAAAGAATAGCCCTCCATATTCTTCCATTGCCCTCTTTCTCTGTCCATCATGTCAAAGTTCATTGTGAGGATTGTGGATTTGCCTGGCTTCGGGCCAAGGGTTGAGCCTCCCCATCCCTACTTTGAAGAGATTAGTTTAGTGCCTGACTGACTGGGCTTGCACAGAGATAAATGAATGAGACTGCAGATCCACTGCACTGGGTGAGACTCCTCCATATTTCTGGTGACGTGGTGAGAGAGCAAGCATATTTGGCTATAAAACACTCTTTTATAGGCTTTTCCTATTGTGTAGACAGGATAACAAACTGTTTATCGCAGAAGCTTCTTGGTGTGAATGGGGCTTGGCTATAAAAATCTGTTATCTACAGCAAACACCATTCTACAAATTAGTCTTTAAGGATTTGAAAGCAAATGCAAATCTTGAACACAGATTTCATATCTCTGAAACAAAATCACAGGTCAGTAGATAAACACTGTCATTTCATATTCCTATTGGTATAAATAATATTAAAATACTTTGAGGGGCGCTCCTATGCCCAGCTTTGTGTGTTTGTGAGTACCAAATTTTAGATGATTTGATTGGCTGAGCACAGAATGTGCCCAGCTTTGTGTGTTGGATTATGCCTATCTTTGTGTTGTGTGTAACAAATTTGAGATGATGATGTATGACGATAAGAGCACCCCAGCCCTCACTTCATACAAGTGTGATCATTTTTATATAATAGATAAGTATTATGTATTTATGATGTGGATAGGCTATGCCCAGTTCAGTAGCTAGGTACCCTTTTAACAACATGACATTCTGTATACCCTGCCCATACTAGAGAACCATATGTCAAGAAAGAGGACCCCCGGGACAACCGGCTGTACCTGTTGAGCCCTGTGGTTGGTCTCAATGCCATGTTCCCTTAGGCAGGCCAAACCACGAGCATCCGGCGAACTGCCTGTATTCCAGTCAGATGTAGCAGCACTGTCTATCACCCACTGCAATAACAGAAAACACAGAGGGGGGAAAGGCTAGCTGCTGCTAAAACAGGTGGTTGACTTGGGTGGGCGTACCTGCTTGGCCACGTGCCTCATGGGCACATCATGGCTCTTCATGCAGGCTTGGCCACGGTGGTCTGGAGGGTTGCCTATCTCATAGGTGGAGGTGGCAGCACTGTCTATCCTCCACTAGACAGAGTAGTAGAGGATCCATTTATCGCACGCACGCACGGTCGCAGGCACAGTCGCACACACAAACAAAAATACATAATCCCACTCCACAGCATACTATGAGATGGGCTCTTGAGAACAGATTTATTAGTAGGGCTGTCACGATTATGACATTTTAGTTGACAATTAATTGTCGCTCAAATAATAAACGATTTAATTTTATTGTTGAACATTTGAACATTAGAAATAAAAATGACATTTCTGTTTGTCAAATTGTTTACGAAGCCTAAAAGCTAAATAACGTAATTATTTAATAACTTTATACTCACTTTATATGAATAGTGCGAATAGCTGATCTAAAAGCTCAAACATAATCATCTCATGGCACATTTTGAGCTTGCTATTGTCCTCTATTTTGATTATGTTTATGCATCAAATAATTGCGATTAGGCAATTATGTAATAATTGTGACAGGCTCATTTATTAGTGACACAAACACTTGAATTTATCCAACACTTGCTGGGCATTCATTTAAATCATACCATATGCATTCAATTTTCTTTTTTTTACCAGCAGCTAGCTACACTTTTACACAATACAACCAACTTTCTGCAGTCTCACACTCATGCACTGTAGTTATTAACTACATAAAATATAAATGAATTAGCCATGTGATGTTTAAAAGAAAACAAATGCTACAGAATTGTATTCCTTTAAATAAATTTGTAATAAAGTATCAACTAACCCCCAAGGTTCATTCAAGTTGATCTTAAGTCACATTATAGTCTGTATCTTGGTAAGGTAAAGTATCATGCAATTTAATGCAGTTAGTTCAATATAGTTTCTTAATCTGTGATGTCTCTAGAAATTACCTTGGTTCAGCATTGCTGTTTAAAAAGATATAAAAGATGTTTTAAGCTGCCAAATCTCTGCTGATCATTAATGGAATGCTTTTAAAATAGTTGTAGGACTAGGACAGCATGACACCTCATCTGCACAGGCAAGGAGCGAGCCTTACGATAACGATACCACGCGAAAAACTGAGTGTCGGCCATCAAATAACCAATAAATAGTTGTGTGTACATCTCTCAACCACCTCGTCAAATAAGAGACTCTGCGAGCGAAAATAGGAGGGATGGACGATGGCGCTGCACGGTGCGTTGTCGCTTGCAGTACATCAGGACAGTCTCATTGAAAAAAACATGTATTTTAATTAGATTTCCTCGTTCGCATCGCTGGCAGTGCAGATGGGGTGTGACTGGGTGGGTACAATAAATAAATACCCTGTACAACTGAATTGAACAGAAGTTTTATGTTGACATTACAATTTGACAAAATATTATTTATTTATTTTGCTATAACACACTGTGACGACTAACTTGTAGCAATATTGGCCTCTATTGTAGAGTTATCCCGTCCGATTGGTCTTAATAATCATCATACCTTATCCTCCACACCAGCATCTGCTACCATCTTTCTGAAGACTGCTTCTGCAATGGGGGATCTGCAGATATTCCCTGTTCCAAACAAACCAAGAAACAATTTCATGAACATGTGAACATTTCAATCTAATGTATAATTTTTTTTTAAGTACATGTTTGTGACCTTGACCAGACCTTGTGCTGTTCAATCATAAATATTGACGAGCTATAAGCATTTGTCTAAATGATACATAAAACAATCAAACCGTCTGAACTGAGTGGTGCTGTTGGGGTGCCAGACTATTGGCTGTCGGACTATGTAGTCTGTACTGTACTGCCTCTCATCATGCACCTGTGCATGTGCTACACCGCAGTCTGTACTGCACTGTGCTCTATGCTGGTGTTACACTAAAAACTAGATAAAGTGCCAATCGGCACAGGTCTCCACCAGGGCAGGTCAGGTTGTGGCCTCATGGTGGCGCTATAACAGGCTGTTGAGGAAGATTTGGGCCGGAGGTTGGTGTTGGAGGGATGCAGGTACAATGTTTTTGTTTTGCACAAAGCGGCCTCCTGGTGGCGCTATAACAGGCCGTTCTGGAAAGTTTGGGGCAGAGGTTCATCGTTGGCATCCAGGGAGTGTGTGTGCAAAATTTGGCATCGACCGGTTGTGTGTGTGTTTGTGTGTGTGTGTGCGAGTGCATGACGCGACTTGGCTTGTTGCCGAGATTAGCTGTTCACGGACACACGGACGGACGGACACACACACTGACGGACGGACACACGGACGGACGGAGTGCAAAACATACTCTCCCCACATGCCTTCGGCCTGGTGGAGACAACTACTGGTGTTACACTAAATACTCAACTTCCCATCATGCACCTGTGCACAGTGTGAAGCTCAACAGCTACTTTGTCACCTGTTGGTACTCTAATTGTACATACAAAAGGGACACACATTGCTGATCCTTGGAGTGGCTGCACCACTCAAAAAGCGATTAGTTTTGGAAAAGATAAAACACCCCAAACTTTGGATCTCTGGACACGTTTTTTGGGGCCTTGACCAATCGGCCAACTTCACATGTGTTCTTACACATTACAGAAACATCTGCCTGGAAGAATAAGGAATCATTGATTGATTGAATACTTCAAAAGTTTGCATAAAAAGGCACAAGAAAGTACAGTTCAGTCTGCTAAGAGGATTTAAACCCAAGAAAGCCTATTGGCTTGTTTCCATTGGGGTCCTTCATTCATACTCAATTCATTGAAACATTTAATGACATACAAATATACAGTACTATGCAATGATATTATGTTCAGTAAAAAGTTCTGGGGGAGCTTTGACTTTTTACTGGGGCCAGTTTCAAATTGCAGGCAGCAACATGTAGGCCTATGTGATCTTTTGAGAGCGGTTTTGAAGGAGTTGGTTGATTGAACAATATTTATTAACAGATTGTAGAATGGGTACAGTTCAACGAAGGTACAGGTCAATACAAAAACTGCTAAGAGAAACCAGAAAAAGTACTAAGACTTGTTTACATCAGGGTAAAAAATTTCAATTCATCAAAACATTTAAAGACATACAAATATACACGTCTATGCAACAAACGAAATCATAATGTATACACATGAGTCAGATAGGGAGACTGACTGACTGAATCTAGTATGAGAAGATATTGTGGATGATGGATCCATTCCAGCATGAATATTCATCGAATCTACAGTAATACTGTATATAGGTGCGATGAGGTCGCCTAATTAAGGTGTTTCCCCTGACGCCAATAACCATGACGTTGGTTATGTAACTTATGTAACACGTGACGTACGCATCAGTTATTCCACGGTGTATTCCACGGTGTATTTTACGGTGTATTTTATCGATTGAGTCACCAACATCTATTTTTTTTTAAAGCTTGTTGTTAATTTATTACTCTATATATAAAATATATATATATATAAAAAAATGTAATGTAATGCCTGAGATGAGAAATTATGTTTTTCTGCCAGTCCTTTATTTTCAAGGGGGGAAAGTCCAATTCGTAGGCTACCGGTTTCGTGGAATGACTCATATGCGCATATCTCTGTTTTACAATTACAATTATGGATCCTTCTCGTCGTCACTTTCAGAACTGGTGGAAAAGACAGCTGTAATAACTAGTTTCTAAACCGTTTACAATCTACACAGCAACATAAAGCACTGTCATTCATTTAAATACCTATAGGCTATGCGTCACACAAACACAAAGCAGTTTGAATGTGTCAGTGTGTCATGATGACACACTGACACATTCAAACTTGCTTTGTGTTTATACTTCAGTGTGGGTTTAAAAAGACATTTCTTACCCAAGCACACAAACGAAACTGACTTGGTACTGCCGGCTGCCATGTTGCTTTGAAGGGTCCTGTGTCATGTTCCTTGGATGGCCAATATATGCCTGATCAAAAATAATCTCCCCACGCTGAGCGAGGTTTCATAAATAATATCAATCTAAATTGCTATATAAAAGCAACAAATGGCCCGACATTAATAACATAATTATTTGATTTGGTAACAGATTCTAACGCCAGGGCTCCACTGGGCGCGTTGCGTCACGACACGCGTGCGTCACGCGTGCGTGCGTCAAAAAACGAACCGGTTCAATTTTATGGTGACGGAGACGCGACGCAACGCGGGCAGTGGAGCCACCCTCCATTGATTAAAAGGGCACATTCCCGACGCTGACGGAGACGCGACGCAGACGCGACGCAGACGCGCCCAGTGGAGCCCTGGCGTAACTCGATTTCATTCAAATGCATAAAGTGCATGAAGTCACCTGACACATAGGACCCGCTTGGCCTGGATTTGCATTTTGCTTTCAAATGGAAGTACCGGTAATTACATTCACAACTATTATCGATTGAGTCACCAAAATATATTTTTAAAAGCTTGTTGTAATAACGGTGTTGATTAAACCCTGTTAATATATTACTCTGTATATTGAAGTATTTATTAACAACAGTTTGCAGAATGGGTACATTTCACATGAAAGCACAACTCAATACAAAGACTTTTGTGTGGACGAAAGCATAACAGTTGTTCACAACAGGGTCCAGTCCACCATTTTCAATTCATCAGAGCCAATAACAATAACCATGACGTTGATGATGCAACACATACTGTACATCACCTACGGTTATGAGTCATTCCACTGTGTATTTTATCGATGACTTCCGCACACCCGGTAGCTAATTGTGCGATGATGATGACGAGGCGAGGCATATACAATGTAGAAAGGAGGGAGTCCGAGGGACACCCGCACACCGCCACTTGTTAGTTTCAGAACAATTTACGAAGTACAATTAATTTTTTATATCAATGCATTGCTGTGTTTTAAAATGAGGGAGTGACATGACTACATCTGAAATGACAGCAGTTGTTTGACCCCCAGGGGTTAACTGGGGACAGGGAGGACCTCCTTATATGGCCAGCACACTCTATAGTAGGGAGGATTATCACAACAAAACAAAAAAATAAGTGATATTTGAATTAAGTGAAATCACTGAATTGATTGATTGATTGAAATATTTATTAACAGTTTGTAGAATTTACAGTACATTATAATGGGTAGCGTACAATTAAAGTATGTCTTCTCCTAGCTCTGGACTGGTCCATAGCCCTAATGCCCTTTGCTTAGGCATTAGAGCTACTCAGCTACAGTATGGACCAGAGCTAGCCTTCTTCTCCTAGCCCTCCAAGCAGAACCCAATGGTACTGAAGTTTCTGACATTTTTGACGACACAGACCATGGCACTGTCTAGTGAGCTAATTTAAGACGTCCGGTGGACGATCTCTTCAAAATAAGAGTACCCTCTAGAGTATTGAAAAAAAGTTTAATTTGCACATTAAAACTACAAATTAAGCATTTAAATGATGCTATAAGACACACATTATGTTTCTGTGTAAAAAATAAGTAATTAAATAATAATAATAATAATAATAAAGTAAAAGTAAATAAAGATAAAATATCTAAATGGATAAATGCTATTCACTGGAGTGCATGGACTTTATAAAGTGGACACTGGACAAAAGACGGCTCCGCGAGGCAACTATCTGGACATACCCACGCGTTCAGGGAGATGTCCTCTACCACACCCCACTCTCCGCTAAGCGGGAGAGGTGTGAAATTCACAGCAGCAGACCTTTTACTGGGGTCAATGCTCAAAAAAGTACCGTTTCCGGACCCAGAATGGACACTGGACAAAGAGGCCTCCGCGAGGCAACTATCTGGACATACCCACAAGTTCGGGGAGATGTCCTCTACCACACCCCACTCTCTGCTAAGCGGGAGAGGTGTAAAATTCACAGCAGCAGACCTTCTACTGGGGTCAATGCTCAAAAAAGTACAGTTTCCGGACCCAGAATGGACACTGGACAAATGACGGCTCTGCGAGGCAACTATCTGGACATACCCACGCGTTCGGGGAGATGTCCTCTACCACACCCCACTCTCCGCTTAGCGGGAGAGGTGTAAAATTCACAGTCAAAGGAAATAAACATTTTAAGATGTATGAATGGCAAGAGCTGTTTGCCAGCAAAGTCAAGGAATCGAATCCATACTGTATAATCCGTTTAGTTAATCACTACTTTTCTACCGCTGTCGTTCAATCAAGCAAGCCATGTCTGACAATCATTGGCGCCTGCCGGCATACTTCATGTGAGATGACCTTTAAAATACATCTCTATTCATTCGAAGACGGCATATTTCATATAGCTTACACTGGCAACATACATCACACAAAGGACAAATTGAGAGGTAGATAGCCTACATTAGAAGCACAGAGCATGCAAACTTGGGTAGATCAATGATGAACCGATTTGCACATAATGCTTACATTGAGGCATTGAACAATGCAGACCCAAGGTCTTTAATAGCTGGAAATTGTAGCGGAGTTGGCAAAGACACTTCTTTGTACAGGCAGGTCAAATATGAACAGCGGAAACAAGGATGGAAGGATAACAGTGAGATCAAAGCTTTGATGGACCTTAAAAAAGAATGGGAGGATAAAGACACAGACAGTGTTGTTGTAAAAGGATTCATTCAAGTTATTAAAGTTAGTCCCCTTAAGGTTATATGTTTTAGTGAAGCAGGAGTGAAACTGTGGCACAATGCGACTACACAATGTGCCGCATCATGGGATGCCACAGGGGGGATCATTAAGACTAAACTAACAGAGAAAAGGATTTTGTATTATGAAATTATAGTAAGTTAATTTAATTCATCAACTCCTTATATTTCTATGTGAAATGTGGTGATGCTGGCATCACAATAGACAAGGATAATAACAGAACAATAACGGAGGACAATTTGGAAGAAGATGATGATGATGTGGTTTTATGCAATGAAAGTCTAAATGACAATATGTGTGAAGCCATACCATTACCAATTCTAACATTTCTACAACAGACATCTGCTTTCAAAAGAATTCACACACGGCTTGAAGAAGCAACAGCGCAGGACTCAACATTTAGACGGAAACTTGAGAAATTCAATCTAGCCAACACATCAGTGTCATTAGTGTCTCAGAAGTTTTCTAGGACAGACGTATGCACCATATTAAACAGCTTTGTAGAATACACACTTCGGTCTCCTTTCCTTGGAGATGACCTGCTTTGCCTGAAAAGTCATGTCAATGCCCCAAGGCACAGCACTTTTTTGAGCATTGACCCCAGTAGAAGGTCTGCTGCTGTGAATTTTACACCTCTCCCATTTAGCGGAGAGTGGGGTGTGGTAGAGGACATCTCCCCGAACACGTGGGTATGTCCAGATAGTTGCCTCGCGGAGGCCTCTTTGTCCAGTGTCCATTCTGGGTCCGGAAACGGTACTTTTTTGAGCATTGACCCCAGTAGAAGGTCTGCTGCTGTGAATTTTACACTTCTCCCGCTTAGCGGAGAGTGGGGTGTGGTAGAGGACATCTCCCTGAACGCGTGGGTATGTCCAGATAGTTGCCTCGCGGAGCCGTCTTTTGTCCAGTGTCCACTTTATAAAGTCCATGCACTCCAGTGAATAGTATTTATCCATTTAGATAACTTTTTAATGTTATTTAATTACTTATTTTTACACAGAAACATAATGTGTGTCTTTACAATAACTGTAATGAAATAATAATACTAATAATGTAATGTAATAATTATTTAATTAACAAATTAAATAACCTTATTTTATTCTGAAGGCAACCGGATGTCTTAAATTAGCTAGCTCTCAGACAGGAAGTTCTAAATTAGCTCATAACACGGAGCCACAGACCATGGGGTCCTGTTCCAGCAGTATCCTGCCACCTGGTACGCGGACATAATAAAACATAAACACCGTGTTTACGGCCTGTCTGCCTCCTTTTTTGTGTGTGAGGGCTTCTGAATCTGTGAAGTTTAAGTACCCATACATGCCGCTGCGAATATCTCCTGTGGCGCGGAAGCCGTTAAGTATTTTTAATCTTTGTTTGACCGATTTGGTCGCTTTGATTCTTCTCTTCCTTCCTTGTTTATTGACACCTCATTTTACCGCCTATCTGGCTAGCTAGTGGCGCTATAGCTATGACAGAGCAGATCAGAGGCAGGGACGTAGCCGGCACAAGCCAACCGCACACTAGGAGGCGGTACAATAAACGGTAAACAAACAAGAAGAAATAAAGCGACCAAATCGGTCAAACAAAGATTAAAAATACTTAACGGCTTCCGCGCCACAGGAGATATTCGCAGCGGTTTGTATAGGTACTTATAGTTCACGAATTCAGAATAACTCAAACAAAAAAAGGCCGTCAAACGCCGCAGATACGATGTTACGGAGCATATTTATGTCCGCGTTACAAAATTCCCATACGAAAATATAGTTATGAACAGGGACCCTACAATAAAGCGACATCCAAATTTCAGAAAAGCTTTATGGAGGGTTCCGAGAGGGGCTAGCCTTCTCCTGGAGTTTAATGCATCTGCTTGCTTGGTCCCAGATTGAATAAACAAGTCCTGTCTATGAGAAACACTAGATCTATAGGCTAACATGCAGATATATCCTATATGTAATAACTTTAATTGTGATTCACTTTTTGTCACCAGGACACAAAGGGCAGCCAATATGTAAATCCTCAGATTTCCTTCAGAAAATCAATATTTGAATAGAGTATGCTGCTGCACATGCATCACTTTTCCCTTGTACTTGTACACCCAGTGTTGCCTCAAGAAGTCCCTGAGAGTCAGCCAGCACAAACAGACTGAAGAACAGTTTTCTCCCCCAGGTAAGAATGCTAAACAAGCCTAAATAAACAATGAACATTTCTTTGGTATTACGGTCTTGTATGCTGACCTGAGTTCCTTTAAACCTTTTTAAACCTTTTAGAATGTTTCACAATGCATGCAAGTACTCAATGAGACAATGACAGACATTGATTCAAACATCTTGAATCTTGAATCAATGAATCTTGAAAAGGCCAGAATGTTGTTTATTAAAATGTATCTAGCCTCGGGGAACACATGGTGGCAAGCCAGCCAGCAAAATCAGCACAAGCTTATAAAGGCTCATACATAGTCTGGATTTTCGGTGGTGGGGGTGACCACCGAACTACAACATGACGTCACGAGCCGCGGTGAAGAGCAAACCACCGCTCCAGCCCTTCTCTCTGTTTTTACTCACCACCGCTCAACGTTATTTCAGCTCCGGTGGTCAGCTCACCACCGGAGCGGTGGTCACCTCACCACCGAAAATCCAGACTATGAAAAGGCCTTTACCCTACCCTATTTATGATTTTATGTCATATGTTTTCATCCTCTCCCATCTTCTACCAGTTTGGTCATTGCCAAGAGCATGTGCACAGAGGTGAATAAATATGAACAGGTGTCACAGTGACATTATTGTGTTCATTGGAGCACCCATCCGGATGCCCCTACCTTCAGATTTCTGAATACAATAGCATAGCTGAAGTACTTTTTACCTTAGTCATGCTATGACTGAGAAAATCCTGTCAATAAGTGGTTTACAGATTACTACAACAGGGAAAATGTAATCTGTACTTAGTTATTATTCCAGCATGTGCAGCTGATAGATCCAAATCCAAGAATATTGGAAGAACAAGCACTGTTGCAGTAAGGATGTGTGCCTCATTTATGTGGTATGCGCTCTTACCAGGTGATTCATCAGGCAGCCCATGGAGAGAGCATTCTCAAGCTAAAGCAGATCCTTGTAAAACCGTTCTTAATATTACAAAGATATATTTTAAAAATGTCAGCGTTATTGGTGACTATACCCATCTCAGTATTTTAACACCAGATGACCACTATTAAAAGGAGTCTGATGTGAATTTCTTAGAGCAAAACAATAGTATGGAACAATAGCCTAAAATTTGCCTATTAAATAGTGTATAGTATTTAGGGTTATAACAAAATACATACATAAATGGATGCACCTGGGACGTATCCTCAGTGATGTATCCCAAGGTCATCGGGGTTTCGGGTCTCCCAAAATCATACCCCTCACTCAGGTGACCCAGCCGGGGTGATCAAGTCCTGACTTACGTCCCAGTAGCTACCCTCGATAAGTCCCATTAGGGAGAAACCAGGGCCACACAATCCGTTCCTCCTGAACTACTCTGCCGGGACTGGGAGGTACCATTCTGTCACATGGAAGGACTAGGCTCTGTGGGTTGACTCCAGGGGGGCAGTCAGACAGATATTTTGTGAAGCCTGAAACTCCTGAAAGTTCATATAATGGCCTGTTGTGGCGCTGTCACTGGACCCAAAAAAACACATAGCGCCATAGAAGTCCATGTATTTGGGCCCAACTTCACCTAGACTGTATTACTTTAATAAACATGGTCATGAATACTTTCTGCTTCCAGTCACTAGTTTAAAGTCTCATTTCTAATGTCATAATATTCTTTTTGGAAAATTATGGTCCCATTTATAAAATAAATTACCATAAAGTTGTGTATGTTCTGAGGGGCGTGGCTACGGTTACAGTCTATGATCGGGAGTCCCCACCCACTCGAGTCAAAATAAAAACCAACGGAGAAGAAGGGGGGAAGTCCCGCCTCGTTGTCTGGGCAGCCAATGGCCAGCTGGGCCCAAACGGAGCCAGCCAATGGCCAGCTGGGCCCAAACGGATCTAGAAAGATGGCGACTTACAGTGCAGGAATAACAGGCTTCATTTTACGTCCATGTTAGACCCGGGAAACGCTTTGTCCATATTTTTTACAGTCTATGGTTGACTCCTGTCCGGGCCCCTCCTATGTCTCACCAGGTCCACTCCTGCTCTCACCAGGTCAGGCATTGTGTGTTGCACCAGACTCCCAGCACCAGGCACTTTATTCAGGAATGGTGGATTCTCGAGCCGCAACGGTTCTGCAGGCTCCACCTTGCCCTTGGTGGTCCCGCAGGCTCCGCTTGAGGATTGAATGTCCCTCCTAAAGAAGGAGATTAAAAGAAGGCTGTATGGCCGACACACGTTGGTGTTTTCAATGTTTGTAGCCCGTATATACACTTTACTTACAAATACACCTTGATTTGTATGCCATTGTGACATTTTCCCCCTCTCTCTCTCTGAATATTATTCCCTTTCATGAGCACCGGTAGTTTGAGGGATACCTCCTGTAATACATTTTTTATGTATAGTATTTGTTTAGGCCCCAAACAAATACTCTCCTGTCAAATACTCTCTTAAAATTTCAGAACACTTTCTTTGAGTTTCAGCACACTCTATCTTCACGGATTTGAAGTACAGTTAATTAGCTATTACAATGCATGTGGCTTTCATTGGTTTGATAAAGATCTGTATAAATTGTCGCTGATTGCCTGCTCCACCTCCTGACGATGATCCAAGGGAATCTGGCTGACATTTAATGTCCTAATTTAATTCCCACTGGTCTCATCAAACTTCTGTTTGTTTACTCATAACTGAGTTTGATTGTTTTTAGATAATCCCTCTTCATTAATCATGTTAGCATTTTCTAAATCATTCCATTCCTGTTTATTTACTGTCATCATCTGGCCAATGTGTAACCTTTACTGAACTCAATGCTCCAACATGAGGATATTCTCAGGAGGGCTCAAATTTACATCTTTGTGAAGAGGGATTTGCCACTTGTCTGGTCTGATCTACTGATTTCAGATGTACTTTATGACTCTCTCATTCAACTCTTGTTTATTCGGATGCTTGGAAAATAAAACACATGTTAACTTACTATCTTTTATTCTTTAATATTTGCTTTCTGTTCATCTCATTAACTGGCAATGTCGTAATTATTTGAAATAGGCTATACTCAAACTTTAAGATGGCTGCTTGAAGAATTACATTACAGAGCTCCCTTCAAGCACTGGCATTATTTTTGTTCATTTGTGTAAATGTCTTTGGAATATGGTTTTCATTTGATTTCGTTCAATGGTTAATTCTTTGCAGATCTTCTTTATTCAGCATAGAGGATCATTTATTTCACTTTGATTGGACAAGGCAACTACAACTGGACATATGTCTTTGTCAAAAGCAAAGGAAGTGTCTCAGGGGTAGTGTGGCAGGTAGTAGAACTAGAACAGCCAGATGGCAACCGCGAGGTTCCCAGTTCCATCCCGTCACGCTCCCCCAGTGTTAGTGTCAAAGTGTCCTTGAGCAAGATGCTGAACCCCGAATTGCTCCCGATGTGCAGGTTGGTGCCTTGCATGGTTTCCTCTGCCATCAGTGTGTGAATGGGTGAATGTAATGCACAATCTATGTGAAGCACTTTTGATAAAAGCGCTATATAAATGGACCATTTACCATTTGATTGATGTTTCAAAAGTCTTCCCTTTGTACACTCAAACATGATTAAATGTTGACAAATTTGATGCATTTCTTTTGTCTATTTCTAGTGAACATAGATTTATTTTTACAGTAAGACATCATATACCAGACATGATCATTTTCTTAGCACCTTCTGTTTTACTTTAATCCAAGCATGCAAGCTAGCGCCACATATTTTTTGCTGCTTGCTGAATGATGGATGAGCATCACATTGTAACTTTTTTGCCAAATCAAATGAACACTCATCCAAGATATTTTAAATTTAAGCGGATTTGATCTTGTGACTTAAAGCAAACAAAATTTGTGGCAGAATAAAAATGGACATTTAAAAAGTAAAAAAAGACAGCAGCATTAACGTCCCACATGCACACATTTGTTTTCTGTAATACAGTAAGATGACTAGATGAGTTTGTCTTAATTGACACTGTCTGAGACTAATTGAGTGGTAAATGACCTCATAGTCTCAGCAATTAGTACTGTATGCATAATCATAATTATCAGTTACATAATATTCATAATAACATTCATAGCCGATAACCACAAGCAAATGATGCTTGTAGCAATTACATCTCATAAGCCATTCTTAATTGAGTCAGCCAGTCTTTTAAACATCTCAATGAGCGATGCTAATTATTGTGAATGACTCACTAAAATCTACAATTAAGCGATGATGCAAACAGTGTCACATTAAGAAGCAGAATATATTTTTTCCTAGAACCAGGTTAAAATATGAATTGCAAACAGGGTTGCGTTGGGGCTCTGGAGATTCATTTAACCAACTGGTCTCAGTGCTCATGTGCCCCTGCCACAACATACGCACACGCACGCACTCCTCTTTACCCCTACCTTTTCCTCTATTGTTTTGTCTTCTAATAATAATCACAAATAAGTCTCAACTAGTCTATTTTATGACTTGCATGTGCTACATGAATGCCAATGTGCTAACTTGTTAAAGTCATACTGTGGGACCTTTTCAATTAAACATAATTTTTAAAGCAATTTTTCACTGGCATATTTTTCACAAACATGTCATATGTGTTGTCAGTTTCTGCCAGTGTCTGCCCCATTCCTGAATGGTCCAGGCACTCACAGGTGCTTCAGAAATGAAATTGTATTTTTTCTTTCATTTGAATTTTTGAATTTTTAATCTTTTCCTGAAATGTATTACTATAGAAGCCAGCAGCAAATACAAGCTGTGGCAATTAATGATCACAAAGTTGCACAGTATGCAAAAGAGAAGGCATGCTGGATAGTGATGTTGGGAGTATGTTTGTTTATGCATGTCCTTCCATGCCTCTTATGAGGCCAGAAAAGGTTCTGTGTGTCCTGTGTGGACATTGTGTAGTCTATCACAGTGTGCCTATAGGTTCACACAGCAGGCAGCCTATGTAGGCTAAATCCTCTCGCATCTGGATTTCACCTCTCATGGTCTGTGAGACAATTTCAGATGTGGTTCTGGAGACAGTTTAAGTTATTAGCTGCAGGTCATGGACAATGTTTTAAACATTGGACACAAGTTTCAAATGAATCACCACTTACGGGGTTCAACTAGGCAGTTGTCTGGAATATGCAGATGACGCCACACTATTCTGCACCACGGTATTAAGAAGGGGTGCACTGGTTGCTGCATGCAACATTATTTGGGTGAAAAAATGGGTTGCAAAATCGTGGGATAAGAAATTCAACAAAACAATTAAAAGTCCCCAAATGGCTACTTTGCATAACATGAGTGTACAAATGCATCCTCACTCCTTGCATACACGTTAAGCAACTCAGCATTGGGCTTCAGTAGCTGCTGCTGCCACCATCGAAGAAGAGAAAGATACTCGTTCAAAGCAAATGTTTAGTTTCAGCTCCTATAATTCAAGGCATTCCTTGAGAAGATTTACAAAGACTAAAACGAAGCTAAAAACTAGTAATTTCCTATACAAATACATTTCCTACTATATACACTATTTATTATTATTATGCCATGCTGGTCAAATAAAATGCACGTGAGGTGTGTGCCGTGCGCTCGTGTGACCGGCTTATTAAAATAGTGTTCCGCCAATCAAAAGATCACCATTATATCCCTGGAAATGAGAAGCCTTGGAGATCTACCAAGAGGAAGCCAATCAACTGGGTCTAAAGTTCAGCTGGGCTAAAACCAAACTCATGCACATCAGTCAGTGGTGAAGCTCCCCCTCCGCTGCACATCAGTGTGGAGGAAGTTCGTGACCTCAACTTCTTACTTAGACGTGCCCTGGCAGCCAACACGCGTCTCTGTGAAAACTTTCTCGACCATAACGAGAGAGACCAAATTACCAAATCTACAACACCTCAGTTCTCTGTCTCCATCATTCTCCATGGAGCAGAAACCAATTGACCTCTCAACAAGATCCTGGCTGACAGGATTGATGGCTTTGACACCAGAGAGCTGCACACAATAGAGCGTCGCAGTCCAGCCCCCTCGAGAGACCCGGAAAATAAATCCCTGTTCATTTTTCTCATAGACTTCTCAAAAAGTATTTATTTAAAGACGTTTACGCCACGGACAAAGCCAACTCGACAAATCATGACAATAAACACAATGTTTTGGGCCAAACAAAGAATTAGAAAGTAGAAAAAAACGGCAGGTTACAACACTTTGTTGTTTTTCTTCTTTGTAATTATTTGTTTGGTCCAAAATATTGTGTTTGTTGTCATGATTTGTCACGAGTCACGACTCGAGTTGGCTTCGTACGCCGCTTAAAATGTCTTTAAATAAATACTTTTTGAAATATCTACAATTCTACAGTATGGGAAAAATGCATTGGGATTCATTTCCTGGGCCTGGCGTCGTCATGAAAGGGGGCGGGACTGCGACGCTCTATAGAGTGGATAAAAGTCTCCAACATCACACTGCGTATACGCACCGGCGTATACTGTCTGGCAGCATAGCGATGGATGTGCTGGTACAGCAACGTCAAAAGACTCTGAGATACACTATCCTCCACTTCGATCCAAAAGCAGTCGGCTAGAAACGCCTCCGTTGTGCCCCCCGCACTTGTTGGATTGATGCATCACCAGGCCCAAATTGACTTGTCGCTGGCTGTAGCCGAGTCCCTAGCACTGGCCGACCCAAATGGAGAAGATTGGTGAAGCTGATTGGCATGTTGTCGCCCCCGACACCAAGCAAGAGACCTGATGATGATGACCACAACACAATCTTTGCCAAACACAAGAAATCTTGTGTTTAGAGATTTAGCCCAGTGTGCCAAACATGAGAAACACGAGATTCGATTTTTTTTGTAACTTGACGTCCAAGCGATGTGCACGCGGACGCTGCCACACTTATTTCTTCTTTAATTTCTTCCATTTATCCCCTGGCACCGGTGCAACACTGCGCCCTAGAGGGCTAGCATGGATTGTGATTCAAAATAGCCAACCTACAAGCTCACAACACATTGCGGATGCAACATGTTGTGAGCTTGACGATTGTAGGTCTACTATTTTCTGCATGCAACGCCATCGTGCAATGGAGCATAAGTTATAAAAGTGCACTACTTGGAGCGCAGATCTCTGCTAGGCTGGGTTGCCTACCCAGCGCTGTGTCAGTGGTGGAGTGCACAAGGAAGCTTATAGCTAAAAGTTGACAGATGGTACAACTGTGCACATTTGTGGCAGCCCGTATGGCAGGGGTATTAAACTAGATTAGGCTGGGGGCCACAACTGTAGAATGATTGTGTGTGGGGGGCCGTACAGCGTGCACGCTGAAATTTGTGGGTTCTCAAAATGCATTTTGTGCTCAAACACGAAGATTTATGTATATTTCTGCACAGTAATGAGCAGGATACAGGTATATGCTACCTTAGAATAGATGTAGTGGAGACCTATTTGACAGTGCATAAACATAATTGCCTTGAGATTAACGACCGTCAACACGCACCAGCTGGACACACACACCCATGCCCTCTGCAGTGCTCTTGTCAAGTCTAAAGTGACTGAAGTTCTCTCCAAAAGCCCTTGAATATGATTAAGTATTACTGTCATTATGGTAATCTCACACTTCATATCGCACACACCATACCTGTAACTTTCATTACTACATTAGTCCTCTTATTCTTCCCAGAAAAAAAACAGTTGAATACCACTGCCGTATGGGCATAAGTGAAAGCACCTTTTTGAAGGTGTGCTGAATAGGCCCATCAACGTGATTCCAATTTGGATATGATTGGATGTTGTGTACTGTGTTCATGATAAATGACATTTTTTAAGGCAATCATAGTCAAACGGTATGGAGTGTCATAATTGTCACATTACTCACGAGACCATATGCCTAATGTGGCGGGGTAAAAACAAACAATGACATTTGTAGCATTTGTGAGGTCCCTATGGTTGGAAGGGAAATCGCTTTTGGCTTTGTTTGGTGTTGTTTAGAGGCCCCTCGATGAATGATTCACATTTGAGGCAGATCGGATGCTGTGTTCATGATTTGTGGCGTTTTTGCTAAATGGGCCCCTCCCGCAGATTTTGGAAGCAAATCATAGCCAATTAGAATGGAATCTGGAAAATCTGATACATCTTGACAGAGATAATGGGTAAAGACTTGTGTGAGTTTTGGACAAAATGTGTTTCGAAGAAAACGCTGAATTGTAGCTCTGGTCCATAGCGTTAGGATGCTATGGTACTTTCAACTTCCTGCACACGCATGGAAGTCCAGCACTGCCTGTCGACTGCTGCAAAAATAATAACACAACACGTTCGCTACTCACCATTACAAAGACGGTTTCCCTCAGAATAAATTATGAACTTATATGGTTATTCGTCTCAACTTTAATAAATTATGTCTACAGTGGATTTTTATGAAACAAACACTTTGCAGATAGAAAGGATAATTCAAGCTTTTCATACAGCTGCAATTTTGGTGAGTTTGACGTTGTTTAATACAATCAGATAAGACTTTTCTGTTTGGATGTATGGGCTGTCAATGGGAAATTGCATCTAGTTACCACCTTGCTGGCAAGATGGCTGCGGTCTGCTCATGATCAATGTAAAAATATAAAATACAGAATAAGAAAAGAATAAATCACATTCTCCCCTCATATGAGGGAAAATGTGATTTATTTTGTGTTTATTTTATGAGTTCAGAGTCGTAGGTCAAAACGTGAAGGGGCCTGTTATAGTGCCACCATTAGTAGCATTTGAAAAACTTCTGGCTTTCTGTGTGTGCAGAAAGTTTCACACCGACTGAACCAGTGTCCAGTGGTGCTTGAGATTCTTGCTCGCGCGCGCACGCACGCACGCACATGTGACAGGAGGTCTGGTTAAGTAAAAATACAAAATCAAGAAACACAGTAAGATTTAAAGTGCGTGTGTGCATTATACTGTGAGACTTAAGTTAAAATGTAGCCAACTACGCCACTTGCTTTTTGGCGAGGTGCAAGCCCTCAATTACTCTTAAAGGTATATTCAGTGATTTCACTCAAAAAACCTTAGGTTTCGTTTTTGGCTGTGGGACCCAGCCTTTCGTCCAATCCAACCAAGGACAGAGAGTCAAAAACGAAACCTAAGGTTTTTTGACCCCCAGGGGTTAACTGGGGACAGGGAGGAACTCCTTATATGGCCAGCACACTCTATAGTAGGGAGGATTATCACAACAAAACAAAAAAATAAGTGATATTTGAATTAAGTGAAATCACTGAATATACCTTTAAAAACAACAATAAAAGGACACCCAGGTTAGAGTTAAAAACCAGTTAAAAAGAGCATATAAATTAAAGGAAAACTGTTAAAAGACTGATGTCGAGCCAGGTTGTTGGGGAGGAATTAACAAAGTAATATTTATTGAATCTAGACAGGGGCACGCTAAAAGGCCAGTAGAAAATACAATTAAAAACGCCCTAAATCTAAAAACCCTAACAAAAATCCTAACTAACTAAACTAAAATCTTAACCAAAAACAAAACAAAACAATAATCAATGCCAATTAAAATGTGTGGAGCAAAGTGCAAAATGCAGGAGGAGGTGCGGTTGTGGGGACAGTCACATCGGTGCCTTCTCTTCGTCTGGATACTGAAACCCAAAAGAGACTACGCACAGACACAGTTCATCTGGTTTTACAGTGTGGATACAGTGTGGATATAGAAGTGACAGGTAGGTCTCCGTGCGGCAATACTGTGAATCGGTTACTTACAGGCCAGCCCAGGTATTAACCTGAGCCCTTCTGTCGTAGGCGTGCAGTATTGCGACCTCTCTGCTTCCGTCTCTGGTGGTCCACTCGATCTCTGTGTCTCGTCTGCCCAAAACTGCTCGCGCACACCTCCTTGCTCTGCTTGCTGTCGTTCCTTTTGCTCTGCTCCGTCTCGTCTCTTCTCTTTCTCTTTCTCGACCGCCCCCACAGGCCGGGCCGGGCCGGGTACACAACAGCCGGGAGTCGTGGTCGTGGCATTTACAGAGCGGGTTGAAGGCCTGGCTCTCTCGGCGGTTACAGCCCATCAAAGGTCAACCCGCTCACGGCTACCACTGGCCCCCAGCTGGAGTGTCCCGACCCCCGTCTGGCCCCAGCCCATGGGAGCTATATGGTCTGCGTCTGCTCAGCTCACACACACTCCAAACTCTCTTCTTCTCCTCTGTCTTATAGGGCTGCTGATTGGTGGGCCACACCCAACCCAGCTGTAGGTCCTTGAAGTTGCAGGTCATTGATTAGCCAGGGTAGGTTGTGCCAGTCAGTGGAAAAATAAAGGCTATATACTGTAAAACATCATGCAACTCACAAAACGAGCAAAACAATAAAGCAAAATCACTGGACAATAATATCACTCTATAACTCATAGCAAAATGAAAAACATTACAAACAAACATGCAAAAGTATAACACAGCAAAAGCACAAAAAATATAATAAACCAAACACATCTATACATTTCCACCGGCTCACACGCACACACACACACACACACACACACACACACACACACACACACACACACACACGCAATAACATAAAAACAGGCCTCAGACCAGTGGTTCCCATCGTTACATGTTGGAGTTTGCTACATTAGATAAATGCAAGGACTTATTTTCTTAGGATTTTTTGCAATATGCTTAAATCCTTTGCCACCCTCCTCAAGCCCAACTCTAGTTTGGGGTCCAAGACAAATTTCTCCCTTGGGAGACAAAATAAAGAAACCTTGAACCTTGAACCTTGAACCTTGAACACTGCAATAGAGCTATAATAACAAAAAAGACAACAAGGAGACCTACTTAGTCAGTTATTATTCTGTAACACAATGCCACTTACTGTACTTGCAAAACTTTGAATTATGTTTTGTCCAATGACCATTGCTTCAGAATGTCCAATATAAACAATCTGGTATGATGATTGATGAATGGCCTTAAAGTATGTAGAATGTGCAGTGTTTTATATAACGTTCCACAGCTTATTTGAGCTGAACTCAAGTTTTGATTCAGTTACAATTATTTTAGATCTTGAGCATACAAATCAAGGCAGTTGATTCAGTCTAATGAAAACCATATCAATATACATTAACCACTTCAGATGCAGTAGATTATTGTGCCGTGCAGGTGTGTTTTCTCACGTTTTTTATTATGTTTACTTGAAAACTGCATTCGTGTTTGAATTTTTGAGCGATGCTGGCCGTGTGTGTGTATGTCTGTCTGTCTGTCTGTATGTATGTCATGTCTGTCTGTCTGTTTAGGGGTACGACCCATCGACCCTTGCATCTTATTGGGGTCATTCAGGTCACACTGTTGAGCAGCCTAAAGGGCCATTCACACTGAGAAGTATAGTTCTGCAGCTGGCCAGCGGTGTTGTTGAGCAGCCTACACCATGTCACAGCGTCCCCTGGTGGAGAAGTTACTGAGGCCGCCGAGAGGTCCTTCAATGACAGTCGAGTGGAAGAATTTCTAACTCCCTCACCAATACATCTCCTCTCATTCACCCCGGGCATGGTAAACATTGGAATATAGTCGACCCCCCTTACCAGACGATGTCACCGACTGACGGCGTCCCATATGTCAAGCCCAGCTCCAGATAGCCTAGAAAATACATTTGATAAGTGATATGAACAGGGTCCAGTATGCGCAGCAACAAACATGTATGGACCCCATGCTTCTAGAAAGCCTGGTGTTTCAATCACTGCACAGGTTGAGGTTCACAACATTTCTACTGTTATTTCAAATAGAGTGTCCAACACAAGGAGTGGTCTGGAGAGAGAATGCTGTTTGGTTACTGTACCTCACAGGCATCACAGCCCCCAAAAATGTGATAACAAGCTTAACCTTGCCTTGTTTAACATCAGGGCACTAACAAATAAGTCCTCCTCTGTAAATGATATAATCTGTAAAGAGAAGCTAGATATAATCTTTCTAACAGAGACATGGCTTGGCTCGGATGGAGCTGTTCTCCTAGCGCCAGCCTGTCCCGCAAACTACAGTTTCATTCACTCTGTTCGCGAGGCTAAGAAAGGAGGTGGACTGACACGTTAAAATTCAAGGCTCTGACCCTTGGCAGCTTTACATCCTTTGAATACCAGGCCACTATACTACATGGTCAATCCTCTATGCCAATGATTAGCATTTATCGCCCGCCAAAATGCAGTAAAGCAATATTTCTAACAGAAATATCAGAACTTTTATCTATCTGCTCCACTAACTATGACAGAACTCTTATCTCAGGTGATCTTAATCTTCACCTGGATGATGCTACAGATGCTGTGGCTATGGGTTTCTTAGAGTTATTGCACTCCTTTGAGTTTATCCAACATGTTGTTGGGCCTACACATAAACATGGGCACACTCTGGACCTGGTGATTTCTAGAGGGCTGAACATCACTGTGGAAAGGACTATTGAAAAGCCTGAGCTATCAGACCACTATTTGCTGTGTTTTAATATGACTGTCTCTGATCTAGAGAAAAACATCACTGAATATACCAGAAAAAAGCGTTTTTTTAGCTCTTCTGCAGCCGACGAGTTCTCTCGTCATCTGGGCCCCCCCCCCCCTGCCCGATACTCCCCCAGTGAATGATATGGTTCAACATTTTAATCTTAAACTAGAGTTTAAACTAGAGTCACTAGAGTCAGCCCTTTCTGGGCAAGGTTTTAGAAAAATGCATCTTTCATCAATTGGATGTGTTTCTACAGAACAATAATGTGCACAACAAATTCCAATCTGGCTTTAGGAAAGGTCACAGCACAGAAACAGCACTTGTAAAAGTAATGAATGATCTTAGGGTGTCTGCTGACAAGAAACATGTATCCGTTCTCTTACTTCTAGATCTAACGGCTGCATTTGACACGATTGATCATTCAATTTTAATACAGCGTCTGGAGCACTGGATAGGCCTGTCTGGTACGGCCCTGTCCTGGTTTTCCTCCTACCTATCAAACAGAAGTTACTTTGTCAATCTAGCCGAGTTTGACTCAGACAAACACGACATCAGTTCTGGTATTCCACAGGGCTCAATTCTTGGCCCTATGCTATTCTCCTTGTACATACTGCCATTGGGGGAACTCATTACCAATCATGGAGTAAATTTTCATTTCTATGCTGATGATACCCAACTATATCTTTCTGTGGCTCCAGATGATCCCTGTGCTTTAGACCCGCTGTTGACCTGTCTGTCTAGCATCAAATTGGATGAGTGAGAACTTTCTCAAGCTAAATGAGGATAAGACAGAAGTTCTCATAATCGGTTCTAGTGAGCAGAAATAATCAATAATAAGCAGACTTGGCAACCTGACTGTAGAAAGTAACAGTACAGTAAAGAACCTGTGGGTTATTATTGATTCTGAATTGAATTTTAATTCATTAATCATGTTACCAAGATTGCCTTTTTTCACCTTAGAAATATTGCACGAATCAGAGCCTATTTGTCGATGCAAAAACGCTAATCCACGCCTTTGTTTTTTCTCCGCTTGATTACTGCAATGCACTTTTTTCAGGACTGCCTAAGAAAACAACTGACAGATTACAACTTGTCCAAAATGCAGCAGCCAGAGTTTTAACTAGAACTAAGATGAGAGAACAAATTACTCCAGTTTTGGCATCACTGCACTGGCTTCCGGTTGTTTTTAGGATTGATTTTAAAATGATTTTACTTGTCTATAAAGCTCTCAATGGTCTCGCACCTTCCTACCTACATGACTGCCTGCCTAAATATGTCCCAAACCGCCCCATAAGGTCTTCCACTGCTGGCCTGCTCGCTTTGCCTAAAAAAATGGCAACTAAAAAATACGGGGAAGCAGCTTTTTGCTTCTACGGGCCGTCGGCATGGAACAAGCTCCCACTGTACCTTCGTCAGGCAGCCTCTGTAGACATTTTTAACAAATAAAGTTTTATTATTATTATTATTACACCACTCAGTTCACACAGATTTCTTTAAAACTTTTATCAGTGCTTTTGTCATGGCTGCCATTTCACACATTTTCTAAGGACAACGTTTGAAACCAGCAATCTAAAGCTCAGTAAAACAACAAGTAGGCTACTCAGTACTCACAATGTTACACTAAGGAGTATTCCTGTACATCAAAAAGTACTGGGCCATATTTCTTTCTCTTTTTTGTCTTGTTTATTTTTTCTTTCATTTTGTTTCATAAAAATAAATAAAAATAAAATGTATTTCATATCATAATGTTTGTAAAAGCTGATCCAAAATGCCGCAGCTCGCTTGGTCTTCAACCAGCCAAAATTCTCACATGTCTCCCCCCTGCTCCGCTCCCTCCACTGGCTCCCGGTCGCTGCCCGCACAGAATACAAAACTCTGATGCTGGCATTCAAAGCAACCAAAGGTATGGCTCCCCCATATCTTGCAAGTAAGATCGAACCCTACAAACCCTCCCGCGCACTCAGATCAGCCAACGCAGGGAAGCTGGAAGTACCCTCACTAAAAACGCCGGGAAAACGCTCCACACGTCCCAAACTCTTCTCCCTTCTGGCTCCACAACTGTGGAATGCACTTCCCATTGCAGTCAGAACTGCAGCATCACTCCCAATCTTCCGCCGTAGTCTGAAAACCCACCTTTTCAGACTCCATCATGGCCCATAGCACTTACCCCACCCCCTTAGATAGCATTTCTGTAGACTTAGATAGCATTTGATACAGACTTATTATAGCATGTTATGTAGACAGCACTATAATTGCATTGTATGTAGTCTGTTGTATAGCACGTCATAGTACATATGTATAGCACTAGAATTTCGCGGCCGCTTTGCGGCCGCTCATCCCAGAGTTACGTTGCCGCGCACTATGGGAAGAAGGAAATTGCGGGAGTTGACTCCACATGTAGTAACGGATGGGTTATTAGTTAATATTATGTGTCCTTATTAGTGTAGTGTAGTGTAGTGAACACATTATGGCTCATTATGGCATTATGGCCCGGTATTTGCTACGATTATGCTGTCGGGGAGCATTTTTGGCGCTGGCCGACAAAACCCCTGATCTGACGTTAAGCGGTGGCCAAAAGTTATAGATCACAAAGGCTTTGCAGGTAGAGCATGACATGGCCCTAAAAATATATATAATTTTAATATAAAAAACTATTTTTGCATCTGCCGCTTGAGATGACCTGAGATGACTTGATTGATTGACATAAAAAAGGGCTTGTCAACACACAATGCAATAGTTGTTGTTGCGTACAATCATCAGTAGCAAAGTCAAATACCAAAAATAAAAACCCTACCATTTCCATTTCCCCCCCCTCTATTTCCCATTCCATGTGCGTTTGTCTTATAGTTTCTCTGGCCTCTGTACTACTGCCACCTACCGTCCATTCATTGTATTACACAGTGGGTGAAAAAAACACACCCCTTTTTTTTTTTTTTAAGATATTTTTTTGCGGCTTACGCCTTTTATTGATTTTTGAAGGGACAGACAGTAGGCTGACAGGAAACGGGAGAGAGATGGGGGGATGACATGCAGTAAAGGCCGTGTCGGGTCCGGGAGTCGAACCCGCGGCACACTGCGACTGGATTACCAGTCCGTTGCCCAGACCGTTACGCTACGGCCTGGGCCAAAAACACACCCCTTAAGACTAAACCCGACCCATCAGAGGTGTGGCTTCCAGAGGTACCTTTGACATGACATTTTGTGTGTGTGTGTGTGTGTGTGTGTGTGTGTGTGTGTGTGTGTGTGTGTGTGTGTGTGTGTGTGTGTGTGTGTGTGTGTGTGTGTGTGTGTGTGTGCGTGTGCGTGTGCGTGTGTGTGTGTGTTTCGATGTACAGGGCGTTGCTGAAAATGAGCACCTGTGCTCAGCTACTTCCCTGGGACACCACTGTATGTAGCCTCAATTACATTTTGTAACTATTTTCTGCAATGGGATGATAGTTTTATTTGGTGGGTATATGAGCTGGTCGTTTTGAAAGTAGCTCTGAAGTAAACAAAAGTGTGGGCAGCCCTGGTATAGATGAATATTATATATATATTCATTCCGTGGGTAAATCCCTGTAGGCTACCCACATATTGGTAGCCTATATTAGCCCAATATTGGCGTTATGCATTTCACTGGAATAATGTTGTGTGCGCACGTGTGCGTGCGGAGAAAGACAGAGTTATTTAATGAAACTGAAGTTTATAACGTCCTGTATTGGTAGCCTATATTTGCCCAATATTGCCGTTACGCATTTCACTTGAATAATGTTGTGTGCGCACGTGCGCGTGCGGAGAAAGACAGTTATTTAATGAAACTCAAGATTATAACGTCCTGTCTCGCTGCCGCAGCGCCGCCGTGTATAGCCTGTGTGTGTGTGTGTGTGTGTGTGTGTGTGTGTGTGGCGTGGCGAGAGAGAGAGAGAGAGAGAGGCGTGGCGAGAGAGAGAGAGAGAGAGAGATCGTGGCTTCCAGGCGTGCGTGTGTGTGTGTGTGTGCATGCCAGGCGTGCGTGTGCGTGTGTGTGCAGGCGTGTGTACTCGGCAGTTGGCTGGCAGGCGGAAATAGCCAAAGCGATCCGTGTAATCGTAATATTTAGGCACAAACAAACTACTGACAAAGTACAATGTTGATGTAACTAAGAGATTCGCTGAGTGAGTTATATTTTAAATACAGAGATTTAGAAGGAATAAGCAAAATCGTGAGGCTATACAATTCCTCTCCTTCTTTGTTTCTCTTCTCCTGCGGGAGATCAGAATCAGATTCTGAGAGCTAGTGTGGGCCTATATTAGAAGACAGGGCAGTGTTGCCAGGTTTGTGAATTGTAAGCGAGTCGTGGTGTGTGTTGTTAAAATGTTTTTATGTGATGTATTCCCATGCTTTTTTGTTCTTGCTTAATGTAAATCGCTCTGGATTAAGAGCGTCTGCTAAATGCCTAAATTGTAAATTGTAACAATTTATAATCTGTTCAATAAAAACATATTTGACAAAAAAAGGAACTGGGCCATGGCTCAGTGGTCCAGGCACCTGGCAGTGTGCTGCGGGTTAGACTCCCGATCCCGACGGCCTTTACTGCATGTCTTCCCCCCGAAAGCCACAAAAAAACATAATAAAAAAGCACTGTTGCTTGTTATTAAAAGCAGGAGAAGGGACATGAATCTGTTCCATTCCTCAGCTCCTGACACAAACTGCTCAAATGTGGGAATTATTACCATCTAAAGTACACTTTGGTTCCATACACGAGTGCATGCATGGACACACACACACACACACACACACACACACACACACACACACACACACACACACACACAGGTGATCACTCACTCTTCACTATCACACAGGGCCAGCTCCACCAGGGTTTCATCTTTGTACTTGTTTCATGTTCAACACATCATCCCCTTTCAACCCTCATTCAGTACTAGGAAATTATAACATCTTCCTGTTAGTGTAACCGCAGATGTCCATGACTCTGAGTGCATGCATGTTGAATATGTCTCATCTTTTTTAGACTGGCCATTGTCCAACAACATAGCAACAACGAGTTATCTTTTTCTTTTTTTCTTTTTAACAAACTCGTCCCCGTGAGAAATAAGTCACATGTGTACATCTGCCTTAGTTGAGTCTCTGAGAATTTATCCCCAACAATGTATTATTAATCTAGAGGGTAAGTGAGGATAAGTACAAGAAAACACTGATAAATCCCCCAAAGAGCTGCTTTGTATACATTGAGGAAGCCAAAGTCAAGAAAATGTAATGTAATCAGAACATATGATTTATGTACAATTACAGTATGTACGTACATGCATTGAAAAACATGAATGGGTTGTATACTGATAAAGATTAATTTATGTTTTGTTTCAATTACATGTATGCTTCAGTTAAACTAAATCCCAATATTTCCATATACATGACAGTAGAGATTAGAGATCTCCTTCCACCAGGATGTAAAGGACTTGACTGTGGCACCACTTGACTCAGTATTCAGAAAGTAGACCATGATTTGTCACTATGCATTCAAGTGCTGCCCTCTGTTGTTTTAAGTTTGATAAATCTGGATTGGACAGATGTTTTTGTTCTAGTTTATTGAATATGTGTTTTCAATTACAGATGAAGGAAGAAAAGAGGGCTTGTCTCCTTAACATCACTAATGCAATGCAATCTCCACTCCCCAGTAATTTCCAACCATTACAATTAAAGGTAGGATTTATCAAGTCCTGACAAGCAGCTGACAAGGAACCTTTTTAGAGCAGACATTTTGACTGGTAAACACAGCTGAAAATAATTGTGGGTGTTTCATTTAGGTTTAGCTTTTACAGTAGCAGCACAGTAGAGTTACAGCATAATAGACCATTTTATGATACACTTTTAAAAGATGAGATGGTTAAAGAATGATATTGCATATTATCAGTCCATGTGAATCAATGAAATATAATGTAACTAGACCTATCTGAGGTCTGCATGAATCACATGACAATCAAGCATTTTGGACTTCTCAGCAGAACTCTGCTCAGTTGACAACTTCACTTCCATTACAAAAATGGCTTTCGTTCCTAAAACAATTATTTCCTTTGAAAGACTTATGTCACATGACTAGTCAAGTATAAAATATGTTATGTGTGTGTTGCTATTATTTTGCCATTTTCTTCACACCAGGCACAAGGATTGTACAGGATTCATGCTGCAAAATAAACTGCCCATTCTACACACACTTTGAAAAAGTTATACAGAACAGTCATACACACCTAGAACAGTTATCTTTCTGTGAGACACAGTCAAGAGTAAACAGTTATTGAGCAATTAATAATAATAATAATAATGGATTTTATTTATAACGCACTACATTCGTAAGAATCTCAACGTGCTACAGCAAATTAATAAAAACAGAAGGAACATCACACCATTAAAAACATCTAAGAAAACAGGAACACATTTAAAACACAAGGGCAAGGCTATAAAATTTGCTTTGTTAAAAAGGAAAGTCTTTAGTCCTCTCTTGAAAGAGTCAACCTTCTGTGGTGCTCTCAGGTGGGCGGGGAGAGCGTTCCACAGTTTGGGGGTGACCGAGCAGAAGGCCCGATCACCCATGGTGCGCAGGTTAGTCTTGATGGGTTTGAGGAGGTTCGTGTTTGAGAAGCGGAGGGGGCGAGTTGAGGATTAAGGTTGACAAGTTCCTTGAGGTAGGGGGAGAGTTGCCGTGGATGCACTGATGGTTTAGCAGGGAAATCTTGTATTCAGTCCGAAATGAGACAGGGAGCCATGCACTCAAGTGAGTGGAGGATGGGTGTGATGATGTGCTCGTATTTACTCACTCTCATCGGGATCCTAGCAGCGCTGTTCTGGATGTATTGAATTAAGCCCATAGATGGCACTATAGAACTTCCTCCCTCACCCTACTTGAGTCATTATAACTGTGGCACAATAGAAAATATTGTTTTGATGGTTTAGAAAAGTAATAATTACGTGTGGGTGGTTTGTCTGTGCGTGTATGTGTGTGTAGAAAAGGAACTGGGAACAGCCTGAGATCCATTAATTTGCAGTGAATCTACAGTAGCTCCCAGCCTACTGTGTAAGTAATCTGACTGAAGAGAGTGTTGACTGAGAGAGAGAGAGAGAGAGAGAGAGAGAGAGAGAGAGAGAGAGAGGGAGTGACAGACAGACAGGCAGTGACAGACAGGCAGGCAGGCAGGCAGGCAGGCAGACAGGCAGACAGACAGACAGACAAATGTTATGGCTGCTACTGTACCAGAGAAAAAAACACACCAGGCTGCAGTGTCAACTTTCACTCTAGTTGTTTGTGATGTCATGAGGTGTACTTTGAACTGCTCTGTGTTTGGCTGGGACAGGCCTGCCGTGGGATGGGTGGGGTAGTCTAAGGTGTGTTTGGACAGAGAGGGTGAACGCTCCCATTGTGTAACGTGCCCAGACAGAGGTACTGGCTTGTTTGGAATTCTATGCTTGTTACCTTCAACTTTTACAGAAGCCATATACATAACGGATTTACCCACTTTGCTTTGAGAGAGTCATTTGGATCATTCATAGAGACAGGATGGAGGCAACATGCGACATAGATACCACAAAGATTCTTGAGAAGGGTCCCGAATACCTTCGAAAGCAACTGGAACTTGAAGCTGAGATGAAGGCAGGCATGAGCGCCGTGGAGAGACTTGCTGCTAGCAAACTAAAATATGTGAAGAGTCAACAAGTGGCCAACTCAATACAAGAGTCAGTAATTAGTATTGGATCAGCCTCTGTGAGTAGTTACGGGTCCTCTAACCGTAGTGGCAGGATTGTCACAAAGAGGAATTCGCCTGTGGCTACAGGTAATGAGCACAGCTGCTCCTCAGGACAGGACAACACTGTGCGTCGGTCCAGCTCCAAAAAACGACCAGACTCAATTCTACTTTACCGGCAGAAGTGTGAATTGCTGAAAAGGTCACCAAATGAGAGATGTAAGCTAAATGCAACACGCAGGTTACTGCTCGGCACTGTGAATAAGAAACTGCCATTACTTGTAGTAACGGATACAGAATGTAAGCCTTGCGATAAAATGTCAAATGCCAGTGGTTCTCAATCTGAGATGGTTTTAACACAAAATACACAGCAAAGTGAAGCTACTGAACAAGAGAAGACACAGAATAGTAATCAAGTTTCTCTTGGTGTTAAAAATAAGCCTGCTAATAAATTAGTTGCTGAGGTAAAGAGGAGGAATTGCAAAGGAGTCAGCCGTTCTCATTCTGACATCAGCTCAAGATACTCAAAAAACTTTGCAGACTTTGATGCTTTCTTCAAGTACTGCGGGCTGGATGGCGAGGTCATTGAGTCAATGGGAAGAGATACCTTTTCAGCACACTCAGATGACAGAGTCCATGTAAGGAGTGTCAGTGTCTCCCAATCAGATGATGGTTTCTCAAAGAATAGTGGTGACAGTGATGGCTTACTGGAAGAGGAGTTGCATGAAAATTTTCGCCAGGAGACCTCAGTCATTGAGCGCAATGCAAGGATTATCAAATGGCTATATAGCTGCAAAAATGCTAAAGAGACTGGGAAAAAGTTACGGGATCTTGATTAAGACAACACACCAAGGAGGAGGTGGATGCGAAGACCTGGTTACCACTTACCACACTGCTCCGTGGGCACCTACAAGTTCCTGGGACAGAGCTGGACTGACAACACAAGAGTCAGAGACCCTTCACTCAGTTGACTGGAAGGGACAAGGGACTGGCTCTTCTTCCTGTGGTTCAAATTGATCAAGCTGGTCAGGGAGGCTACCTCCCTAGTTGGACTTACACTAGCTATTCTGGAGAACCCCTCCACCCCCTCTATAAGGAACTAGTGGGGATGAGCAGCATATTCAGCCACAGACTCATCCTGCCTCTGGGGCCCTTGCACATGGGACATTATTAATACTGTACATATATTACACTGATACTCACTTCTGAAGCCTGTTATTGACTGTTGATAGTCTGTATACTGTATATCCAACCATCATTGGCAATAAATGTATTTATATATTCATTGGTGATAGCATGTACATTTTATATTTATTGATAAACTGTACATAACTTAATCCATTCAATAATTCAGAGACCCAGTTCAGATGTCATGTATCAGAACTTAAGTCTAATGTATTTTATTTTACTGTAGTTGGCCTTTCCTGTTCCTGTTTCCTCTTACTGCTGATGCTACTATGACACCTGCATTTCCTCCAGGGATCAATAGAGGTTTATCTTATCATATCTTATCTGGGGTGCATTGGTACGCACAACCTAACAAATCACCACTCAATTTGACAATTTTCTTTTATGTGCTTTTACCGAAGTGAAATTATAGATTTCATGAATTAAATCCTGATCCTATTCAAACTTTATTATTAACCCATTCTACAGGCTGATTCTACAAATGCCTTCTAGATCAATAGATTTTTTTTAAATAGCAGATGTACCATACAAGCTCAGCATGGCTGACATGCTGTGAGCTTGTATATCTGCTATTTTTAATGCAAAAATCCAAAATGACACAGATGCTTTCCCACATGGTCCATAGCAGCATAAAATCTAAAATAAAATAAAATAAATAATACATTTGTATACAGGCTTATACACACCAATGGTTCCACTTCCACAGTTTAGAAAAACACTATCATAATAGTGTTTTTCTACTGGACAATAATTAAACGGGCCGGGTAAAATCACTAATCTGTGCAACAATATTAATAACTGAGTCCAATAGACAAAGCCATGTAATCTGCAATCATTAGAAACCTGAATAGAAGTTCAGGTGACTCAAGGACAATCTGACAGAGGAATGTGAGGTAATTTGAGCTTGCTTATGGGTTTCGCTTCAATGCCCACTTGAAACGGAATCTCTGCTTCTTTTTCCTTTTCTCTGGTTTGTTTCTTATCTACCTACACTCTGTTTTTCCCTAAGGTCCCAAGGTGTTTTTTTCCACAATGGCCCCTGATCTTAACTCGCTCTACACACACGCGCGCACACACACACACACACACACGCACACACACACATACACATGCATGCATTTTAGGAAGACAATTCTATGAATTTTCCACTTTTTGCTGTTTCAACCATAACCCTGAAGCCAAAAACAGCAGATCTACAAGCTGCGGAGCAGCGGAGCGTTGTGTGCTCGTAGATCTGGTATTTTCGGTGTGTGACACCGGCGTGCGATAAGTATAAATCAGGCATTACTCCAACCCATAATCATAGCCTCTAAATGCCAAATTTCTAACCCCACCCCAACCTGAATCTTTTCCTAATGGCAAAACGCAAAAAAAAATTATTTAGCCATAAAACAAGCATTTCTCCTGTGAGGACCAGGAAAATGGTACTCACATCTATTTTTCAAATTCTACTATACTTGTGGTCGACTCAGGACTTTGGCCCTCACACCATATAGAGTTAAAAGCCTAAAAAAGTAATAGGCCTTCAGGTATGCACTCTCACTCACCCTCATGTTGCGTAAATGCCTCTCCCAGGGGGCTTACGGAAGGGGTGACAGTCTTAGGCAAGTCATGTCCTGCTTTCTCCACCAGTTATGTTGAGAGCTGTAAAGTAACCATACAATTGTATGAATTGGTGAGGAAGAAAGGCAATGCTGTATATTCAAAAAGAAAGAAAACCCAAGGTCCCAGATCTGCTGCAAACCGTGCCTTATACATATATATTTTTTTGTAATTTTATATGGTGGTGATTTTAACTGCTAGGCCTATAGGCCTATAGCTGTGAATTTATAGCAGTAAATACTTACAACTTGTCAACATAAAAACGAAGAGTAGGCCTACATGTTTTATTAGTGGAAAGGGCAAGTGTTGTAATAACGAAGTACTGGACCCTCGTCTGGTTCTGACAGACCGGTCTTGTGTGTGTAGGCTGAGGTAGTGTGTGACGGTTGAATCATTCCTTGGTCCGGCGGCGGACAGACGGACGGACGGACCTGGGAGAACAATAACATGACACGAGACTGTATCACGCTAAGACGTTCACAAAGTTTATTACATACATACAGAACATATATAGCTCTTGGATCCTCATGTTCTAATGACGTCACTGACTAGACATCACAATCTAGCTGCCTGCAGCACGCTTGACCTTGCTGCTGTCTAACTGTCTCCACTCCAGGAGCTGTCTATAAAGTATGTTACAGTTCAGGCAGTACACAATTACATATCAAGTACATTGTATATTCACGTACAAGTACATTGTACAAGTACACAGCATAGTCACTCAGATCATATCATGTTGTATACTACAACAATAAGTGTCACCAAAATGTTGCATTCATAGTCGAACGTTTTGTAAAAGAAAAAGATTTTAAAACTAGACTGCAGGCAGCTATGTAGTATGTATCCTGAAGAGGGCAGTATCTTGCAATAAAACCTGAGCCTCAGCCAGTTCTGGGGTGAGAGGAGGAATTCTAGACTTGTTTTGGGTCTAGTCTTGGTCTGTTCTGACGTGGCAAACATTTGACATTAGTCTGACTGATATGATATCATGGATAATTGTGAATAACTAGTGTGTCTTTAAACCATAATGTAACACGCCAAGTCATTTTAATATTACACACAGGCCTATTATATGTGCTATCTCAACCTCAAACCATAACTTTAATAATAAATAACTGTCGACATCTAGGCTCTGCCTTTGTGATGATTCATGATTGTGTATATAAAATATGCGTAGTGGTGCGTTTTGATTGATTGATTGAAATATTTATTAACAGTTTGTAGAATTACAGTACATTTCGAGCACAAACTCAATACAAAGACTGATAACTGTGAGTGGACGACCCAATTAAGCATTACACTTGTTTACAACAGGGTCCACATTGTTCAATTCATCAAAGCGTTCAATATTTAAATATTTGCTTATTAAGAGTATGCCTAGTAGAATGCTTAATAAGCAAATATTTAGAGCAAATATTTAGACTATAGGCATACTCTTAATAAGCAAATATTTAAATATTGTATGAACGCACCACTACGCATATTTGATATACACAACTACTAGTAGTAGACAGTTACAACTTACAAGAGTCACAGACAGCCTTTTTCTCCCTCCCCCATCCCAAACCAAAACATACGAACATGTGCGCAGCTTTCTGTCACGTGTAGGAAAATGCCCCAACAAAACACGGAGGTTAAAAAAATACGATGATTGACAACCGCCGAAGCCAATCGACGACGCGATTCCGGGTAGCAACAAGATAAATACAGGGGAGCTGTCCAATCACGGAAGCCTCAGAGCAAGGGGGCGTTCACACATTCCACTCAACGCACTCTGTCTGTGTTTACTTCCGTCAATATTTCCACGGAAAAGAAAGCAGAAATTGTCGACACAACAAAGGAATCTTCCACAGATTAAGGTTTGTTTAATTGTTCTATATGAATACCTGGGCATGGCAGCGTAGGTCACCGTGTGTGTCATTGTTAACGTTGTCATCGTGCGTTAATGACAGATTTATTATCATTATTGAAGCTAAACGCAACCAAAACAAAGCCAGAGCCTCTGTGGCTCTGACTGATGGCTTTACTGTACGCATTTCATTAGTTACATTTGCATAAATGATTGTCAAATGTCAAAATGTTTTTTTTTTCTCTCTTTCTTCAGTATTTACTCTACATCGAGCGGACAGTCTACAAAACACCACAAACGTTTATTTGTCCGTTATATACACTAACACTGTGCATAACAAAACGGACCTTCTATTTAACTGCCAACATTGTATTTTATAGGTGTAATAGCTGTCACTCGCACATTCCACTGCTGAAGGATGCCTTTCTTGGGCCAAGACTGGAGGTCGCCTGGATGGAGCTGGATAAAGACCGAAGACGGCTGGAAGAGGATCGAGTACTTTGGAAGCGACTTGGGAGACAATAACAACGACATAGACCTGGAGGAGTAAGAACAATCTCTAGTACCATTTATCGTTGCTACTTACTTACATATGTGACATTTAGTTATTGACTATCAATGATGTGTCTCCTAAGGCTAGCTGTCCCTTACCAGTTATGAATCACTTCATTTGCAGATGGGCTGCATATTTACATTGCATTGTTGTGATAGATTGTATTAAACCAGTTTTGTTCATGTTACAACATAAGTATTAGGCAGTAGTAGCCTGTCTGTATATATATATAGTCTAAGGGTGCCAAATATGGTCCTTTCACCTTGTTTTTGTCAACAATTAAGATTAACCAGCATCTGTCTAGTATCATTTTATGCTGTAGCCTATTTTCCTTAGTATGCATTGCATGCAATGAGTCCTGATCCTGCATAACAGCTTACCAAAGAGCCATTGATAGTAAACCCACAATTGGCTATACCAATGAGCCATCATCATCACTGCCCTTTGTAGTTGTAACAGCAGATATTGGTTTCTTTGTTTGTTGGTTGGTTGCGACCGTGGGTCTGAGAGTACTGATGTAATGACAGTAGGCTGTGTGTCTGTGTGAGCATTATTTATGGCGTCATTCAACTGGAATAGCATTGTTTTCTGACTCGAGAGAGACATAGGACAGGCAAGGCCATCATGCAGTCTGCACGTCTCTCGTCTGAGCACTGAGCCACTGACACATCATCAGAGCCTGTCAGCTCTGTGTCATTTTTGATTTGAGCTAAAAGGTATTATTTTATACTTTGGCTATTATAAAATAAAATAGCAGATACACTATTACAAACTCATAGTGCGTTACTTGGTGCTGTGCTACGAGCTTGTTGCTTGTAGAACAGCTATTTTTGAAAAATCGTGAAAATCTGAGCAAATCTTTGATTATATATATATTCTTTAAAGCAATCATTTTCATCTCAAATATTTGCTTCTGTTCGTCTCTAGAACAAAAATATTTTGAGGTGGAGGTCCGTGGCCAAATACATATAATTTGGTCAGTCCTTCTTGTCATGGAAACGTTTGAGCATCACTGATGGAGAAACATAAGCTTTTCAGAAAACCGTTGGGATTTAGAAGACATTTGTAGAATCGACCTCAGGTCTTAATGGGTTAAAGAAGTGAATTACTTTGATCCCATCGCCTGTTGCTCATATTTAACAGTCTAGTCTAGTGTTTCTCTCCTCCATATAGCTCTGGGGAGTGGGATTATTATAATAACATGAAGCGCAGCTGGATAATTATTCCTCTCTTTTCAGGGCGGTTTTGGTTTTGCCTCCCTTTGCGCTCGCTTTTGATTAGAATGGCTTTGAAGTGATGTGTCTTTAAATCATGATTGCTATTTTAAGCATAATTTATACTTTGTAGCAAAGCCATGACACTCGATGAAAATTACTTTCAACTTATTAAAAAGTTGAATATTTCAAGATTTTTTTTGGATCCTCATCAAGGATGTATACAGTATGTTGCTTGTTGGTACTACAGATTGGGTTTGTTTTAGTTGCCATGATTCTACAAATATTCCCATCAGATCGAATCAAGCATTTGGTTCTGATGACAGGAATCAGGATATGGTTGCTCTTGCTTGGGGGACTAATTGTTTCTTATGATTTTGCTAATATAGGTATTTACTTCAGGGAAGTTCTGTCCCCAAATATATAAGCATGCATACAGTAATGGAAAATGTTCCATTTATCATTTCTGATCAAAGTCTCAAGCAGATTTGTTTTTACTATTAGCCATGCAGCCATTTAATAATGCAGTCTGATGCAGTGAGCCTAAGCTCACTGACTGCCAAAGGTGACTCTGTGTTGTGTTAGCTTTAGAACACTTCCTAACTCCCACCAAGAGAGAGGCCAACAGTGATTGACCAGACTGATTAGCAGTGGATATCTAGATGGTGTGTCTGGACCTTGAAGCCAGAGCACACTGGCTGACTTCTTGTACTTCTACAAAGAGACTGGAAACTGTGTCTGTGTCTGTGACTTAAGGAGGAAGTACTCCCTACTAAGCCATTGGAAGTCAGGCTAAGTATGTGCAGGAAGTGCCCAGGCCTCAGTAGATGATAACGAGGGCCTATGCACTTGATTGTGAACTATGACCTTTCAAAAAGCCTTGTGTTGTGTTGTTCAAACGACCATTGTTAAGGCTGTGTTCAGACTGGCAACTCATATCAGATTTTTGGCCTATCCAGATTCCAGATTGAAATCAGATTATTTTTTATCAAGTCTGAACAGTAAAAAAAAAAAAGACAAAGAAAACAGATTTTTACAAATCAGATTTGAATCACATTCCTTAGCCTTGTTCAGACTGCATAAAACAAATCGACTCCAATCTGCATAAGGAATCAGATTTGTAAAACTAGATTTGAGTACAATCAGAAAGTTCCCAGTTGATTATAACGGGTGCCCATTTAATTGTAAACAATCATGTATTGTGCCAACAAAACCATCGCTTTCCAAAATAGGAAGGAAAATGTCTGATCAACTGTTATCACTGCAATAACAGACTTTGAGGAAGTGATTTGCAACGTATAATTGTAGCCTGTCATGACGGCAGGGGCGTCATGATAGCCAACAGAGTTGAGTATAGGGTGGCGTTAGGGAAGTGCTCTGAGGTTAGGAGTGAATCATTCACAGAACAAAGGTATGGTACAGTAGCATTGAGGACGAGGTGGATGTTTTTTTAGATGAAATGTCAAAGGGTTTTATTTAATCCAGCAAGTCAAAGACTTTCCGGTACTGAGACTGTTGTGGTTCTCACGTTCTGAGTGATTTTCTGTGGAATGTACCCGTAGTCCACTGTATGATAGAAAATGAATACACACAAGTGCGAGCAGCCACGCACACGCAGGCACGCACGCACGCACGCACGCACGCACGCACACACACACACACACACACACACACACATGCACGCACGCACACACACACCCTTTGAGTTACTGACAGATTGTTCCATGCTGATTGGGGGATGATATGTTTTTTGTATCTGCCAGCATCTGTACATACGATGATTGATGAGTGATAAGATTAGTTTACCAGAGGTCAGGTCACACACACACAAAATAAATCACCACATAGTAATAATCACTGCCTGATGTACAGTATGTAACCCTTTATTTATGTGTTGGAAAGAAATAATGAACTCAAAGGTTGTCAAACTATTATTAAGTTATGCAGTATATCATTACTGTACCTTGTTGTTGTTAGACAGGTGCATTAATGCTAAGATCTCTTTCTCTTTTTCAACCCTTTGAAATATGGTTAGCTTAGTATTTTCCCCTCTTTCTTTTGTCCTATTTTCTTTTATCAGCTAATCTCACATCTGCTTTGGCATGTGTTTCAGGTTAGCATCCACCCAGCAGCACTTTGATGAATAACTTTGCCTGGAATTTTCCAACCCTTCTTCATGCACTAATCAGGTTTTGAAGATGATTTGCATTAAGCTAATGTCAGTGCTAAAAGTGGCTTGATCCTGTGTGCCTTACTTGGGTATATAGTCTTTAAGCCGTTTTGGGAGCCAGTTTTCTCCATTATTGTGGTCAAACTAATCGTTTACTAAAACTTACATGCTGATAAATCTTCTATAATGTAATATGAATGATGAAAAAGAAAAACATAAGTTGTATTCCACTCACGTAACGTTTAATATTCTTATGCTTGAGTGTGAACTTACTTACTTTTACTTACGCCTATATACCCCTTCTGGGGCTTAGGCCATCGACAAGAGTTCTCCAAGCATCTCAGTCCTGAGCCAACACTTCCAGCTGTCCCCAAGTGTGGCCCATATTCTTAGCATCTGCCTCCAAGTCTCTGCGCCAGGTGTTTCGTGGCCGACCTCCCTTTCTTTTCCCTTGGGGGTTCCACTTCAGGGACTGCCTTGTGGTGTTTGAGGCTGGTTTACGGAGAGTATGGCCTATCCGTCTCCAACGCCTTTTGAGGATCTCTTCCTCTGCAGGTTTTTGGTTGGTGCGTTGCAACAGATCTTTGTTACTGATGGTGTTAGGCCAGCCCAGCGGATCTGGAGGATTCGTCGCAGGTGTTGATGATTGATGAATGACTGGATTTTGTTTGTGGTGTTCACTGTTGTCTTCCATGTCCCTGCACCGTAGAGTAGGACTGACTTTACGTTGCTGTTTGCGATCCTGATCTTTGTTGTGACGGCCAGGTATTTTGCACTCCAGATGTTTTTAAATTGGAGGTATAAAGTAACCTGACTTTCATGTCGGCATCTGTTCCTCCCTACTTGTTGACAATATTGCCAAGGTAGGTGAACTCGGCAACCTCCTGCAGTGCTTCATCTTCCAGCTTGATGGGTGCAGTGCTGGCAGAGTTCACTCTCAGGACTTTGCTTTTCCCTCTGTGTATGTTTAGACCGAGGCGAGCAGAGTTGCGATGGTGCTGGTCTTTTCCTGCATCTGCTGATGGGTGTGAGACGGAAGGGCCAGGTCGTCCGCAAAATCCAGATCGTCTAGCGTCAACATTGTCCACTGAATGCCATTTTTCTTGTCTGCTGTGGATTGCTTCATTGCCCAATCCATAGCCAGCAGGAACAAGAATAGAGATAGCAAACACCCTTGCCTCGATCCTGTTCTTACGCCAAAGGCGTCGGTGAGTTGGCCTCGTAGGTGTTTTTAATTTGAGTGTGAACACAAATCTTAAATCTTAAAGTTATGGCCTAGAAAAGGGTCACAACACTTAATTTGACCAGTCAATGAAAAAGCACTGATGTATTTCATACTCTGTTAGATTGTTAGGTTATTGCATTCCTCATCTGTAATTCTAACACTCAAACAACCCCTCACAACTTGCCTCAGGTTTTATCAGAATCTTTACTGTAAGCCATGTTATGAAGAAGTGCAACAGGAGATATTCTTCACTATTATGGTCTAGTAAAACTGTAAACAAATCTTAAGATGACTTTATTCGGATGCTGCAAGGTAACAGATTATGGTTTTAACTTTGTCAAGATCCCAATAATGATGTCTCATACTGGGCAGGATAGACATATTAATACATCAGCCATTAACACATCAATATTTTGACAATTATGCAGCCAAGCAATGTTTTGCAATTTAAATAAAAATATAAAAAAAAAAAAAAAACTTGAATCAAAAATAGGTTTTTCTAATTAATTAGACATTTTTTAATTTCTTTTCAAAATATCTGTCAAAAAATTGGTAATTTGGTTGGTCTAGGAAGGACAAAACAAATTTTCATCGGGATCAGCATCTTACCCTAAATATTGTATTGGTTGATCAAGATAATAATACCCCCAAAATACCCAAGAGTAGCCACATTAAGTTGTACTAAGCGCTGTCCAAACAATGCCTGTTGTTCAGCCCCTTTGAAATACCACAGCCTCCCAAAGGCATTTGTCTGGTTGAAAGACTTTGATAATCGCAACTGTTTGTTTGGAGAAGTTGAAGTAAAACAAGAGGACTATTTTGGTCTGGGTCTGATCACCGATCAGTACCACAATATGTTGTCTCCCAGCTGGAGAGGAGAGCTGTTCTTGTTATCTTCAGGAAACATGTTCTGTTCTTACCCATGTTAATGGGCAGCAAATACACTCAGGAGGGCCAAAAATGTGGGGTTTTCCCATTCGTTGTTGAATTAGTTTTTCTTTCTTTTTGTTGTCTGCTATTGTCATATATTGTATTGTGTTTTTTCAGAAGTCTATGGCAACCAGTGGTCCCAGCTTGGTCACAGTACCATTACAGTCTACTCACTCTGTGTGTGGATAGCCCAAAAACGTTACCTGCAGATGACTTCATGCATCTACAGCAATTTCAAGCTCTATTTTTAAGGTGTGGCATAGTGGGGGCCAATCACATATTTACCTTGAATTCCGTACCGATGATGTCACCAGCAAGTAAATCTTCTAGCTATCCACAGCCCACCACTGAGACATGAGCATAACCGTTGACCAATATGGAGATATGGTTGAAGTCAAAAACTAAAGTCCAAAACTATATGATTACAGTGATTACTCTGTGATAACTGTAGTACCGGTATTCTATTAATTCTACAGATCAACCAATAACGTGCTATCCAGTTAACATCCCATAGAAAGACTAACAGTGACACTGCATCAGGCCATAAAATATGACATCATCTCTTTGTTGGCTGTTTCTCACTGGCCAGTGACCTAATACAGTACATATAGTAGTGGCTCCACTTTGCCTGATGACAGACTGGCAAACAGACAACTGTCCTTGTTTGAGAGAGCAGATAGTGTTAGCCTGATACAGAAGGGGCCTGATGAGGGCTATCCTGTATATAATGTCACAAAACCACTGTTGTTGTTTTTTAGCAACTATACAATGAAATCCATAGTATTAATTTAACTCTGAGCGTAAATGTGACCAAATTGATCTGTCTTCTGAGTTTAATTGCCACTTTAAAGTAGTAGAGTATGTTTTGCACTCCGTCCGTGTGTGTGTGTCCGTCCTTCCTTCCGTCCGTCCGTTACCAGCTAATCTCCGCCACCGTTGGCCCGATCCATTGGACTGCTGCTTTCTTTCATTTTAGTGATTTTAGCTATTTTTGACAGGGGGCCGGGGCATTCGAACAAGTGGCTAAATATTATGTATGTTTTTACAAGATTTTACGGTGATTTCTTTATTATTATTTACTATAGTCGACCCAGGAAATTACATCTGGCCACAAAAGATCACGGGATCTATTGAATGTGAAGGGGGAGGTGACAAACTTTGAGCCTACGACACACACAGTATGCCATCCCGCTAGTGAGAAAACGCTTGCGCGTGCGAGCGTTTGATGCGTTTGCGTTTGCATTCATCGTTTGCGATGAATGGATAGAGATTATCATACAGCTCATTCATCCTATCAATTTTACTTCACAGAGACCACTTTCACACACAAAGCTTTGTCTTACACTAGAACTCAAACCAGAAATGTCTCCAGCCCTAAACCCTTAAGGCTATCTTCCATCAAGCTGTTTCTTCTTTGGAAAGGGCCCCTTTACATGCACTCTGCGCTGAGAAGGCACGTTAATTAAAATGTTAAATTGTGCTTTAAATGTGAGAGGATATTTTAAACTCCTCTAAAAGTGAGGCATATCTCTACAGACAAAATACAGTATGTATTTGTTTGAATGAGAGTGTAGGCAGTCAGGTGCTCAGCTTCAGCCGCTGGATTACTAATGCATGGAGAGCCAATTAGCAGTCAAGGTCAGGCCCTTTGATCTGTCAGCCAAAGCTCATTAGAGTGCTCTCTGCATCACCATAGATTAGTTATAGCCTAGGTCCTGACATCCCAGCAAGCTGTTCTACCAGCCATGGTATAACAGGATTGGTCAAAAGATCCATGGACAACCACAAACTGTTATTAGCTTCTGTTCAGTTTATGGATGCTTTAACAACCACTGCTATCTCAGACAGAATACAACCCCACTGCTGCTTCTCAGTCAGAATTGTCTCTTAACTAACATGTTAAAGGACCACTTCACCACGTTTCAACCTATCTTCATGTAATTGGTCCTCACTAATGTTAATGATAAAATACAAAAAAGAATTCTATGCAGTCTGTGACTCATAGGAGGGGGCAGTTCAGAAACCTGTCCACCAGTGACATCATCGTTGGGCAGATTGTTTTTTACAGAAAAATATCTAAAGGAGAAAACCAGCACTCACTGAACTCTCGTTTTAAGGCACTTACTAACTCAGATTTTTTTTTAATTAAATTTTGAGTTTTATTATCGTGCGAGTGATGCCTTAGTTCCATTATCGCATTGCAACTGTTCAGGAATAGAAAGCCTGCAGTTTCTATTAGCTTGTATTCCCCATCGATGATGTCACTGGTGGACAGGTTTCTGAACTGCCCACAGCCTTTCCATGAGACACAGACCGAGTAGAGTTGCTGATTGTCTTCACTCAAAGGGGCTAAAGACCGAGTTAAGGTTGCTTGGATTGAGTTGAATGAATTGACTCGTAATTTTGGAAGTACAGACTCACTCCCAATCTTCCACCGTAGTCTGAAAACACACCTCTTCAGACTCCATCTTAGCCTGTAGCACTTGCCATAGCCTTACAGGCGTATGCAAATGTCCAGACCCCCAACGAACGTGCCCCGGGGGCCGGGCCGGTTCCGGTGAGCCGCCCTGTGTACGAAACGGTTGAGAAATGACAGAGTTACCACGAGGGGTCCCCAGAGGGTCCCTGTACTGTACTGTACTGTACTGTACTGTACTGTACTGTACTGTATGTGTGTGTGTTAGGCTGCAGAACAGTGACACTTGGTGATGGAAACCAACGCTATTTTCGTGCTTGGACCCAGGTACACAGCCAGAGACACACAAAGTCCCTCCACAAAGCTCCGTATAGGAGTGGTTGCACCACTCAAAAGGGCTGCAGGGTACAACACCCGCCCCAAAAAAAAGTGTTTATTGTCATGATTTGTCAACTCGGCTGTTGGCTTTGTCCGAGGCTTAAAGGTCTTTACCCGTGTGAAGTGAGTGGTGCAACTCCGTGTGGGGGTCCCCATTGGTTTGCATTAGTATTAATTATTAGTTGCAAAGAGATACACAAACACACATAGACAGGGGCAAATGTATGATCTCCTGGCGGAGACAAATATCTGTACTACAATGAAAAGCAGACAAAAAAAGTCCTGACAATGCTAATTTTTATTGTATACATGTTTTTATTTAGTTTTCTGCATTGTGTACTTTTTGGTTTTGACAATATGATTATGTGCAGCAGATGGTATTGTTCTTTGTGTTTGTACTATGTGTCTTGTTTTTGTAGATGGGAACACTGTAGAGAAATCACGCATGTCTTAAAACCTCATAGGCTTGATTTTTGTAATTTGACTGTCCCCTCCCCTTCATATAATGCTCGAAAGACTCACTGATGTAAGCACACAGAAGTCATGTAAATGGCGCACACACACACACACACATGCGCGCGCAAATACACAGAAGCTAATTTATCCATTTGTATCTCTGACTGTGTTAACCACTGGTTACATTTGTACACTCAGAGTTACATTAACACTGAGAATTGTACTGTGTAGAATACATTTCTGTTTGGAGTTAAGTGGCTGCCCAATTAGGTTTTATTACAATATTACTCTCGCTGAAAAATACCCAAACACTGTAGCACACACCCTCACCTTGGCTTCCTTGGACTAAATCTTCACGTGTACAGTATATGCACTCATCTTCTCGTGGCCATTTTCAGTCGGACGTGCCTATTTTAGGGCACAATCAAAAAAATCATCAAGAATCAAGAATTTTCAGAAATGGCGAAAAGACGCCTAACTCATTTGAGGTTGTAGATTGGCTATTTATAAGTAGGCTTAAGTGATTAAAAGGGCAGTACTGTCTTGCTTTTCAAGTCTTTGAACTGAATTGTAACATTTTGTTGGTAACCCATTCTTCTTCTTATGGGGTCTCTCTGTCACTCTCTGTCTCAAAACAGGCTCTGTGACGAAAACAAAGAGAACCTGTTTGTGGGAGATGTTTGTGAGGTCGCTGCCAAGAAGAGGAAAAAGGACTTATACAACAATACCACAAAATCTCAGTGTGAGTATGCCTGTCACAATCCTATAATCCTATGTTAAATTTGCCTAGAGGTACCATTGGTCCAATCCGCATCAAACTTGGCACCAACACTGGTCAGGGGTCTGTCATCAGAATATCCATGGACAATGGTGTAATGGTGATCATTGTTTTGGTACCACAGCATGAAATAATTTAAATAGACACCAGGCATCCCCCAATAGTGCAGGGACATTCAGACCCAAATGACCCCCCTCCGGTGCCTGTGACGCGTGCATGTATATGTACGCGTGTGCACAGAACAGCTGATTTGTCACACACACACACAGCTTGGTAAAAAGTGCTGATGGGGCAGCCAATTATCCATTGTTGTCGGAGGAGCCGATTTTTCTCACCCGTGCGTCTTTCAGCAGCCCAGCCTAGCCTGGGCAAGAAGAGCTCCATTGACTGGGCTGCCCAACAGATGCTATGCTTCTGTTAGGGACGCGTTCTAGCGTGCACACGCGTGTACCGTACCGTGCCCTATAGCGAGTGCGTGGTACTGCGTTCTACGAGCATGACACCACTGGCAAATTAAACATTTCTCAAATGGGGATAGCAGTATCCCTTGGGGTAATCTGGGTTTCCAGACGTTTTCGCCAGGGGTAGACAGTTTTTATTATTATTATTATTATTAATATTATTAGGGGTCAAGCCCAAAGGGCGCCGTAGAGCCCATTTGCTTTCGTGAAAGTTCCGCTATTTTAGCAGTTTTGGCAGTTCTGCGCTGTCGTGAGGATCCCTCAGGAACTGAAGCTAACACTCATTCGTCAAAAGATCTCTGACCTTAAGATCTCCCGATGAGTAAATTGTTTAATATATTTTGTATGCCATACATTTTCAATACAACCAATTGCTAATCCTCAGCAACCCGCCAATAAAAAACAAGTTGGGCAAGCTAGCTCGCTGCATAATGTTTTGACCCAGGCCTGAGGGATCTTTGAATAATAAACAAAAGGAAGAAAGAAAAACAAAAGTGCAGAAAAAACGATACAGAAACACCAAGAATTAGTACACTAGACAATAAAGAAAGGTTCGAGAACCAGTGTCTTAGAGCACCCCCTATTGAAACATTATCCAATGTATTGTCATACATTGTTTATGATCTTATTTATTGGATCGTAGTTTTTCTTTTCTTTTTTTTTTACAAGGACCCACAGACTATGTCAATTGTATATATTGCAGCCTATAAACATTTTTATGTTTGTACACTTTGCAGACCCTAAAGTCACACAGAACTGTTTTTTGAATTACAAAGGGCCAAGTGAGTTATGAATGGTTTCTTCTGGGTGTAAAGAAAATAAAATGTAGAGACACAGTGTGTCTCGTAAGAGTCACATACACTAAAGGGGAGACTTTAGGCAGCCGTACCAAAACAAACTGGTGATTAATTGCCCGGTCATTCTTCCCTGATGTGACTGTGTTTTTCTGCCCTCTCACTACAGTCGTTTACAGGGAGAAGTGGATCTATGTGCAGAAGGAGAGCACAAGAGAGGTGAGAACGCTAGAGCTGGATCTGGATGTGTTTATACTGTATAATGGCCCGTGTGAGGTTTCACATGACAGATTTATTGGCTGTAGATGGGAAGAGCAGGGGTTCAGTTTAACAAAATTGCTGTGTGAAACTCTTGCGCTCTCTCTCTGTGTGTGTGTGTGTGTGTGTGTGTGTGTGTGTGTGTGTGTGTGTGTGTGTGTGTGTGTGTGTGTGTGTGTGTGTGTGTGTGTGTGTGTGTGTGTGTGTGTGTGTGTGTGTGTGTGTGTGTGTGTGTGTGTGTGTGTTGTGCTTGTACAGAGACATGGATACTGTACACTTGGTGAAGCCTTCAACCGCCTTGACTTTTCCAGTGCCATTCAGGACATCAGGAGGTTCAACTATGTGGCAAAAGTAAGCCCAAACTTTCACTTGTCATGAACAGTCTGGTTGCATGTTTTCTCTCTGTCTTTGTCTCATTGTCTCTCTCTTTCTCTTCCTTTCCCTCTGTCTCTCTTCCTTCCCAAGCTCCTCCAGCTAATTGCTAAGTCCCAGCTGCCCTCTTTGAGTGGAGCCGCCCAGAAGAACTACTTCAACGTACTGGAGAAGATTGTACGGAAGGGTAAGAATTTAAGTTACAGAGAAAAGGAGATATGCGTAAAGCGTCATGTTTACGTTGTATGGTCACGTATATGACAAGCCCCGGCCTCCACCCTGATGTCTGAGACAGTTAGTCTCACCCCAGGTCCATACTTAGTTTAGGCTGTTCCCATGCTGGTAAACGTAACCTCACATTTTAACAAGACAGATCAACATTCTTGTCTATCTCCCATGGTCCTAAACCTAAATGGTAAGGATCTGAGCAGCTGGCAGACATTGGGTTTCAGGGTACCATGTAGTCATTGCAGGTAATCTAGCAGAAACCAACCACAAAACCAAAATAATCGTTGAACTCTACTATTAGTAGGGAGGTTGTGTTGTCGAGTGGATCAAAGGAGATATTGTAGAGTTGTGGAAGAGTAGAGTAGTTTATTCAGACACGCATAGAAGGAAGGGGATTTGGAATCAAAATGTGTGAATATCATTATACTTTATTTTCAACAGTCTTAATTTATTCAAAGGCCAATGAAAAGATTGCATTGAAAATATCCAGTGGGACCCATGGTGGAGGTAACTTCGGGATTGCTACATCATCCCTGTGGGCTCTTATTAAAATCGATGAATTATGTAGTTTAGGATTTCTGTCATGGAAAAATGCCCTTTCATCAGTTATTCAATGTCCTATTGACATATATGGGATTTTCAGGCTGTGACATCACAAACTGCAGGAAAATCAGAGCACTTGTTTGAGCCAGAAAACCCCAGAACAGAAAGTCTACTGAATGTTAAAAGTTCAGGTTTTTTTGGTTGCAATTGAGCTTAGAAAACCTAAAAGGAATTAAGAAAAATTACAAAAACATTTTTATTATGTGTTAGTTACCTCACAAACTCACCCTTGGTGTATAAGGGCCGATTCATACTCCTATTTTACCGCTGTTTCGGCGCTGTAGTGCCGAAATGATTTCGGCTCGTCAGAAATTTTCAGTAGCACCGAAGAGCCGACTTTAGAACGGTACCCGCCCCCCCGAACCTCAAATTACGTCAAATTGTAGGCTTTACAGCGCCGAACCGACTTTTATTCGGCTCTAAAATAGGAGTATGAATCGGCCCTAAGTGGTGGTGTGTTTCATGCTTAATATTGCACTTTTATTGCTTTTCTGTTGGTTTTGTAGTCATGGAAGACCAACACAACCCACGCCTTATTAAGGACCTGCTGCAGGACCTGAGCTCCACGTTATATATCCTGACCAAAGGAATGGGCAAGTCGGTGCTGGTGGGTAACGTCAACATCTGGGTCTGCAGACTAGAGACGATCCTCAACTGGCAACAGCAGCTCAACAACCTGCAGATTCCCAAGGTAGGACTGTGTTCAGGAGTTTAGTTGCCGTAGGCCTAAACATTCCTCTGAAAAAGATAAGTAGGCCGTCAACTTGAAAGCAACTTTGGACAGGCTACAGTACACATTTGGCTCCTGCTTCCCATTCAGAGCGTTTAACCACTTTCAAGCTCAACCTGGCATCCCTATTTTGGGCATAGACTGTGAAGATTTTCACAATGTTTCAAAAATAGTGAAAAGAGAAGATCTACATGCTCACAATGTACATAACTCCCTACCGAGCGTGCGCGGTGGGTTTGACGCTAAATCGCTTATTTGATTGCTCGAAAATGTATTTGTCTTTCATAATGTTGCAAAACTCTCCACAGTGGTTTTTGTCCCAAATGGGCTGCCGTAGTAGGGAATCTGCTGCTAAACCCAGCTGCGGATCACCTGTACCACTCGTTCTTGGATATAATAACATCAGCGAACGTCTCTCAGATGATGAATGTTCGGGGGTGCGATCGTAGTGAAGATGAATATTCTGTGACTACTTAAAAAAAACCAAAAAGCCTGGCAGTGGCTAAACGCAGCCAGAAATCAATCTGGCAGTGAATAATCTGCATATCATGTGAATAAATCATCCTTCATGAAGTAGTGTCGTTTGTGCACTCCCTGTGGGCACTTCCTTGCTGGGTCGCCGTCGCAGAGTTCTTCAGCTCTCGCTTTCAGGGTGTCATTGTTTATTCTGTCCCCCTCAGCAAATCTCCAGTGGGATGACGCTCAGCGACCTGCCACTCAACATGCAGAACAACATCCTCTGCAAGTTCTCAGACGCCTGTGACATCATCAACCTCGGACAAGCCACTCCCACTCTGCACATGCTCAGCGAGGACCGACAGCTGTGGAAGAAGCTTTGCCACTTCCACTTCTCAGAGAAACACGTAAGAGACAATGAGACTTAACTATGTTACATAGGCGAGTGATTATCAGTCAATTCTGCCGCTCAATGATTTACCCATACAGCATTTTAAAGACGTATACAATTTACAATTCATGCATTTAGCAGACACTCTTATGTGGAGTGACTTACAATAAGCAAGGTAAACACAAACCTGTACATCAAATGCAGAGAGACAGTGTAGTGCCTCATTAAACTAGGATCACGGGTGTTTACCTGTGATCCAAGAACCTACGTAGCATCAGTCTAAAGTAAACAATATAAGATATGTCTGCATGGTCATCATACCTAGGTCAAGTGCACAGGTGTTGGTTAAGACTTTATTTCCATTGACAGAAATGGCTTACTGCCCTAGTGCCCTTTGAGACAGTTACAAAGTATAATTCATATTTTCACCAGTAGAGAGCAGAATTGGCCCAGATTTTCTTGTCCCTCTACTCTCCTTCCCTCACCCCTCTTTTCCCACTCTGTCCCTCACTCTCTCTTCCTTTTTTTGTCGGTCTGTCTGTCTCTCCCTCTCTGTCTTTGTCTCTCTTTCTCTCTCATACGTGTCATTGCTGTCGGGTAGAAACCTAGTATCTTGACATTTTGTAAATTAATGTCCAACGTAATACTAGAGCACCACACAAAAGTAGTCTACAAGCTCACAACGTCCGCCCACAATGGGACGTGTGGTGATCTTGCAGATTGGTTATTTATTCTTTTTTGAATGTTAATAATAAAAGGAAAGGTTTTGGACATACAAGTTTTCCGCCCGACGGCGACGATATACAGGCACACAGGCAGACCTGATATCAATGTGAAATGCTCCATGGTTTACCCTTTTGACCAATTATAATTAGCTTGCTGTCCTCTGCATTTTGTGTGTGTGTGTGTGTGTGTGTGTGCGTGTGTGTGTGTGTGTGTGTGTGTGTGTGTGTGTGTGTGTGTGTGTGTGTGTGTGTGTGTGTGTGTGTGTGTGTGTGTGTGTGCGCGCGCGCGTGTGTGTGAACACAGTTCTGCAGACATTTGGTGTTATCTGAGAGGGGCCACGTGGACTGGAAGCTGATGTACTTCACACTACAGAAATACTACCCCAAGAGGGAGCAGTACGGAGATACACTGCACTTCTGCAGGCATTGTAGCATCCTCTTCTGGAAGGTAAAGACACGAGATGCAAAGATGGTCCTGTAGAAATTAACATTTATACACAAATCTTTCCACATTATTTTTAATACGTTACGTATTGAAATACAGAACTAAAGAAATAAAGGACTTTCTTTTTAAAGGGGAGAGATGCCTTTGTGTATAATCAGACTTTATGAAGGCCTCTGAGCTTTCAGTCAGTGTAGAAGAATCTATACTGCCCATAAAGACTTCCTGCATCCATTGTGTGAAAAGGCCTTGGCCCCGCGCATGTGCGTGTGTGTGTGTGTGTGTGTGTGCGTGCTTGCGTGTGTATGTAACTGTTAACAACTGGTACACGCTGACTCAGGTCAAAGCACAGCCACACAACCTTACCCCGTCTTTTAGAAATTTTGACTTAAACTAATGTTCTTTTTTGCTACTCGCTTTTCTTTCTTTTTTTTATATTTTTGGGGCTTTTTCTGCCTTTTGTTACATTAAACTGACAGGAAATGGGGAGAGAGAGAGAGATAGGGAAAGGTCGTTGGGATGGGAATTCGAACCCACAACACGCTGTCAGGCTTGTTGCAGCCTAGGTGCCCGGACGTCTACGCCAGCCGTCCGGGACTCTACTCACTTTTCTAGTTCCTTGCCACTGTAAAGTTCTGAGGCCAGCGTTAAAATGACTTTTGTTGTTTTTCCACACATTCGCAACTAACCATGCACAGTCCGGGACTGAGCAAGTTAATGCATGACGCACAGCAACACTGATCAGCTAACCGTAATTCGAATGGCTATTTGCTAATTGTACTAATCCTTCCTGCTCTTGGACAACATGGTAATCTGTGAACTGAAACCATTAATTAAATTAATGATCTAAACATATTTGCCTTTTTTATTTATTCTTACTATTTTGAAAAACATTTTACAATTGTTCAACTAGCCGATCTACATCAACATGTTGTAAGCTTGTAGATTGGCTATTTGAACTATTAAAAAATGTTTTAAAAAATAGTAAAAAATAAATAAAAAATAAATAAAAAATAAATAAAAAAAAGGCCAAGAAGTTTAGGGATAAGGGGTAAGGCACTGGCAAAAATAAGGCCCTCGTCTGTAACCAATTAAGACTGGGTGATCACTCAGAGAATCTCCTTTTCCTCCATGCCACAGTTACTATTATGTTGTCCTCCTTGGCTGTTTTCCTCTAGTTTCTAATCTCTGACTTCTCTGCATCCCGCTCTATGCTTGTCTTCCCTCCTTCCTGTCGTTATTCCTGGTACTCCTTCTCCTCAATATCCCCAAAGGACCGCCACCTGGCAGTACTACTCAAGGTACTTCCTGTCCCGTTATGCTTCTGTTTCTTCTGGGTTGCCACTTTGGTTTTGTGTTGCCGCAGAGATTCTTTAATTTTTTTCTATAGCCATTATTAGTATTAGTCTTTACAGTCCCATTTTGTGCTCTAGGACTGTTTATGAAGCAGTCTCACTTTTGCTGCTGGCATGGCAGAGGCTTTTGTGTTCTCTAAAAAGTTTAACAACTAGACTGTGTTGGGTTATAAATTCCTCTGGCTGTCCAGTTCACTCGTCTAAATTGAAGGTGACTCTACTGGCTCAGTCGGCCACCTTAAATTTTGATGAATGTTTATTTGTGCTGAAGTACAGTATACTGCTAGTCCTACTATAATCCTGAATTCTTCGTAACCATTTTGCCCTCCTGGTTGTTTTCCAGGACTCTGGACATCCGTGCACAGCCAATGATCCTGACAACTGCCTCATGCCTGTCTCCCCCCAGCACTTTATCGACCTCTTCAAGTTCTAATCCTACATGTTTTGCTCCTCGCGAGCGACCCGTTTACTCCTCGTCAACCCCAAGTGAAGTTTGTATAGGAGGTTGTGATGTCTTTCACCCAGTTACAAAGGGCTTCAACTGAAAAAAGACTTCTTTATTGTTTTTCATGTGTCTCCCTGACAGAAAAAAAGCAAGCCATGGAGAGGAAAACAATATGTTTTTTTGTATTTTGTAAGTCTGTGGCTTTGATGGACGATGGTAATGGTGTATATTGACACCTAGGAAGAAAACATACTTGTTATATTGGTCCATGATTAACAAGGTGGGTGTTTTATAACGTTATTATAACGCAGAAGGTTGCAAAGTTCCAGCAAAATTCAAGGTGGAAACTTTCCATGGGAATTAACCGGAGTGTATTGGAATTCACAGGAAATAATCGGAATACAATTTAAAATAGAAATGTGGTCTGTGTGCAAACTTTGGGTTTAAAGTAAACAACTAATTTCAAATAGCACACTCAATGAAGCTATATGCCACATGGCAATAGCTACCTAGCAAAAACTAGCAGAGGGTGTTAACAAGTTATAGTGTGTGCTTTACTGTAGCCTGCTTGTTAAGTGAAATATCAGAATATAAAATATATTCTCTCCAGAAATATTATCAAAACCTTTCTGAAAGAACGTAGTCATTTGGCTCAGACAGTTGGCAGTAGTGTGGGCTGCAAATGTGAAAGGAAAATGCACTGCACATGCATGACGGTTGTAAATTACTGGATTCCTATTTAATGTGATGATGCTGTCAAATAATCTGTACATGTGATGGAAGAGAGTGCTGCTGAATGCAGTGCATGGGTACAATGACATTAAATAGCAATTTTTTTGGAGGTGTAATTTCTTTCAAAATAAATTCTTCATTAAAATGTATGATTTTTATATTGAACGTTTGCACATTCTCAAAATTCCTGAGCTTAACTTCCTTGGAAAATCTCTGGCAATTTCCTGGATATTTCTGACCCTTTGCAGCCCTAATTCCGCCTGTCCTGTTTTCGTTTTGTTTCGTCTTGTTTTGGGGGGGATTTCTGCAGTAACTGAATGCATGTCAAATGTAGTCGTAGTTGTATGTTTACGTACATCGTCATTCGTGTATTATTGCCGTGCTGTGCAGACATGTCAAGGAAACGACACTAAATGAAAAAAAAAAGTCAAATATGTTTGCTGTAAAACAACTTTTTACAATACACTTTTACCAGAATTGTCAAGCAAACAAGGAAAAGTAATGTTAAACATTATTTATGAAAGACAACTTTTATATCCTTTCTTTGAATTTTGTAATATTCCTTTATCATTCCAATAACTGAAATGTATGTGTTTATGAAGGCTACTGTTGTTGGTACTATCGTGACTTTTCTGGGATAGTAGCTGGTTATATAATTATTAAATATTTCTAAAAAGGTCTCATTCTTATGGCTTCTGGGATTTATTGGCCTCTGTTTATTTATGAGATCTTTTTTAGACATGGCCAAAGAGCAATTGCACTTATTTGGTCATTATAGAAATAACATGTTGTTTACATAACTGCACTGCTGATGGACATTTATAACTATTTTGGCCATTCTCTGGGCTCTCACGATCTGAAAGATTTTAACAGCTAATATATTGTATTAGTTAAATAAGTCATTTTATTATGACACCTCAGTCTATATGTGGAAATGCTCTTGTTCAGCTCTTTCAAAGGCAGGGAAATGTTTTTTCCTCAATACTCTTGGAGTTATGCAAGCAGGTTGGCTAGTATGACTTGTGTTAAGGAGCTATATGTAAAATGGTCCTGTTTTGGCCACATTGTTAGTGTAAACCACGGCAGTGTTGAAAGCATGCCCTGTAAATCAGTCTGTGTATTTAGTTCAGTGTGGAAGGTGTTGAAATAAGCGGAGCCAGACAGTCCCGGTTACGTCTTTATTCTGCTTGAGAGAACGTTACGTGACCGTATCTTTTTGTAAATACAGGATACAGGCATCCTTGGCAATGGATCCGTATCTGTGTACACTCTTGGCCGCAGTGGAGCAGACTTCAGTTTCAGACAGATTTCAGTAGCTTTGCAAAGAAAAACAAAACAAAGGGAGTGGAAAAAAAGGCAAATGGCATGGATTTGACCGGTTTGGTAAACCACCGACATTACAAAGTGGAGGATTAAAAAACCCCAGAAACAATCATTGTAGAAATGACATGATTATTCAATCTATGATAATATGTACACAGTAAAATCCTCAGTCTTGATTTATCCATAATTTATAACTCAAGCGCGTACAAATCTACACTTGTACACTCTGCGTTAAAATGAACTCTCAGTATTTTACTGTGTAAGTACAATAAACAAGGCTCTCAATACCAACTCTTCAGGCAGTTACAGCGCAGAGGCCCTCAGCATCTGGCAGAACTAACAGTAACCAGGGATACAGGGTAGTAACTGGAACACAGCGACCAACTCAAGGTTGGCACATCTTAATAACATTAGACTGGAGGGCGGCCCGGCCGCTGCACCTGCAGGGTATTTTGATATGCAAGGCAAGTTATTGGTCAGAGAAGTTTGTTTGGTCTAGAAGTAATGTTTTAACACAGTAAGGCCACAATTTCATTTATCTTCTGATAACACACCGTAAGATTCTTGAGTATTAATTTAACTATGAGAGCGTACACATGGACCCAGAACGGTCCATTTGGTTTCATGTGTACGCTCACTGAGTAAAACATTGGTGAATTAACACTGAGACTTTTACTGTGCAGGCACATGGATATGAGTAGCTCTCATGACAAATAGTAGTCCTGCTATAAAGAGAATATATCATCAGTACAACCTTGATAAATAATACACAGCTTCTCATTCAAGTGTATTGCCATTCTACAAAGTAGGGGTGGTTCCCTAAAAAAAAAAAAAGGAAGAACATACAGTTAATCATCTTAAAGAATGTCAAGTCAACCTGACAAAAAACCCTACAGGCATTTATAAACACCTACAGCACACACACACGCGCATGCGCACACACACACACACACACACACACACACACACACACACACACACACACACACACACCATTTACAGAGCACCTAATAGTCCGGGCACAAAAAACATATTTAATACGCTTGTCTTTTGATTGTACAAAGCATTAGTTATGTATACGTTAAGGCAACAAACTCACATTCTTTTCTTCAAGGCTTAAACTGCATAGAAGGAATGGCATGGGGACCCATTCCAATATGAAAGCTCACAAAAGCACATTGGCAGCTTTGCATATCTTCCATCAAGTGTTGGGATAACGTTAAAATATTCTATGACCAGCACTGTTCTCAATCTCAAAGTACTGTTTTCTTTATAAAATGTCTAAAGGCCATTGAAAATCACAGTTTAAAATATACAGTAGTGTAAGGCTTCTGGGTATGGTGAATTTTGTCTTCTGAATTTCTATGATTTGCGACGGGAACTCTGTCTCGACATACTGTCTCAGGCCGCTGATAAACCCGGCTTATCGTTGCTGTTGGGCAGAAACCTCTTACGTCCATGTTCTAGCTCTCTGTTTTTCATGAATGAATACCCCTACGTGATCGTCCTACACTAACTACAGCGTCACACAAAAGTATCAATAGTAGAAGATTCACACGGTTGTAGATCTGCTACTTTCGCTATCTATTTGAATACTGAAAAGTTATAGTTTTGGACATATGAGGTTTCCACGACAGAGACAATGTCACCTCAAGCTCAAGGTTTCTACAACTTTGGCACGGTATCATTGGTGGATTCATTATCAACATTATTAGTTGAGCCACGAAGCAATTGTTAATAATAATTCTAATAAGGCTGTCTGTCTGTGTATATGTATGTCACTCTGTGTACAATGATGCAATACCATGTAACATCATCAAATCACAACATAAGGCCATGAAACGTCATATATTATCTATTTGACATTTGGTGCAATTTGGTCATCATAGGCCAAGGTCGGCCACAACAAGGTTCAGCTATGCACACCTCTGAAGATGTGGCAGACCAATGGGAAAGTACAGTAAGTAAGGGTTTAGTCTGTTCAGTCCAGGGCTGGAATAAAACTCTGATGAACAGTTCAATAATAACGCTTTGCTACGTACAAAGAGAGACAGATAATTGGTTCCCATCAACATACTTTCCCCTTATGAACAGAGAAAGGACCAGAGGTACTGATGGAGAGAGGAGTGGAGGTAAACCGGTGACGTGGTTACTATTTAAACCCCTCCCACGAGCTCTCCGACACAATCCCTCGACTCCTCCTGCTGATGCCGGCCAGCTTGCCTTTGGCCCGCGTTGTCCACCTGGCGGCCGCAGAATCCTTGGAATCCGACAGGTTAGCGTAGCGTGACGAGTCCTCCTCCAGCCCCAGGCCTGCCCAGGAGTCCTCCTCCAGCCCCAGGCCTGCCCAGGAGGAGGGCAGCCCCTCGGGGAGCCCCGGGGGCTCGGGGAGGTAAACTGGTGAGTCCCCGGCCTGGCTCTTGACCTCTGGGCTTTCGTCTGTCGGAGTGTCTATTGTGTCCCCGCTGACCTGAGGCGGCTCCCAGCCCTCCATCTTCTCCTGCTTCTTGGTGGGCGTGATCTGCTTCATCGTCATGGTAACGCTCTCCCAGAAACAGTGGCTCTTTTCTGTTTTCTCCTTCTTCTCTTTATCTTTCTCCTTCTCTTTCTCCTTTTCCTTCTCTTTCTCTTCGTCCTTGATTTTCTTCTGAGACCTTTTGTATGACAGCAGAGGAGAGAGATTTGGATTGAGAGAAAGAGAGTGGTATGTATACATGTACTGCATATACATAATATGTAACCACCTGGATTCATAAGCCAAAACTTCCCCATGAAAAACCAAACATTTTCCGCACAAACAATTGGGAATCCACCCTGTCCACAGAGATATTGGGCTTCTGGTCTCCAGGCAGGGCTACTCTGCTACAATCCCAGCTCGCTCACTTGGACCACAACGGGAAACCTGATCTGGATCCATGCCAGACTACTCTGCTACATACTGTATATATTGTACTTGAAACCTAGTGCACAACAATTTGCAACACACAAATCACCCAGAACCAGTAGGAATCAGGAAGCACTTCTCAAATGAACAGGATGCTGGACCATGGCGGCTGTGTGGGATCTTTTACTGGGACTTAAGAGGCTGGGCGGAGAAGGGATAGCTTTCAGACGTATAACCACTGGGGAGTGGAACTTTCCCCCACAGAGTGAGCCATTGTATAGGATTTCCCAGGAGAATTGCACATCTGTCACGGTTGGACTGATTTACTCAGCTTTTCCTCTCTGTATGTGTTCTACTTCCTCAAAGAGGTTGAGATGTCGATGGGGGGGGTTTTTAAAGTGGGGCCCGGAGACCCCCCAGGGGTCCTTGAGGGGGTTCCAGGGGGTCCCCAGTTAATTATTGATAGTTAGGAACTAAATCTTATCTTACAGGTCTCTAACTCTGACAGCACTCTCAGGCCCCTTTTCCACCGAAATAACTTTGGTTCTAGAACTGGTTCCGTTCTTTCTTTTTTTATGGTTTATATCACATCTGCATCTTCCAACCTGAATAGTGAAGTGACACGCCCACTTTGGTTCCCACTTCAGGGCAAGAAAAAGTTTTTTTCTGGTACCAGTTCTTTACCAATGTTTAGGGATCTGAACCAGGGGCAGTTCGTCAGGGGGGGGGGGGGGGGGGGGTTACGGCCATTCCCCGGCCCAGGACTCCAGGGGCCCAGCCTTTCAGCTGTCAGATGATCCCGATCACACAGTCACAGACCTTTACTTTGCACTTTGCAAGCTCTGCCTCTTGGTACGAGCAGCAGGCAGTGGCCCCATTCAAAGCATTATCTGATTTATCTCAAGGTGCTACAAATGTCTATCTACATGCTGTAAGTAGACTTAGAAATAAAACTAGTGTTGACTAATCATTACAAGTTGCTCTTATTTTGAAGAGGAGGAGGAAGTCCGTTTCGGTTGTAGCCAAGCTGCCATGACAAGTTATTATGATGCCGGCAAGCATCCAAGTAGTAAACAAGAACTCATGTGGATTAAACACAAGCTTTTAGCCAAAGTTCAGATATTTACGATATGAAAACCATGCATCTGTGACTTAAACAATGTACACACTTTGGACTACGTTAAACAAGGAACCTCCGTGGCATTAGGTGAGTAGTTAATTAAGTATTTAATGTTGACTCACACTGGTAAGATCATCATCAACAACAGGTGCCCAAAAAACATTAACAGGTAGGCTACAGTACAGTAGTAGGCTACTGTTACTGCCACTGCCTGCAAAAATCAAGAATGTGATGTTATTAAATTGAAGTTCACTTAGCATTTTACCAAAGTTAATCCGAAGTTAATTCGTTGAAGGGAGTCCGCCGTGCTGTGGTGCTCTCAAATGGTTTGAATTTGTGTGAGAGAAAATGGCAGTAGCCAAGGGTTGTAAGACGTGTTTGTTTTAACGTCAAGCTTTGATGGGTTATTATTATATAATCGCACCATAATGCAAGGGGTCCTTGAAATGAAACGAAAGGTTGAGAGAAAACCACTGCTCTATGTTAATATCATGGGTGTCATGAAAGCAAAATACCATAACCTTACCCTCGCCTGTCGGTCAGCTTGACTCCAGTGATCAGGAAGTGTTCGTCGTCTTTGGAGGAGAACATCTTCTTGTCTCTCTTCTCCTTCTTGGATTTGATCTTCTTGACTTTGGACTCCTGGCAGAGAGAAGCAACACACAACACAGCACCACGGCTTTGAATCACAGGGTGGAAATAATAAACATCATCTGTTGCATTCTTCTCTCTCTGCCTCATGCCCGTTTTGTGAATGATTTACGCTCCAAAAGGTCATAATGTGCTGTAAAAACAAATTTCTCAGAGTAGATTTTACCTTTAAAGGACTACAAATGAGTAAATAAAAGCTCTGTAGTGATGGTAGAAATGACTTGGAACACATGGCATCCCTATTCTGGCAGATCTACAAGCGTTGTGAGCTTGTAGATCAGCAATCTTCGGCAAAGACATTATTGTACGTGGAAACAGAAGGAAGCCTAATAGTCATAGAGCTCTTGTGAATAGGATGTAAGTGGTTAATGCTTGCTTTACATAAGATTGTAGTTATACAGCTGTTAATTATCTGCAGTGCATATATGGACATGAAGTAGGATTACATAACAGTAGCTCAGCTGTAGATGTATACAATAGTTGGACAAGGCTCTAAATTATATCTGTCAAAATAAAATATAAAACGGCACACAGACATACTCTGACGTTCATGTTCCTATCTTCTATCTTCCACACACGATCAAGTCAACGTGACCAAACATTGTTACCAACGTTGCAGTTTTATTTTATTTATGAAGTAACCATTTTGTTTGTTTTTCTTCTGCTGGCATTGAGGACATATTGATTGAAGAGTACAGAGTACAGGAGGGGGAGGGGGGGGGGGTAAAGATAAAGGAAGGAGACAGACTCCATGCTGTATTGACTTGGCAGTACAGTGTGCATTCCAGCTGGAGTACCCTCCTCTACTCCTGCAAAGCCTCCTCGACTTTCCTGTCACATCCGAATTCCTCCCTGCCTTCACTGCGCTCCTCGGCAGGCCGATACCAGCCTACTCAGCGATTGTGGAACAGAACGTTTGGCTCTGTCTCTCTCCTTGCATGTGCCTGGGAAGCATTCCCAATGTCAACTGTCAAGGTTATAACGTCGACTCCCTGCTTACATCCGCCACGGGCTGCGTCACTTATCAAAACATTTCTAGATTTCACTGAATCACTTTGATGAAGTGGCCTGACCCCAACAGCCCTTTTTAGCTGCGTATTTATGTCTATGGTCTTTCCTATAGACACACACACACACACACACACACACATTCTCTCGCCAGCTTGCTTCCTTTTTGTTCAGAGATCAGAGGACAGGACAAAACAGACCAACAAACAAAGAGCCGACTCTAGACCAAAGCAGCGATCTCCTCCTGGGACATGAGGAACACATTTAGTACAGTAAGAACTCATTCCCAGGATCACTCAGCGGAGCTTACCTGTTCAAATAAGTACTGGGACCACACAATTTACCGTGACACTTATTCAGTAAATAAACATACACAAACACTCTTTGCCATGTAATATGACACACCCACACCCACACACACACACACACACACTTGCTTGCTGGTGCATATATTCATACACACATCCACATGCATACTTTATCTTCTTCCCCCATCATGTCCGTGTCAGTAACCTCGTGTCACCACACTTTTCCACCTCGGTCTGGATCACAAATCCGAAAATGGTATGCGCCCCCAGGCTATCCCGTGTTGGTACAAAATATTGGCAGTGTCTATGTCTAATGCTCTCCTCCCATGCTCACTTTTCACAATTATGTCACATTTGAACATGCCATCGTGCCTGTGTGATGTCTAATCGAGGAGAGATGTAATGTACTGTGACTGTCTGTGGTTTAACGGTTGGCACGGGTTGTGCTGTAAGGCAAAGGTGATGAACTGGTGGTGGTGGTGGTGGGGGGGGGGGGGGGGGGGGGGTAACGACGTCACCAAGGAACGTATTTAAAAAGGAAGAGAAGGGTTCTACGGAATCTACGCCAGGCATGCGCCGTTGACGCACCTGGGAG